>NW_027269264.1:17650743-18063243 GCF_023055355.1 Agelaius tricolor
TCAGTAACCAGCTCCCTCCCATACATCTCGACTCTCCCTTTCCAGTGGGCTCTTTGGTCATGAGTCCTACAGGGAGCTGAGGGCTTTTGCCCTCTCACAAGTCACTGGGAACTTTATAGCTAGAAGAAATAAGAAATTTCTGTATTCAAAAGGTGAACCAAACTGCTTGCAATTGTCCTGAAGTCAAAGCAACAAATGAGAATAAAGTGAGCACAAAACTTGACCTTCTGCTACATACTTTTGCCTGCAGAAGAACATATACCATGCATTCAGCAGACTTGTAATTTGGAATCATATTTTCCTGTTTTACAAACAGCCACAAAGAGACTTGACCAAAGAAACCTGATGCCCTTTTACCACCACCGCCACCACCCGCACTGCAGTTCTCCCTCTGCTTCCATGTACAGCACCACATTTTGGCCAAAAGAGAGAATTTTAGAAACAGCAAAGGTTAAGACAAGAATGCTAATATGAAGTGAAACCCTTTTATATTTCATGTATCTGTAAAGCCTTTCCAAATGAAAAATAAACACATGTAGTTTATCAGGCACCCTTACCCTGGTAGTCTCATTAACAGAAAGAGCAGTTCATTTCAATACACATTTCCACTGAAATTAAACTGTGCTAGATGCAGATGAAGTTTAGACAATAAACATCTGCTACAGAAAAATGTCTCAGAGAACTCAAACAAACTTGCAGAAGATTTTTTTCTTAAGTGAATGTGCTGGCAGTTTACAGCCTCAGGAAAACAAATAGTTACTTTTCTTGGTTCTGGCTTTTAGACATCAGTTTGAATTTTGTAACGCCGAGTAGCACACATGTACACCTCAGAGGGGAGCTCCCGGATGGTTTAATTCGTGGTCGTTAAAGGGGAGGCATTTTGACTTCCTCCTCCGTCCCCCAGCGCTCCCGATACATTCCCCCCGCTCCAAACTTCAGTAACTGTTCTCAAATTTCCATTAGCGCTGCGGCCTGAGCCTTCTGGGCTGACAAACGTCTTGTTTAAGTTACCCGACGTGTCCGCCCCGCGATCGTCTCACACAGAGGACATCGTTCTACCCACGGGGCGTAAGGATCCCTAGACCCGGCGTTCCCACGCGGCTCGATGCCGCTCCGTGCCAGCCGCACACACCCCGAGCGGCGGCTTCCCGCTCCGACAGCCGCACCGGCACCGCACCTCGGCCGGGCCGGCAGCGGGGGCACATCCCGGCCAGGGGAGAGGGGCCGGGGCAGGCAGGGCGCAGAGCTCCGGTACCTGCTGCGTCCGCCCGCGTCCCTCGGCGCTCCGCGGCCGCCGCATCCGAACTCGCCGCCTGCGCGGCGCCGCTCGGGCCCCGGGGCTGCGCTGGGCAGGACCGGGACGGGCCGGGCGGGGCTGGGATCGCCCCGGCCCTGCCCCGCCGCCGCCGCCAATCCCCGCGGCTCCGCGCTCCCCGCAGCCGCCTCGCCCGGATACCCCCGACCGACCTTCCGACCGCCCCTCCGGGCTCTTCTCGGTCCCCGCGTTCGCCTGCCCTCAGCTCCTGCCTCTGGCACGCTGCTCCCGCGCCGCCGTCGCCGCCGGACAGGCTCCGCTCCCCGCTCCGGCGGCCCCTGCCTGCCCCCGTCCCGTCCCGTCCCGTCCCGTCCCGTCCCGTCCCGTCCCACCATGCCTCACCCCGCCCCTTGGCCGCTCACCGTGCCCCGTGCCCGGGGCAGCAGCGCCCCGGGGCTGGGTGCTGCTGGCAGGGCACGGCCACGGGGGTACCAGCATTAACCAGCGCGGTTAATGCTTAAACGGCGTTTTGGCCAGCCGGCGAGAAAATGCGAGGCGGCAGAGCCCACCGCCGAGTATTTATAAGGCCCAGAAGAATGCGAGGTGGAGGGTTACTCGGGTCGGGAGACTAGAATGTTCAAGTGAGGTTGTACGTACTCTACCTCTTCTCCTCTGTTTCTTTGTGTCTAGTAATGCGACCTTCAGAGAGCTTGAGTCGAGAGGTACAGGGTAAAACATTCAGAAATTCTCGGTAAAAGTACTTCTTCGGGTTTGACCCAGAACTGCTGATTACAGTACGCTCCTGGAAAGGTACCTCTTGACAGAGTTATTGAGTGAATAATAGCAGCCCAAGGACAGCGATAGGCACATGGATTGTGCCAGTGACAGGAGCAGCACTTTGAAAAAGAAGTTGGAACCTGGATCCCACAAGTGTCTTATTTAAATGTACTTGTAAGATGCTTGTGGGTACAGCAAATCTTTCTGTCAGAAGTGTGTATGATAAGCTGGCAAACAGAGGCACTACAGCAACCTTGCTAAGCAGAGGCAGATGCGTAGGGTTGCCTATCGTCTCACAGCAGTCAGTGTTTTCCTTGGGAGCCTCCTGTCTGGACCTGAGCATCATCATACTTGGAGTCATGCCATGGGCCTGGCTGTTGGGTTGCCTGCACTGCTGTTCTGCACAGAGGAAAAGTCCTGGAGGAAAGCAGAACTAGGCTTTTTATAGCCAGAAGTTCAAACTGATAGAGTAAATGGTTGTTCCTGTGACTGCTTTTTATCTCCTGAAGAGGAGTAATAGAACTTTTCTGGTTTAGGACTTTGGTAGGAAATAAGGACTACACAGAACAAAATGGTGGTAAAATTGCTTCCAAGCTGATGGACCTAATGGATATGGCCCCATTTAGCTATGGATAGGACTATAGTGTAATCTGTAATGGTCTTAGCCTTATCTCCTGTCCTCCTGTTTTGTGTGCTGTGTGAAAGCTGCTATCTTCTGCAGAAGAGGAGTGGAAAACTTTTTCCATGTCACGTAAAGGTACACACCACTCTTTGTCAAAGGGGAGCTCAGGCCTGTGAATTACTACTCTCTCATTGCTCTGCAAAGCCTTGTTCTACAGATTCCCTAAAAACCACCCTAGGAAGCTCTGTAGTCTTCTTGAAAGCCACTTGCTACACACCAACAAGATCCTGTTCATATATAGTGGATGTAAGTAGCCCCTATCCTGGCTCTGTGTTCTGCTGTTAATCCTTGTTATTGTCCCCTCTCTCCTTATTTTTCCTTTACTACCTTGTGGTTACTTAGAGAGGGGAGCCAGAAGAAATACTCACTCTTACCAAGCTGTCATGGACGAGGGGACAAGCTACTGCGATTACAAATATTTTTTAGCAATAGTTCCAGGAAGTGACAAACTGTGCCCTGAGCTGTCCTGCTGTAGTGGTTTTAAATTGCCTTCAGTTGGGCTTACCCCCTCCAGCAACCCACAGGAGTGGCTAGCAACAAGGTCCCACTGCAGTGCAAGGGAAGTGGTGTATGATGTTATTTCTGGCTGAGACTTCTGATAGTGTCTGATGTGGTGGTGCCTGAAACCACCTTGGCAGCAAAGCACTGTGAGCAACGCAGTCCCACCAAGTGAGAACAGGAACCTCATGCCCCATCTTTCCTATCCATCATAGGAAACTGACTTCATACACAGCTGTGCTGCAGGGGTGTCTGGTTCATCAGCAGGCATCTCGCAGATGCTCTTGACCCCTGTGGTTGCAGTGGCTGCTGATGTCAATGAAGGAGGTAGGTGGCAGGATACTGAAGGGCAAGCTGGAGGAGCTACCTAGGAACTAAGGGTGGTAGAGAGTCCCTGTTCAGAGGCTGCAGGGGATTTGCCAGTTATGACATCTCAGGCCAAAGCAAATGTTGGCAAAAACCTTCTGAGAGCTCAGCCTCTTTGGCAATAGCTGATACAACCCACTAGTTCAATTCCAAATGTCATGCAACAGCCAGTGAGGCACCCATGGAGAGCTTTCCACGACGATCTCAACCTTAAAACAAATTACTTTTTGTGGGGTAGAGAGATTAATGACTAAGAAAGACACAGAAAGAGAAGGCCAGGAGCAGTGATGAATTTTCATAGCAACAGGAGGTTAACAGCTCAGTTTTCTGAGGATGAGAAATCCTTTCTTCCCTGTAAATTCCTGAGTGATTGGGCAATCAGGATGAATAATGGGAAAGTACTATTTACTGATCTTATTGGGAGTATTTGACAGTGAAACTAAAATTGAGAACGAGACATTTGCAAGATTTGGAGGTCCTGAGTGACCTACTGATAAAATGCAGTATTCATTTCCATGCTGCTAAGTGAAACATAGGAAACCAATTCTAGTAATAGATGTACAAATTCGTGTGGAGTGTTTATACTCAGAAGAGAGGTCTTTGTGGATTGTCCTTAAAAAGAAACTGACATTCATTAACTATCAAAGGGAAACTGAATTCTAAGAATGAATAAGAAAGGAAAGAATAACAAATTGGAAAACATGGTTGAGCCCTTCTGTGAGCTTGACACGTCGAGTACCATGAGTGTCTATGGTTACTTCATATCTTATTCTGTAAAACACAAAAAAGCAAAAAAGGCAATGGAATATTTAGAAAAGTTATCTGTGCAGGGAAAATTCAGGTTGGCTCTGGTTAATCAATGGTCAAAAAAAAAAGATGGAAAAACACAAGATGGGATACTTTAAAACACAAGGGGACAAATTTCTATCAATGTATTGTAGAGTCGTGGAAACCAATGAACATGAGAGAAAAAATGGTTAAACAATCTGATAAAACCACTTGGAGTAAAGGGCTGCTAATAGCTGTTAAGTACAATGAGAAGGCAGTGCAGGGCACAGTGGTTTGGAGTCACAAGCAGAGGCACTATTTATCCTGCACAATTCTAGCTCCAAAGTTGACATGGGCCGAATCCTGTCTGTGCTCTTTTCTTCTGTGTTGCAATTAAATGTGATCTTGACTAAGGGGCAAGCCACGGCACATTTAAAAGCACGTCTGTTGCCCATTTTAGTGGGTATTGAATGAAGAAGGTGTTTCTGTAGCATGGCAGACAAAGAGTCAGCAGAGGGACTCAGAGAGAGAAGGCTCAGTGAGTGCCATGGGTTCAGCAAATGTCCTAGTGAAGTTATCTGAGTGATTCTGGGCCTCTCATCACCCTGTGACAGCCAGTGGATTTGCTTTTCTGTCATGGGTTTTACGTGGAGAATAGCTGATTAAAGAAAGGGTAATTTTTTTCCAAATGCAATATTTGGTCCAGTGAATATAGTGCATGATGAGTGCCATTGATATGGATGGCTTTTCAATACATGCTTTAAAGTCAGAAAAGTGGTTAAAGTCACTTCTACTTACAGATAGATAAAATACATAAATATGCAATAAAATCGGAAGTTACTCTCAGATGAAAGATATTGTGGTTTCTCTACAGACAAAACAGATAAAGTTTCAAGATTAATATTGACCTTCTCATGTAGTAGTTACAGTTAAGTCCTTGAAGAATATCTTTTTTCTGTTAACTGTTTAGGGCATGATAAAATCTTTGTAATATCTGTCTGTCAAGATAATGCAAAATTTTATTAATGTGCTAGCTATAATTTCTTCATACAGACATTCATCCAATGCTGTACAGGTCTGTCATTGATTTACTTGCCTGGAGTTCTTGAAGTAGTGCTTTGTCATTTGGAAAATCAATAACTTATTTTGAATGTTTTGGTATGAAAGCTAAACAGCAGCAAGGCAATTTTAAAATTACAAATCAAAGCAGTACGATATTCATCTGATTCTGTGATAGCCTATTTTAGCTCTCTACTTTTCTGCAGCTGCTGAACTATCATCTTTATATTAACAGATGTATTATGCATTATTCCATCTAGAAGATGAAATGGTACAACATATTTTTTGTAACACCATTTTTCTTCTTATTTCTGTGACTCTAACTCAGTGTTAAGCCAGTATTAAACGTAGGACTGTTTAAATTAGAAATCGTTGAAAGATAAGTGTGATTAATTAATATTTCAATTGAATATAAAAAATAAAACCAAAATGGGAGAACATTTATTTTGAGTGCTTTTAAAGCATAATCTGCAGGGATTTAAATACACTTGGATACTACATTGAAGAAGAAATCTGTCAAAAATTATAAAATATAAGCAGAGGATATTTTGGAAACTTCAAAAACTATGACTTTTCTCACCTCCTCGTGCACTACCATAGCATATGTGTAAGTAAATATATTCTTATAGGACATATTTCAGTTGCAAGTTTTATATTAACTACAGGGTTCATGTGCTTAGCTAAGATGAACTCTGTCTGCCTCTGCAACTGACACCTTTCTCTAGGGATAAAGGGGCAGATGCTCTGAGCATGGCCAGATATTTATTGGTATTGTTAATGTTCAGACTGACTCAGCTCGATGTACATCACTGTGCAGACAGCACATGTTAAAGGAAAGATAGCTGTTATCATAGCACTTCCAGCCAGACATGATGTAAAAAGTGAAATACAGAAAAAAAAGTAGAAATTAGTTCAGTCAAACAGCTCCTTGGGCTTCCCCATCTGCATTCTGCAGCTCAACACTCTAGACAGGAAGACATGAAGATGCCTACATCACTGTCTGAAGGCTTGTCCCTCCTTTCTTTTCTGCACATTATTCCCATCCTTCCCCAGCTGTTGCCATCTCCTCCTGTACAGAGAGCCTCAGGGTGCCAGAGGGAGATGTCCAGGGTGGCCTGGGCCAGCTCATGTGAATGCCACTGCTGCAGCATCACTCATCACACACAGGTCCTGCAGAGCTCCTCCATGAGACCCAGTTCCGGTGCTGGGCATTCCTGTCCCCTGTGAAGGGCAGGCAGAGCGTGGCTGAGGCATGGTGCCCCCTGCCAAATCCATGGGCACAGCTGTACACACACCATCCCTGGAGGAGTGCTACACTTCCCTAACACAGCATCACATGGTGGGAACGTGTGCATGTCCTTTGGAGCACACTGACTCTTCTTTTTCATCTTTTTTTTTAGTGAAACCAAAAGGATGGGCTGAAAGAATGGAAAACCTCAACTCTCAGCAAAAGTGGCAAAAAAGTGTGAAGAGAAAAATAATGAACTGTAGGTCATCCAATTGAACTCCTCTAAACGAGCCAAGGACTACAGTATGACTAAAAATCAAAATAAATTTGAGGGTTTTGAATAGAATTTGCAGTAAAGAACCAAATTTTAGTTAATAGAAATATTAAGCAAGCAGAGGCTAAACATATTAAAGGAAGATGCAGATAGAATCATGTGATGGTTTGGGTTGGAAGGGACCTTAAATAATTCCACCTCCACTGCCACAGGTAGGCTCATCTTCCAGGACACAGGTTACTCAGAGATGCATCCAGCCTGGCCTTGAACACTTCTGGAGATGGGGCATCCACTATTTCTCTGGGCAACTTTTGCCAGTCTCTCACTTCCTGATATGCACAGTCTTTAAGTTTAAAGTCATTCCCCCTTGTCCTATTACTTCATGCCCTTGTAAAAAGCCCCTCTCCAGCTTTCTTGTTGATGTAATGTAGTCACATAATGGAAGGCTGCAATTAGGTCACCCTGAAGTCTTCTCTTCTCCAGGTTGAACAATCCCACATCTTGCAGTCTGTCCTTGTAGGAGAGGGCCTGATCCTGGCCTTAGACCATCTTCGTGGCCTTCCTCTGGATTCTCTCCAACAGGTCCACATCTTTCTTTTCTTGGGGACTCCAGAGCTGGCTGCAGGGTTCCAGGTGGGCTCTCACCAGAGCAGAGCAGAGGGGCAGAATCCCCTCCCTCCCCTGCTGCCCACGCTGCTTTGGATGCAGCCCAGGATACAATTGGCTTTCTGGGCTGCAAGCATGCTGAGGAATATTGTCCTTCTTTCATCCTTCCAAGAAGGACACTTAAGTCCTTCTTGGAAGGATGCAACTGTTTTGGAATTTTGAAGGTCTGGGACAGGCCAAAAAAAAGAAAAAGGCTAGAAAAAAAAACAACAGCTGGATTCTTGGGACATCTTGCTGAAAACGGACCTCTTTTGGGACAGCAAAAAGGCACAAAGCAGGAAGGTTTTCCCCTGAGTTTGTACTGACACAATGCTTTTGTAATGCTGGAAGATTGTACTTCATTTCACTGTGATGCTTGATGTGGTGTATTTAATTCTTGTAATAGTGGGGCATGAATTTCTTGCCCTGCTGGGATAAGTTGAAACTTATTGCTGTCTATAAGTGAGATGGTCATAGCTTGGTCTTGTTTCTTTAAACCACAGGCCACCGTGCTGTACTCGGGTCTGCAAAGCACTGTGGGTTCAAGTTTCACACCAGCCTTGCTGTCTCCACTGAAGGGCATGCCATACCTCAGACAGGTATGGTAGGCTCTGATTATAAGATCTTTTGTGTCTGGGAGCCTGGAGAGGGGCTACCTCACATGGCCAGGCCCTCACCTATGGCTGTGAGAAGGGGGCAGTGGAAGGGCTGGTTATGGGGTCATGGCCACCCTTGGTACAGACAGGGAAACAGCAGGAGATGGGGCTGAGATGTGCCCCTCCAGTGAGTAGTGCCCCCAGGCCCCTGACAATGAATGAATCACTTCTGCTGAACCTATGAGGCATTGTGAGTTAGAATTCTGAGGTATTCCATGCTTTAAAATGGTGTGGCTGTGCCATATCAAGTTTATTCAGTTAATGAGTTACCTTTCCTTTCAAAGTCTCCAAATTCCCTCAAAGTCTATTCTGGAAAATGAAATTCAAGTTGTGTTTGAGGCTCATTCACAGTGTGCAGGGACTGTATGGCAAATTACATCTTGACTACCGCCAGCTTGGACAAGTCACTGCTGACAAGACGCATAAAGAACCAAGGAGGAGACTCACAGTGGGACATATGGAAGTAAGCTGTGGAAACATAACATGCATTCCCTTAGCAGTGGAAATAAATACATATCTAGACTAGACCTAAGTTATCCAGGTAATAGAGTGATGGAAAGAAAGAGGCCTTTAAGTGCCTCTATGTCTGCAGAGCATTGTAGCATATCTGTCTGCTGGCAGCCTGGGTTAAGGCTACTTACACCACCCCTAAACCTGCTTGGGAAGACCAGAAACTCCCTCATAGGCCAGTTTATCTATTCCACCGGGGCCATGTGACACAGCACAGAGGAAGAGCACTTCAAACAGAAGACACTGTTTGTATTAGTAGCATACTAGGCTAAAATCTGGTCTTCTTGTCTATCTACTCTAAGTGTAAAGGCATTTCATTCTAGGAACTGGAATTCTAGCTGTCTCTGCCATGGGAAATTTACATGCTGGAAAGAAAACAGAAGTGGAGGTGGGTAGGAAAACAATTAACATTTTAAAAGAGATAGTAGATCTGATTTTGAAAGCCACTGAGAAATTCTTAGAAATTACTGGAGCAAAGAGGGTCTGAGAGTGCTCAGAAATGTTAAAAATCTGGCATATGTAATGACTTTACAATAATGACTAAACATTATTGGAAAAGTAGAAAACAAGCACTGTTCAGAAAAGAGCCCTAGACCAGTCACAGCAGCCCCTTAATGTTCTTATGTCCTGCTCTCTTTGACATCTGTTTCCCTTTACACAGGAGATAAATTCCTCCCATACCACATAGCATTCCTTAAGAAGTGTTATTACTTGCTGAAACAAGAAGTTCCCCAGAAGCACTGCGTGCCACTGCTGTCAATCAGTCTTTAAGAGCTTTTTAGGAGCTAATGGATGGCGTGTTTATTGCTGTTTCATGGAACACGATGGCTGAAGTGTCACAGTAAGGGTCTGTGTAAATAATGCCCAGATGGCAATATGGCCTGCAGGCCAGGCTGAGGATTGTGTCGCTGAACGGAGTAGGAGGATTGCTGGTGGAAGAAGACCTGAAAATGAGTGAGCTCGCCAGATGATTTCACACATATTCACATGATGCCGTCTGTACCTGCACATAAAATAGTGGCAAGTTGTTTTAAAGTTCGGAATATGTTTCTCACTGTTCCTCTTGGGAGTGTCAGTGTGGTGTGAGGCAGTGCTGTGTGGCAACATCCACCCACACTGCTGCCCAGACACTGGCAGCCTTATTGCTCCTCTGGCATGGGACACTGCTCTATCACTGGGTATGACAAGTAATGCATATTCTTGGTGACATTCTTGGCAACACCCTACTGCCTCTGTAGTACTGAATACTAGTACCATACCAGCTACTTAGTACTGTCTGTGGGATTCTCAGGCTCATGCCCTTACTGCATGCTATTCATTTAGGTTATTTATTTTATTAACTTATACACTGAGCCATTTCCTGCATGGCAGTGCAGAAATAAGATGAAATATTGGCCTTTTTATGCCAACACAACACAAAGATCCCTACTGATATTAAATGTCCTCCTATTTCTTAAGGTTCCTCTTTATTAATATCTTCTCATTTGTGTTGTCTTACACTCCACCTTTTTATATGCCTTACCTTTTTCAGAATGTCAGGTTCTCCAGCTACCGAGAGAGCTAGAGAGAGCTCTTTTTTTTCACTATTCAATTTCCCATACTAAGTTTGCCTGCTTCTTTCATATATCTTTTCTGCTCATTGCTACTCTTTTAAAAGTCTTCTAAGGACAGCAATACTTAAAACATTAAGTACACTTGTTACATTTACTTGTAACAAAAATTAGTTTCTTGTTGCTTTAGTGCTACAGCTCACATTCCCCCAGAAGCATGTCTGCTGGAGCAAGAAGAACTTGCTTAAGGGTGATGGTGTCTATCAAACCTTGTCTCCGAAGTTTGTGGCAGAGCTGAAAGTAAATAGGTGTGGAACTAGATGCAGTTCATGGGGCACCTGATATCTGAGGTGGTGGATCTATTGCCTGATGAGAAAAATTGCTGATAATAATTTTTTCCCACCTCCAGAGAAGAGTAGGAATGCGTGTCTCCCAGGCATGTTATTTTTTGGGATGTTTTTGGAATAGTGTTATTTATGCCCCACCCATTGGCAAGCCCGGGAAGAAAAGGCATAATCTAAGCCTTATTTAGCTTAAATACAGAGCTCTCTGGTTCTGGAACACAAATCCTTCATTTGCATCTGTGCGGATGGTCATGTAGCATGCATGGACACAGAATGGCTACCAGTGGCACCCTTCCAGTTGTTACTGGGTAACTGTGCATGCACTGGAGAGGCCAATGAAAAAGGGAGCTAAGTACCCTCACTGCAGCAGGACCATCACTGCTGTAAGTTACTGTAGCTTTTTAGACAAATTTTAGAAAAATTTTAGACAAATTCTCCACCCACCCCACTGGGATAGGCACCATAGGAAGTGGAACAGCATAGGAAACAGAATGACCCCAAGGTGGAGGACTGCTTGCATACTTATACCTCAGCCCCAAGCAGCTGAAAGCCCCAGGAGCTCGGGTTAGGCAGGGAAGACCAGAAAGCAGAATCATAGTTCAACATGAAGTTAAATTCAAAATCTGTCATATTTCTCTGTATTTTCTTCAATGCTCTTTCTGTTTTCCTTGGAACTGTGTAAAGGCCTGTAAATATGATGCTTTCACTTTGTACAGAGAATAGTCTTCTAAAGAAAATAGTTGTACATAGGAGAAAATTTTACACAATGAGATAAATATGTAAGAAGCTGTTTACATCTCATTCTGAGCACTGTTTGATGTTTGTGGTACTTATTTTTTTAGAAGTACAGATATACACTTATAAGAATCTCTTCTTTTACTATTTAATTGACAAAAATCAGTTTCTGCATCAAATTACTACTACTATATCAATTTTCTGCCTATCTTTATATTTGAGTATTCATTTTCAATAGCTAATGAATAAGCTGTCATTGCAAAATATCGAGGGGTTTGATGTTACAGTACTCCCAAGGCCTGTGGGACCTGGACCAGCACAAATTTGTAGTCAAAGACCAGTGTGTCTAGGAGTGGATGCCAACACATATAGTTGTCATTTGGGCTGGGCACACATCAAAAATGTTGTTCTACTAAGATCATATCAAGGATTTGTGACATGATATTTTATCTAACAGCAACATGGTCTTTTGGTCTACACCAGCACAGACTCTCTGTACCAGACACAAAGAGAGAGATCAGTACATGAATGACTTTATTCTGTTCTCATTTAAAGCACCTTACCACTATTAATTTTGATGGAAATGATATGTGCCCATGTCACTTACATGGCACCTAGGGAACAGTGGCTGTGTGGCTAATCCTTGTGTCTGTTTCAATCACCTTTTATTTGTAAATGCTGGTTT
This sequence comes from Agelaius tricolor, assembly GCF_023055355.1. NCBI lineage: Eukaryota > Metazoa > Chordata > Aves > Passeriformes > Icteridae > Agelaius > Agelaius tricolor. The sequence goes on from NW_027269264.1 coordinate 17,662,776, forward strand.
TTATCAATTTCTTTTCTTATAGGTCATTGTCTCATGCTGCCTCCAGACAGAGCTGTCTTTGTGCTGCAAGACAAAGAAGTAACACAGGACAGTGGCTGTGGAGCACAATAATTTGCAGCATTCCTGTTTATTTTCAGACTTTGGAGAAAGGAATTAATTCTGTGGGGTTTGCACTTTTAAATCAATGTACGGTTTTAATTTAATTTCCACAGTCATTTTATGAAACAGCAAATGCAATGTTCTGAATATCACCTATTAATTTGATTGTGGTCCAGAAATTATGCATTCCAGCTCTGAATTTCTGGTCAAAACTCCATCCTGAAAACACTGAAACTGATAGATATTTTCCTTTTGACTGGGCCCCACACTGTCTGACTTCAGCACCTAACGTTTGAAACCTACTTATGCAGAAATTATATATTGTTAGTGGTGTTACCTGGATGTCCTATGAATCAGGAATTTGAGGTACAGTGAAAGATGTAGAAAAGACTGAAAAAGGTCTGACACTTTTTGTGATACTTTCCTTTGACACATACCAGATTTCCAAGAACTCTGGGCAAGTAGAAATACCATTGAAAGGGTATTTTGTCCTGAGAAATCTCATGCATAATGTATACAACAATTTATAGATGAGTTTTGGAAACAAAATTTGCATTATTTTCAGTACTGTTTGGTGATTTCAAAATCTGCATTGTATTTATGTGATTACAAGCATCGATTTTGTAGCCTCAGTGAAAATAGCTAGGTTACTGAATTTCTGTGTGTACATCTCATACCTTTTGCTTTCCTCTCTTGGTTTTCTTTCAATGTGTTTAGACTGTGGGTTGCCTTCAGATGAATCTGAAAACACCAGCTGCTGTGTCACTAAAAAGTAGTTGTGTGTTCCCTTGGAGTAGTTTCACGAGATCTCCATAAGCAGAAGTTGTCTATGTGAGAAATTTGTAATTCTTCTTCTAGGGTTCTGAACAGAACTGGATCTTTTTATAAATGTTTTCATTTTAAAATTATTTGTGTTGAGGTTTTTCCTGATATTGTTTTCCTCAGCCGTTTAAATAGAAGAAATGAAAAAATATGTTGCTTGTTTTGGAATTGAATCTGACAGACCTTGTGTTTCTTGCTTTAAGAAGATTTTGAGCAGTTTTGAGCATATTTTTGCAGTCCTCAAGAGATATGCATGTGATAAGAATGTGGATTGTAATAACAGATACCAGAGGTGTATGAGGTGAGACTGCTACCTACCACTATAAGCTCTGGAGACATCTATGATTTAATTTTTGAGAATTTCTGTGATCTGTATTTGCTGTCCTGCACTAACTAATGGTCGTACTGACAGTGGCTGATATTTTTCCAGGCTTGTTTGGTGAGTTTTATGTTGAACCTTGGTTATTGTCCTATCAGTTAAGGCACCCTGATATATGGCCAGCTTAAACTAGTGTGGCTTAAAATAGTTGTTTGATATGGATTCTTCCTGTTACAAGATTGGAGAATTTGGCATGATTCCCTAGCACAGAAAGAAAAGAAATGACACAGTGTCTTAATAGTTGTTGTGGAATGTGACATGATTCCAGGTATAGCCATGTGGCCACTAGTTAGAGATAAGAGAGTTGAGAAGCTTTCTTCACAAATGTTTTGCTCTGGGTGACATGAGCCTGCAAAGGTAAAAGCATCTGCCTGTACTTTATACAAGACTCTATTCCTTCTCCTCCTCTTCCCCAGGAGAGCTGGAGAAGTACCTCACTAATTTTATTTCATCAAATACTGTAGTCTCAGCGATATCCTCTTCAAGTGTCTTCTTACAGCAGTGAAGACGTCCCCACACAGCAAATGAGGACCAGAATATTTGTGTAGATTGAATCTGCTTCAGAGAGGGGGAAGGGATGTGCCGACCCACTCAGCTGACTATTTTTAGCTGTCATGAATAATCACAGGATGCAAGGGAAAGCATATCTCAAGAGATCACCCACAAAAGGAGTGAATTAATAGCAGAAGTGCTATAAATATACAGGGGGGTGGATGACTTGAGTGAGAGTGGCTACTTTAATGGATGAACTGTGGAGAGTTGCAGGAGGGGGATGTGTGTGTGGCAAAGCAACAGGAGTTTTCATGAGCATATTGTCTCAGAGATAAACTCAGAAGGACTTATTGGTAGAAAATGTCTCTTCAAGAGTGTTGGGGCTTTTGCTCCCTTTTCTATAGCATATATTCTTAACTCTTGTGTTCTGTTTTTTCTTGACTTTTGTGTTGCTTACCTTTTCCACTATCTGTGGATTATCTTCTTTATCACAGTCATTCATTAATCTTTTCTGTCTTCAATTAAGAAAGCAGCACAAAGGCAAATGGATTATTTAGGCTCCTTCAGTACTAGTCTGATATGAGTGGCCTGACAAAGAAGCTTGAAACCAAAGAGAAAGTTCTCCCAGGCTTTTCCCAGAGTTGTTGCACATTCTGAAGAAATGCTTCTGTGTTTGATTGAAAAGAACTAGCATCTGTGGCAGAATGAAGCCAAAGACCTGTCACAGTGAACAGGAACAGATTGATTTCTGGGCGTTAAAGGCCATGTTACTGGTGATGTGCAAGATTTCTTCTAGTGTTGCCATGGCAGACAGCTTCACAGGAGCCCAGCTGCCTGTGAAGTAAGGTGCAGTCATTGTTCAGAAATGCACCATTTCTGGTTAAAATGAGTTATGAACCAGTTCGCTGTGAGTAGTCAGCACCATGGTTCTGTGCAGCTCGAGGTATGTATTGCTCCTTTTCTGTGTAAGAGTTCTTTTCTTTCACTCCAGGGCCCTAAGAGATTTTTACAGTGGGAATTGCTGAGTAGTGCATCCTAGGATATTGATACAAATCATATGGGTACTCTTTGCTGGGAAACATTTCTTTATATACAGAAAAATTATTACCTCTTCCTATTTTCAAGTGTGTTTGATTGCCTTGAAAAATGTCCTAATATTTATGTTTTGTTTATGTTTGTGTTATGTTTATGTCCTAGTGTTAGGACATTCTAAATGGTGTTATGACACCAGGAACTTTGAAATATCTGAACTGCTTTTTTGTTTGCAAGTGGAAGACTTGTGCTCAGAAACATCTATGGCATTGAAATTCTTTCATTCCTTCTAGGGCAGTGGACTTGTATTTACTTTCTGCAGCTTATGAGTCATTTTACTGAGCACTCAGGTGAGGAAAAGGACCTAGTAATTCCCACCTGAATAGTGCAGAAATAAATGTGATTTTGCAAGATTGACAGGTGTCCCTGCTTGTCTTTGTGCTGTTCAGAAATATCTGCCTACTGAGACTGCTGCTTGCCATAGTTAGCAAAACATGTTTTTATGCAGAACACCTCAGACTGACCAGGCAACAAAGTCCAAATAAGCCTTAGCTATAAAGTTTGTTTAAATTGCTGCTTGTCTACTGTGAATCAGAAGTGGTTCCTGTTTAATTGTTAATCGGAGAACAAAATTAGCTGATGTTTTACAAACTAATGCTTTATTCACTCAAGGTATTTTGTAAATTGTGTTGAACAGTGGAAAGGTGACAAAGTGTTTGTATTTGCGACATATTTTATTTTCTCTTTGTGATTTCCTACATGAGGGTTAGGTTCCTATTGTGGCTAAAATAAAAGCACAGGCAGTTCCACTGGGTCTTTTTAGTTTTATATTAAAAATTGCCAGTGTGTTAGTATGCAAGGTGTCTGAGGTGGTATGGCAGAAGTTTTCATTACAATGCGATGCAAAAAATTTATTTACCTCAGCTCTTATAGTGCAGCTTTTGAGCAAACAACATCAAACTACCTCAATCAAGGTTAAACATCTAATGCATCTTTAACAATTACAAGAATTGCTGCAAAAAAAACTAGGATTAGGAGCAGCACAATTGGTGGCTTAGCACAGTGCCCTTGCAGGGAGCACTGTACACTACTGTGGGAGAGGGAAGATTTTTGCTTCTTGGGTTCATTGCATCCTGTTGGGATTGTGGAGGGGAAGTGCTGAAGGATAACCCTGAGATTTTTGGGGTGGAATAACATGCCAGCAACGTTGCTAGGGCACCTTTCTTGGTCACCTTGAGAGGCTACAGTCAGGACTGAAGGGGCTGCCAGCCCAGCCCTCCATGCCTCATTGCACTGGGAGAGCCAGAGGCATCTTCACAGTCCAACAGGTATCAAATCTGACAGCATAACCCCACGTAAAGGGTGTGATAGGCAAAAGGCAATCAGCCAAGCAAATCTGTGTTAAGGCTCACTTTCAGGTTCCTTGCTTTGTACCAATATCTCTTTAATTCTGCCTAGAACTGGAACAGAGGCAGCCTGTGAGAGGAGCCTGTGTGGACATGCAATTTTACCATGTTGCTCATTGCTGTGATCCTTGGCGCAGGAAGAAGTCTTGTCTGGAAAAGAATGTATGCTCATTTTTCTTTACTGGGAGCTGTTTGATCACCAATTTTAAACAGTTTAAAGTATAAAAGGAGATAAAAATCAGCAGTCATGAGGTTGTGAGGAGAAAGTGAAAAATATTTTTTCAGTTTCTTTGACATGCAAGTTTTCAGGTTGTGAAATACCTTAGCTGTATTTTTGAGAAATAAATTTTGCTCTTGCAGTGGTTGTGCAGAGTATGATTACTTTGGAGCCAGACTTTAAAAAAGACAATCTGAGGTGCCAGCTGGTAATAAATTTCAGGCAGAATGCAATTAAAACTCAGTCTCTTGATTCCTGGTAATCTGTCTGAAATGAATATTTAAGGAATTTGGTTTCAGCATGAACCACAGTTGTTACAGGCTCACCCATTGTCATGTAGTTAACTCCTGACACAGACAACTTGGAGTAGCTCTCAAAAGGTCTTCAAGTGACAGAAGATAGTGGAAGGAGTATTGAGAAGGAGTACAAATTCCTAATACTGCATAAATACTGCATGGAGTGTGCTTTGTGGCTAGAAAGCAAATATTTAACAAGAAACCCCAATAGCTCTGTTCATGGAGTCATGGCGAGAAGAATTTATGCCCGGCTCACACATAAATGAAGCCCCCAGGAGGCTTCCTTTTTCCTGTTTTGGAATTTCCATTGGGAAAAATTGCAATTAATGTGATCTAAAGCAGCTACACATGCAACTGAAGCCTTCCAGCCCTGGGAGCGCAGTGAAGCTGTGATGTCTGGGAACATCTCTAGAAAATATTTGCACTAGCATGAGGCCACACCTATCTCATTGTCCTGTTTTCAGTTAGGATAGAGTTAATTTCTGCTCAGCAGCTGTTACACTGCTGTGTTTTGTATTCAGAACAGGAACCATGTTGATAACATTCTGATGTTTTGGGTTTTGCCAAGTTGTGTTTATCCTGAGTCAAGGACTTTTTTCTTCTCTCATGCTCTGCCAGTGAGGTGGGATGCAAAAACCTTTGAGGGAGCACAGCTGGGACAAGTGACCTGAACTGACCAAAGGGATGTTCCACATCACAGAACATCCTGGCAATATATAAAATGGGGAGCCTTACAGGGAAGGGAAGGGTCTGTCGGAGTTCAGGGTGGCGGGGGGATTGGCATTGGTCAGCTGGTGGTGAGCAGTTGCATTTTGCACCACTTGTTTCCTTTTTATTGTCACTAATACCATCATTTACCATTGGTATTGCATTTTACTTTATTTTTCATCATTAAACTGTTCTTATATTACTCTGTAAGTTTTACTTTGATTCTCCTTCCCTTCCACCACATCAGGGGATGAGTAGAGAGGGCATTTGAGTGAGTGGCTGCATGGTGCTTTCTTTTCCATTGGATTTCTTTCTTTCCATTCCATTTCTTTTCCTTTTGGATGCACAGTATTGAACACATAGTGTTGAGGTAATAACAGATCTGACCAGAGCATGTTAAAAGAAAGTTGTTACAAACATCCATTGTATTGGTTTAGCAGATGTTAGTTAGAATGCAGACGTATTTCCTCTCATATTTATTTAGTCTCCCTTATACTAGTAATACCTCACTTGCAGTTTGTGTTCTCTGTGGTATTTCACAGGGCTTATTCTGTGACAATGTCTCTCCTCAAACACCAGTCTGGAGTCTGTATTTAGTATTGCAGACAGCTCTATATTTTGGGAGTCATCTAATGAGAGCGATTAATAACCACATATTTGGTATTTTCTTCTCAGAGGAAAAAACTTTTTCTTTCCTTGTCCTCCAGGCTGATTACTGTAGTTGAGAATTTTAAAGATGTTGAATATCCTTTGACTACCCTTGAAACCAATGTGGTCCTTTTGTTAGGAGCCAGCATGTTATTGCCTATGGTTCAGATCTTTTTTAAAGTGAGACAAGTAATTCAGAATATTACCCAGAGATCTGCACAAAGGTTGGATAGTTTGAAGTGGCAAGGAGTGTGGGATTGTTTGAGCAAGTACTTGCGGCAGTGGACATTTCCAATGTGTTTGTACCTTACTCTTGAACAAATTCAGAATCCAGAAAAACTAGTTAAGTGTTTCTTTAAAAAGAGTGCTGGCACTCCAGAGAGGACCCAAATCAGTGCAAAGTGTTGGGGCCTGGCCAGTCTTATTGAGCCATGTTCAACACTGCTCAGTGGCCTCAGGAGGGTCTCTGAACCTGACAATGAGATGACAGCAGGGCCTGCAGCTGGTCCCACCACGGTGACAGACACTGGACAGGAGCTGGCACCAAAACCGCTGAAACTGAGCCAGCCGGTGCTGCTGGCAGTGGGGCCTGCAGAGACACAGAAAATACATGAAAGTCACCTGGTAAAAAAGCTGTAGCAAAAACAGTCAAGGATGACAGTGAGAGCAAAGAGGAGGAAGAGGCAGAACCATCACAAGGGTGATTTTCAGGGTCCTCATCAAGGCTATCACTGGAACTGGAAGAGGAGACAGAAGAGACAACAACATCTCAACCCCTATCTCTGAGCGAGCTACAGGAGCCAAGAAAAGATTTCAGCCATCATCCATGTGAGCATTTCACTGCCTGGCTACTCCAGTGCTGGGATAGCAGAGACAGTAATGGTGAGCTAGAGGGTAAGGAAGCCAGGCAGCTGGGATCACTTGCTAAGGAATCAGGCATTGACAAAAAATAGGGAAAAAAGACACAAGCCCTTAGTTGCTGAAGGAGACTCTTATCAAGTGTGAAGGAAAGGTATTCCTATAAGGATGATGTTCCATGTAACTCAGGCAAATGGACTACAATAAAGACAGGTATTCAATAACTGAGGGAAATGAAATATGAGAAAGAAATGAAATTTTGATCCAGAAAATGTGTAGCTCCCCATGGATCCAGATGACCTTTTCTGTCAATGAATTTTGTGGAGGAAATTTGTACAGAGTGCACCAGCAGTACATGCCGACCCCCTGGCAACAATTTTTGGAAAGGTGATGCACCACCAGCAGTCAGTGACTTGATTTGGCAATTCTGGGAATTTCAAGAGAGTATTTCTTTCTCCATCGCTGTGGGGAAACTGATAGATAAACTGACAGATAAACTGGCTCATGAGTTCCAGCGATTCAGAGAGAATATGTCCTGCTCCCCACCTGTACAGGCCCATATTTCAACAACTGACAGAAGGTGTCCTTTTGTACCAGAGAGAGAATGTAGAAGGACACACCACAGGGTGCCCTGTGGCTTTACCTTTGGGACCATGGAGAGGATATGAGGAAGTAGGATGGACCACCTACCTTGATCCTAGGTGCACAGGTGCAGGAATTGCAAGGAAAAACAGATGGGTTTTTATCCAGGAAAGTTTCTGCTCTGTCCAGTAGACAGTTTTTCAGGAAGAAGGGAAACTTTTGAGACTTAGAAAGATTGAGGCATATTGCTCTTGCAGAACAGAAACCGAACCAAGCTAAGTCAAATAACCAAACAAAACCCCCAAACACCATAATTAAATTGTTAGCATGGGACATCTATTATCCTCCTACCTATTTAGTAGAAAGTACAAGGAGGTTTTATGAAAATATAACGAATAGGTATTAAAACAGCAATTGTCCTGTGGCATAACTGTTCATGGTCACTTGACATGGAGATACTGTATCACTTGATAAAGTGGAGTTATCTAGCACATTCTAGCAGTATCTTGCAAAAGCAAAACCATAGAAACTTTCTACCATATCTAAACTAGTTCCTACTTCTAGTTGTAGTATTTTGTCTAACTGATTGGGCACAGCATCAAGCCACTTCTAATTCTCCTTGAGCAATCATATGTTAGTCAAATGCTCATGGGGAATAGCACAGACAGATGCAAACTAATGATTAGATTTTGATTGCTGATTTTGTGAAGAATCTAATCTTGTACTTTTGGCCATGATTTCAAAGAAACTCCAGATAGGTTAGGCCAGAATGTCTCACTAGAGAAACAAGGCTCATCTTTCATCATGGTGCTGTTTCTAAGAGCAAGACTGAAGTAAAACTCTTTGGCTACTTGAAATACTCATTGAGTCATTTGGGCAAATTTTCATCTCAAGACTCTTTGAGCTCATGCAATTTGCAACCATATGGCAGGACTGTAAAGGTCATCTGGTATGAAAAGAGGTCCCAGCATTTTCATCTTGTAGAGGGATAAATACAGATCTGTAAACTACCTCTGCATCCTTCTGCAGATTCTTAGGAACTGCCAAGTACATAAATATAAATCCAGTACTTCTCCTCACATAATTCTTAGCCCTGTTGTGTCAGGAAAGACCCTGATAACTCATTGCTGAATTTGTACCCCAGCACAGTAGGCACTTAGCTAAGGTGCTTGTTCTGGGAGGGCAGCCTTTTGCAGGGACACATGCACACAGACAGATGTATGTTCACAGTCCTGTTCCAAGACCTGGTCAACAAGCTTCCCTGTAGGGCTTCTCTCTCTATCAGTCATGGTAGGACAATCTCAGTTGAAGATGCATCTACATTAGGTACCTCAGTTAATTGCAAAACATTAGCTGGGTCAAAATACCACTTCTTTTTTTCCCTTGGTCTAAAAATGTACAAAATATGTTTCTCTGAGGTATTGAAAATCCTAACCTAAATCACGCAAAATACAAGCTCTAGTTGTGCTGCTGGGCAGTGGCTTCCTCTCCTGCTTCTCACTGAAGACCCCTTCATCTGGCAATAGAGCAGGAGATTTTTAGAAATAGGCTGGTTGCAAAGAAAATGCAGGTTGCCAGGACACAGCTACTCTTCTGAGATTTCCAAACATATAGTTTTATGTACCACTGTCCTCTTGGCATATAGCCTCATTCAGTTTTCAAAGACAAAGTGAAAGTTTTCTCATCTCTCAAGATGGAGAGAGTATGTGTATACAATTTCAGGTAAGGTATATTATGGGAACATTGCAGTTCAAATAGTAATGCTTTGTATAGACAGGAAGTTTTCAGCTTATATAAAGCTTAATAGAAATCCAAACAACTTTAATTCTTTCTTGTAGGTATGCTTAATGGTGTCCATAAAATAATGCTTAGTTACTGATTTTAATGGCTTTTTCTTATTAAAAAAGAAAAAGTGCAGTGAGTCATATTGGAAGAGAGAAAAGGCAAGGTTGATCCAAAATATTCTGAAATAAATATAAGGCATAACTCTTAGTCATTAGCAACTAATTTTTTTCTTGAGTGATTCAACATCCCCAGAACAACTGTGACTACATAAACCACTGCTCTGAAACTGGTCCCTCTGGAGTGATCTTCCTTCATTGATGGAGTTCTTTTTTCTAGAGAGGAGAACAGAATAGATGGATGCCAGGATTATTTACAAGCAGTCTAATCTCCCTAACAGCTCTCACAAACCATTCATCTGGTTCAGAATATGAAGGATACTCAATTATTCAATGAAAAGGTTAAGCTTGTGGTAATTATGCATAGTCAGTAATGAAATGTACTTCCCCTGGGTATTTTTTTAAAAGGATGCAGGCTGACAGATGTTTTCCACATCCTCTCTGGCAATGTTTTCTGAGGTTTTAGTTTGCAACACTGTTTATGCTTATTTTCAAAATGCAGTTCATTGTCTTTAATGCTTTACTGAAGTTGTAACTGGATGACAGTGAAGTAAGTCAGCCACAAAAATCTGTGTGCCTCCAAGCCAAGGCAATGCTACTCCTACCATTATTGTGTAACTATGAATATTCTGCTGCATAAGAAGAGTCAGGGCCAGCCCACCTAACTGCTGGCTCCACACTTTCATCCTTCCTTACATCTATCCATCTCTTTGCTTTCAATATAACACTTTTCTTGTTAAGTATTTTGTACATAGCCATAAATTATGATACATATGTAGGAACTTGTGACTGTACTGCTTGTGGCATATTTGGCTGTGGTACTTGGATGTGAGCTGGCTTTTGTCTTCAGTAATTGCTGAAGGTTTGTTTTGTTAATAAAATCTTACTGACGAAGCACTGGGACTCTAAAATGATAAATAACTTTGTTAAAGACATCCTCTACCTTTAACCAAAGCTATTTATATCAACATCTTGCCTTGAGTATCGATACTTTGATGAATAAATGCTAACACATTGTACTATGCCCACATAAGAGGTCACACAGAGACCTCTGCACGAGGCCTTTCTGAAGTTCACTGCAGGACTGAGCTTCATGCACACCACCCATGGCATTGAGGTCTCTGCTGGGGAGAAGCCTAATGTCCCACTACCCTCATTGCCAGGGGCAGGGGACACAAAGAAAACTCACTCAGAGTGTTGGAGCACTCTCTGCCAAGAGCAAAAATGATTTGCAAATCTTGATCCTTTGAGCAGCACTGTTTCAATTATTTGCATCCAGAGGCCACACCTGCGCTCTATTCTCCAGGCTGCAGGGCTGTATCAAGCAGATCCTAATTCATGTTGGGTGACTGAAGGCATTAACACCACAGTGGAAATCAACTGAGTAGAAAAAGAAGGTGGCAAAGAGTTATTTTTAATGCAAATGTTTTTCAGAGGCAGTGCCCAGAGACCTTTGTGCTTCACAGTTTCCCTCTGTATCAGAAGGCCATCATTTAGGTGGGAGGTGGCTTCCCCCAGATGTGCCCAAGGTTTTTTGAATAAAGGTCATGGAAAAAGAAAGGTTTTTAGCCAGAAGCAAAAGGTTAAAATTAATACCTTTACTGAAATATGGATCATCCACTGATGGGAAGGACAGATTTAAAGAAGAATCCAGCACTAGTTTGCATAACAGTTAAATGTTCCCTGTAACTGATTAAGCTCTTTAAAGGTATGGAGAATAAGAGTGTGCAATAAGTAAGTTTTAAATTCGCTAAGTGCTTCATAGGCAGAGAGTTGAAGTCTTTTGAAGCTGATATGAACAATAGATACATATAATTATGCTTTTATTGCTTCTTACTGATCTTTAACACTTTTGTAACTGTTGTCTGTATTTTGACTGTGTATTTTTCACTTTATCTATGGTAATGCTGGTTTCCAAGTGCTGTGGCTACCTGTCTTCTTTCCAGTGGACCTATATTTTTTTACTTTTCCCTAAAACCAATTACAGCGTTCCTTCATTAGCTGCACAGAAGCTGTCAATGGATAGATGCCTGTGCTGCAAGCATTTTAGGGTAACTACTGTTATCTAGAATTACCATGACTACAACAGGACACTGGGCAGTGTGGCCAAAGCCTAAGGGCTTCACAATTCTGAAAATAAAACTCTACTTTCTCTGTCTGCTCTCCTGAGATTTCATTGACTGAGAGCAAATCTGCAATATTGTGTCTGATTGCCAGTGCACGCAGGGCCAATCAGAGTCTGGAGTTAGAGGGAATGGATGTAAGACCTCTTAATGTTCACAGAAATCTACAAAGAAGAAAAGAAAAACATTTGCAACGAATTCAAGGTAAACCCTGGACTGTGGGTTTGGAATGTTGGGTGGTTTAAGAGATTATTTAGAGTGCCTTCCTTTAAGTAACACCACTTGTGCTACCTTAATATTTGCAAGTATTAAGGTATTTGCTCTAAGGGCTGGTCACAAAGGTCCTTGGTGTCATCTGTTGCAGAGTAACAAACCAAATTGTATAAATACTCATTGAACTCCCATACAAAAAGAAAAGAGTTCAGTTAGTCCATCATGTCAAACTGCTGATGGTTTTTCTTATTTCCTGTGGAATCTTTCAGTGGGAAAATGCCTTTCTCATGGTGTTTCAAGAATATTTGTTGTGGAGGGACAAACTTACCATGTGTGATTAGTTTTCTACTCTCCCATTGTGTCCTTATTATCACTTGATGTTTACGTTTCAGTAATGCCCATACCCTCCATGCAAACTGAAGATGGCACTGCAACAGGAAAAAACAAGGACCCAACCTTTGGCCTGAAAGATTGGTGAACCAGTTTTTTTTGCTTTTTTCCATCTTATAAAAAACCATTTTTTGGGAGCTCAATGACAAATGCAGGAGGGCAGACTGTTTCTAGACAAAGGTGCATTGTGCCTCAGCCATGGGACAGTCAAGGAAGGCCAGAATACAAGTATAACTAGAACTTCCTTAAGATCTACTGCCAATATACATGGCCAGGCATTGTAACAAGTATATAATGAGCACATACCTAGGAGAAGAGATAAACCAAGAGAGGTATTTAAATGCATGTGATTGTTTAGGTTCTTTTCCATGAAAACTATGAAATATGAAATTGGATTCTATTTTATGAAATTGGATTTCTATTTTAAAATAAGGCTGAGGTCAAAGGAATTATGCTGTTGCAGAACAGAAGGATGTGGTTCACAGGCAAAGGAAGAAATCGCTAGGAATGGAGTACTATAGAAATGAGAAAGAGAAAGATGAGCTATGTGTCTGAAATTCACCATGATCTTAGTCTCTCTTTAATTGATTACATGCCTTGCCATCTCATTTCTGGGGAAGCATACAAATGGATGTTTTCATATAACTAGTGCTGCTGCATGAGAGGTTAAAACAGCCTTGCAGTTACAGCAATGAAAAGCACCATCATAATGCATCAAAGATGAGAGGAAGTGGTTTTCTGAGTGGACCCTGACCTAAACATGAAGTTGATATCTTCCTTCAGCTTGCAGCACAGTGGAAAGAAGCAGGACTCCCTTTAACAGATATTGCAAGCTGGCAGTGGAAGGCTTACTTAAATAAGCAAGGAAGAGATTTGAGTGTAAAAAAAAAGTTAATCCAAAGTTTATTAAAAGAGTGGAGTGTTGCATCATTACATATCAAAATGTGTAAAGATAGAGAACAACATGCTAGAGAACAAAGCAATGCTCAACTGGAAACTCTATTTGCAGTTCATGCACACTAGCTGCAACTTCACAGATATAATAATCCTGTGTCGTGACTCAGATGCCAGATTTGAAAGTCTGAGGATCAAATTTGAGGTATTACTAATAAAATATTAGCACAAACTCTCACCCAGAGGTTTAAGAAAACTAAACTAAACTACTTGCTGCCTAGGTAATTAATTTTCCCCATTTACAAAGGCCTCAGTTACTTTGGCAGAGTCTTTTTTCTCCAACTACTTAATTTCCTGCTGAAAACATCCTATAGCACCAAATCCCTTTCTCTATTAAGTCCTCTGAAGACTACTAAATGTATTTTATTTTTGTTTGGTTGGTTTTCTTTTTCTTTTCAGGCCTCAAGGCAAGGAGCTTTTCCCCAGACAGAGAACCACTAATGCGGGGCACATGTGCACATCTGCTGGTGGCTAAGGTTTCTAAACATGGCTGCTGTAAACTTCCCACTGCTCCTGATGTACCTTCATGATTTTCCTTTCCTAGAAGTGCATCCTGATCCAGCTCAGCAGCTTCTGAAAAATAAACAAGCTTTGGGTCTGGCTGTTGGTTCCTTTCAGCTGTATCTTTCTCTCTGCCAGATCTGGACAGAGGGCCTCTCCTACAGGGCGAGCTGGTGGGGAGAGGAGGAGGGCGTGAGAGAATGAGCTCTTTTCTCTTTTAGCCCCACAGAGGTAATTTTTTTTTGGCTGCATATTTACAGAGGTTTACAGAGTCTGAAATATTTTAATTTTTTTTTAACATTTCCTCTTCTTTGGATCATGCAACATATGTATATCATGTAAGTTCAGAATGCAAAGTCATATGAGCTGGGATTTTCAGGCACAGATAAGAAGACTTCAGACAAAGCATCCGTGCACAGCCTGGAGTAGCAGAAGCTTCCATCCAGTTGCTTTGGCTCAGATTAAATCTTTACAAAACAAACTTTGCAAACATGCATGCAACCACAGCCTTACTACCAGTTTGGCTACAAATCTCTTCTATTCCCGGGAGCATTAGCAGAGGAAGTTTCCCTGGGACCAACCGACGAAGCAGTGCTGCAAAGCTAAGTGCAAGGAAAGCAGAGGTGGTAGGGTAGAAATACAGGGGTATGTCTCAACTTTGAAAAGAAAACAGACAATGAGGACCTCCAGGATTGCTACTTTTAAGAGAGCCTGGGAGAGCTGGATTTTGTTTAAAAACATGTGAAATTTTAAAAAGGGGTTTCTTTGGTTGGAGCCCCATTATGCCAGACCAGAAATGGCTGGGATGCCAGTTATTTTATGGCTGCCTGAGGCAAATCAGTTGCTGTATCGAATTTTACTATATCTATGCTAAGTGTAGTGGTGCCACAGCAGTTCAAGGGCTGTCCAACTTTTCATTGTATTCAGATTTCATCAGTGGAGCGGCAATAGGGAATACAGTGACTATATAGATATTTACTTAAATTTCAGCTTTCTTAGCATTAGCTTAGCTATAGAACTGACACACAAAAAAACCCAGACCCAAGCAGTGGAGCCATGTGTTAAAAGCATGTGATTTATTTATGTCACTGAAACTATCAAGAGAATTGGGACAGAGAGGTTAAAAAGTCCAGGCTGGTGTTTCTTAAAAAGCCAGGGACACAGGAACATCCATCCCTATTTCAAGATAAAGGGGTAAAGGCTGCCTGGAGGAGAAAGGTTCTTTTCAAGTTGCTGACATGTTAGATGATGCTGTGCTGCAGGGACGTAACTGTAACATAGTGACTTCTCCATGGATATTTACTCTGACTTCAACTCAGTGAGGCTGTTACTGTCGTTGTCTCCATTAAGTGTGAGCCTGGGGGCATTTTAATGCTGCCAGCCTGTGCAATTGTACTGAAGTTTCCCCTGCTAATACTGCTTGGTTTTGGTAAAAGTCTCAGCCCAATCAGTAATGTTATTATAGGGTCTTTACAGATCTAGCTTTTTAAAAAAAAGTCACAGTTTTAACCCGTATGGCTACTTGGAATTCAATCAAACTCCATGTGAAATGTTAAAAAATTTCAGGAAAAGAGAAGCAGTACAACATCACAAATGCTTTTCAAATGCTTTTCAAACCCCACAGTTATTCTGGGCATGACTCATGATTTCTGTATGTCTGGTTAGCTATAGCTCATCTTTATTTACTGCTTTCTCTAATCCGTGTATGTACACTGGGATACATCTGGGCCATCTGGCTAACATCATGGTGTAAAGAGTACCCACAACTATGTAATTTTGTGGGTCTGTGCTCCTTAGTGTGCTCCCTAGACTCTGTGGGCTCAGCATTTTGCATGGACATCCAGAGCACCTCACAAGGGCCAAAATAAAAATAAGGACTATGATATTTCCCACTAATGCATTGTCTTGCAGTGAACATCTGGGATAGAATGGATTTGTGTGCACCTGGTTGCACTTGTGCAGCCCAGGGGCCATTTTTTCAAAATCTCCATGGCATCAGGGAGACTCTTATTTCCTTGCCTGTCAGTATTCTCCCCCCCGACCCAGGCTCAGTATCTTCCCTGGGGCAAGAGCTCTCTGGTGGCTTTCTCCTCCCCACCACAGTAGTTCATGTGGCAAGTAAACTTGGCTGACACTTCAGTGGCCAACGTGTCTGTAAAAACGCAGTCACTCCTTCTGGGGCAGCTGCACCAGGAAGGCAGCTGAAGAATGGGAATCAGGCACTAACTTCATCCTGCCTGCACACCATTGTGGTGCTAGTCTATTCTTCTCTTATGTAGAGTGCAAAGCACTTCAGTTTCCCCTGGGTAAAATGTCGCTACTTAAACATTAGCTATAGTCTCCTGGAAGCTTTTTCTGGAAAACAAAAGAAGCTCCTTTATAAACACTAGCATCTGCTGATCCCAGGAGTCAGGTCCATCTTCAGAGCAGATACTGCCCCCAGTCCCAAGAGCAGAGGGATAAGTGTCCCACAGCAGCTGGGTGTGAGGACCACACCATGCTGTCCCACACTGTGCTGAGGATGGGGTCTTCCATTGAAATGCCTGATATTCCAAGAAGAAGCGAGGCAAAAATAAAGCTGCATGCTCTGTGCCATGTTTCACGCTGCAGCCTGCCTTGGCTGCTACTCGTGCTGGCTGTGAACACATGCAGTGGGCATGGACTGGGCTGTGTAACAATGATAAAAGCAGAGGTAGCTCCTGGATCTTTGGGTGACATCAGACTCAGGTGTAGGAGCCACAGCAGGGCAAGATGTCTGCTTTTCTGGGACTGGAGAAGAAAATTGCTTAGGATTGCAAACTGTGTTTTCAGAGGGAGTCAAGCTACAATGTAAGTGTGTCAATAAAGTATTGCAAGGCTAGGTTCAAGTCTATCTAATTATTAAAGAAGACAATTTCTCTTGATGATTAAGTACCTTAACAGATAGTCATGTGCTTTGGGGATACTTTGGTGTGGGTTCCAGAAATAAAGGTGTAATTTCACTAGACAGGCAATGGAAAGAGGCAGAGAGCTCTGAAGACCTCTAGTGTGTATTGAGATCAGGAAGAGATATGAAGAGCTCTTACCCTTTGGATCTAGGCTGAATGAGGAGAGAGTGGGTTCCCTCATGCCTACAACAGCAGCCCCTAGGTGCATTGAACAAAGCAGTTTGTGGCAGAGCCCCAGTGTCTTCAGCATCCAGTATTTTCTGCTCCAAAGAGGCAATAATCTGACATAGGCATTAACCAGGTATGTGTTATTTATTTTCTACAAGTCCCTCAGCATTCGTTTTTCTGTCCTTAATAAAGAATTATGCTTTAATTTCTGACTCTGAGTACAGATTATTACTTGGTGGGGTGTTTTTTTTCTCTAATGTCCCTTGTGATTCCTGCTGAGGAAAGTTTTTGCTTTGGAGGCACGTAATTGTGCATTGCAAAGCCCAGTTGTCCTAAGAAGACACACAGATCAGCCACCTGGCTCAGTAGAAACATCAAGAATAAAAGTAAGATGTGTCTTGGGACTTATGAGAGCCGGAGAGAGGCCAATTGCAGACAGAGGAACTGTGTGAACATGAACATCAACACACGTTCTTATTTTATTTTTTTCTTTCTTCAGTTGGTTTTAAGGAAATAGGGGCTGAGGCTTCAAAATACAACAGAAGATGCACTTTGTTCTGAAGTAGAAGGGTCTTGAGAATAACTGAGTAGGTTGAATGTATTATGAAGTGCTAAGTTTCTTTTTGTTTACTGTATTTCAGGGAGCTATTAGAAAGAACAAAATATGCAATTTCAAGCAAGACAAAAGTTGAAAAAAAAGCTGTTTACAAATTCAGATGGTCTGGGCAGAAAGGATTGGACAGGGCATTTTGAAGAGAGAAGGAGTGAAAGATTTACAAAGTTTCAAAGACAGGAAAAAAATTTCAAGGTTTCTGGAAAAACACAAGTTTGGCACTGCATAACAGAGGGCTTTCGAGTCATATTTCTCTGAAGGAGGCAGAAAGCCATCCACTGGAAAGCTATTCCTGGATGTTGGGTCCCCTGTGTGTCCTGGAAAACATGACCTTGTTTATTCATGTAAAGAGAGTGATTTTTTAGTGCCTGAAAAATCCTGTGTCCTTTCACCAATTATTCTTTTTTATTGAAATAAACTCTAAACCTCCAAATGCTGAACTAGTCAGAAAAGTCAAGGAAAGTAACATTGATGTTTCACAGTTATCATACTGCACTTAAGAGGGGAAAAAAACCCCCTAGAATTATTGAATGTATAAAAGCATGTGCAGCATATTGGACACCCCCTCTCCCTCTCTGCATATTTGGATGCTGATGTCCTGTGCCAATGTGGTGTGCAGATCCTGCCACAACCATGACCTGAGTCCAGGCTGCCAGTTTTGCTGTGACAAGGCAAAGTTAACTAAGACATACATGCTGTGCAATGAGGATATTTTGGCTGAGGTGTGCTGACAGAGGAGGCAGTCACTGGTTACACCAGTTTGCTACTTCTCTCTGTTCTCCTGGGAAATTTGAAAACCAAATTTCCCTACTTACATTACTGCTCAAATTGCACCATTTCCCAAGGCAGGGTTTATCCGTGCGTGCCTGGCTGGCTGCTGGCAATGGTTTGCTCAATCGTTGCTGACTTGGATAATTCCAGCCTTGGGTCAGGGAAATCAGTTCACAACCATGTTCAAACAGTTCATACCTTTTTCCAGACCTTACTGTCTCCCTGTTAGCCTCAGCAGCCTAACACGTTAAGAAAGACCTTGGTTTTAATAATTCCATTTTAAATTCAGGTTCACTTTAGCATCTGGTACCATTTCTTGATGGCAGATCTTCTCTCATTTAGGCAAGAGAAAATTTGTGAGTCTCTAGTTCCACATAAAGAAGAATGCATTAACTTGACTGCTCTGGATACACTTTTTTTCCTAAAACTCTATTCTGCTTTCTTCATATCCACGTACTTCCATGTTATTCTATTTTATTTGCTATTTCCTTTACTCACTTTAACTTTCTCTGTCATGCAGTCCCATTTGAGAGGTTTTCTTCTGCAGGACTGCTGTAATGCAGCCAGGATTCTTGTGCAGGTTCCATTAATGTATATTTTAAAATGTCCATCTGAGACATGAAATGCTGCATTTAGTTTTCATGACATCTAAGAAGGGAGAAAACATCACGAGGCAGAACAATGGTAGATGCACTAACTCATGGCAGAGATAAGATATATAAAGTGTTTGATACTGCTGATCCTTAGTGCTTGAGCCTGTGTTTTGGTCTCTGTAGGAAGGATGAGGAAAGGTGGGATAAAAAAAGTCATTACTTTAAAACAATTGCAAACCATTTTCAGAAAGGCATAGCAAAAAACATCAGCTTGTGGAAATCTGTGCTACATTGTATTTTTTTGAAAGCCATCCAATGATGATGATGGAAGGTACTGATATTTACCACTTAAACTGGAATCAGTTTAAAAGAAACCAAACAAAATTGAATGATCCACTTTTTAAAGATGTTGAATGTTTTGTGCCACAAGATCTGTGTGAGGTTTTTGCCTGTTGGAAGCCTTTGTGAGAATTTCTCATTCTTGGATCTTTGACTGAGAGTTTAATGCAGAAAATTGCTTCCTCCTACACACTAATAAAAACACAGTAAGGATTTTACAAAGGAAAATGAATGTTGCTCACAACAGAGAGCTCGACTGTCCAGTTCTCTTCAGTTTATGCAGTTGTCCAGACTGCTGCAAAAATGATGTACCATTGTTCTTACTGGCCTTGATGTATGCAAGCTCAGCACTAGTGAACTTAGCATGCAGTGATCCAGAATAATATGAGAGGAGTGTGCAGGTATTTTCTGGTTTGTAAACAAGGCTGGTAGTTTAGTCTTCACATGGTGTCTAGACAGCAGCAATTAGTAGTAATTAGTAAGTACATCTGCTGTCTGCTTAGTCCACTGCAGCTCACGTGCTGTGGAAGTAAGGGATCAGAGAGTCTTACTGCAACATCAATTCCCAATAAAATAGGGTCTTGCATTAGATTCCCTTATGTTGAGTGCCTGCTTTGCTCCGATGATCTGGTTTAGAGTTTTTGGGGTGCTTGTTTCCCTACTCAGGAGCCAGCTTGCCAGATGAAAATGACGGACTAATAGTAAACACTTAACTTTATAGTAATAATAATAAACAAAAAACAAAACAAAACAAAAGTCTTGAACTGGATCCCTGTCATAAAATTCTGCTTCTAGGTAAGACTCAATTCAATAGGTCAGAGCTTCACAAAGCATACTCCAAGCTACTAATTCATGCCTCTGCTAGGTATTTGAATCTGGCTTTTACTGGGCTTGACTTATTAGAAGGCAGCTTTTGTCATGCCTTCTTACCACCATGTAGGTGCTAACTGTGCCCCTGCCTTGTCTCAAGGCAGAAGGAAGGTGGCAATATTGCAATAGGCTCTGTGTCAGAAACAGCTATTAAACACTCTCTGCTATGGCTATTGTAGTTTCCCTGACACCTGAGAACAGCCCAATGTGTGACTCTCCAAGTGGAAAACCACTGCTAAACAGTTGAGAAAATGCTGTTGTCTACTGTTCATGTGAAGAGAGGAGTGTAAACAGAAATTATTGTTGGTTGGGTTGATTGGTTTTTTCCACTATTTGCTTTCAGGTGTCGGTGTGCCACACAGGCACTGCTGCTGGTGGCTCACATACTTCTGATAGCATCTATTTGTAATATGGCTGCTGCCAACTACACCAAGTAGTTGCAAGATTAAATCAGCCTTAGTCACAAAGCCTGTCTTCTGTGCCACATATGGTGAGCAGCACCACAACGGTGGAAGAGGGGTGGCCAAGAGCCTCAGAAACCTCCTGCATTTTTCTTTGACACACCTATCTCTTCATTTCTCTCCCCTAAGACAAGAGCTTGTGCTTCAGGGAGCTCCTACAATACCTACCTCTTGTCAGCCCTAGCAAGTAATGTTTCTTTTGTGTATAAGAGGGGGAAGAGCTGAGAGTATTTTAAAACCCAATAATTTTATGGTCAGTAACTATATTCATTCACAAAAAAAACCAGGACTCTCTAATAGGGAAAGCACCTTGTTTGCTAGGCTACACAATGTGGTTTCTCAGGCTTTCCTAATAAATCCAATATGAGGAAGAGCAGAGTATGGCTGTCCCGGGATTTGCCCAAGATTGATGCCTTGGATATACTGTAGGATGAGGAGATGTAGCTGCCATATCACAGACTTTGTCTCTCTGTGTTCCTGACACATTGCAGCTCTTTGATGATGAGCATTTAGTGGAATTTTAGCAAAGACTTCTGCTAGCTCTGTCCTCTCTCTGACAAATTACTGTGACCTAAGAAATGTTTGCAGGGTTTAGGAAAGTGATTCCTCTTGAACCAAGGACTGAGTGTCTCATTGCAGGAAACGTCATCTCATTAGCAGATTTCTCTGGAAAACCTAGAAAGCTGTAGTGCTAAGTATAAGACCGCTTTTTGAAAGCAGACAGAGGAACAAGAAAAAGAAGACTGGGTGAGACTTTGCCAAACAATAAAGCTCTGGTTTGTTGCTGATGTTTGGGTCAGTCAGTCTAATGGGCCTTAGGGAGTATGTTTCTGAACCAGCTGCAGTCCATAATGTAAATCAATATTTTAACATCACAGTTAAAGGACCTATATTGCATTAATTCTGCAACAAATATCAGATCCAAATTGTTATATACCTTTGGGGATTCCCAAACTGTCCAGAATGGATTTTCTGTTCTTCAGATAAACATCAAGCCAAATCTGTGACTGTTTTGTTGCTCTTATAAGAAGAGAGCTTACCCACAATAGATTGATGAATCCCATTAAAAGAAAAAACAAAACAAAACAAAATAAAACCCCCCCCAAAAAAAACCAAAAAAAACCCCCACACCAGATTTTTGTATTGTATACAAGCTGCGGTTTCCTAACTGATTTCGTGACTAGGCTAATTCAGGTTGTAGAGCAGTAATGCAGTCTCAAACTGAGACATGGGTCATGTGAAGCTGTCAAAGTTTCCCAGTCTGACAGAGATTAAAACCCACTCACTCTGATCTTTGTCACAATATGATTATCTAAAGACATTTTTGCATCCCAGAGTATTACCAGAAAGTGAAAACCTCTGAAGGATAAATGAATATATTTCCCCAGTCAAGGAGGAAGAGACAGTCTTCAGAAGCATGTTCTCTGGGCTTTATACTTTTTCTCTGGTTTATATGTACAGGGATCTGAAGTGAAAAAAGTACTGTGTGATGAAGCTAAGTTTATTTTCATTTACTTGCTGAACATGAGAAAAGCTTGTATTTTTAAGGCTGACAAAGCTATGTGAGATGAACTTCCAATATAAAATGGGAATTTTACTTAAATAAAAGTCAATTTTACCCAAGCCTTAATAGTTCAGATGCAAAAAACCCTTGGATCATCAATACCGTTTAAAGAAGTGAGCACTACAGAGAAGTACTTGATCTAAACTAATGACTGTAAGTTTTTACCAGCTACTGCTCAGAAAATTTCTATAAAACCCCTAAGTTTTATAGAACTCCACAAAATTACTTGTTCAAGTGGTAAACATAAACAAACTTTTTGAAATTAAAAGGAAAAGGGCATTCTTCAACATTTTGTCCAATACTACAGTAGCACTGGAGACACAAGCATCTACAGGCTGGAAAATACACAGAGTGAGAGCATTATTTTGAGATGTGTGAAATGTTCTGTATAATTATTTTAATATTCATCACTGTCTTTGTGGCTAATGAGGGATGATGACTCCCAATATCTCATTAAATTTAACTTTACTAGAGAATTTTGGTTTAAACACAATTTGGCAGATTCCCCATTTTCTTACCATCCTATTCTCCTTTTTTTCAAAGACATTATTTATCTACTCAAAGGCCTCTAACTCCTTCTGTGGGACTGGCATACTTGTAACTGGCATACTTGTAACCTCTGCTAAGCAGATGAAAGCATTTCTATCATTCTTCCTTGATACTTGAAGAAAGTTAATTCCACTTCTGCTTTTTTTTTTTCCCTTGCTCTAAATAGTGGGGATGCAGTTCTTTGCTTCTCCTGATCTGGTCAATTTGGAGACAGCTGAAGCTGTGGACACAATGCTTTGATGCAGAGCTACAGTGGATGAAAATACACTGCCTTTGTCTCGGTCAATAGACACGTAATGATTTTAGCTGTTAACAAGACAAGCTTTGCTCTGGTGTCCCGCAGAGAGGTATTCTTGGGGCTCCTTTATGGGCAGATGTGGATGATAATTCTTCATTCTGTATACTTGTGTTCTACTTTTCCTTCCAAGAAGAATTGACCCCACATTGGCCTTATCATCTGCAGTCCAGTACTCTTCTCTCCCATCACATTTTCTGTCCCATGTTTTAGATTCTTGACATGATGCAAAATAAGCGACTGGTCCAAAAGCTGCTTTGTGGCTTCCATCCATGTGAGGACCAGCCATGGGCTGAGGCTTGCAGCTCATCAGATGCAGGTGTAGCTGGAGGTGGTATTCCCTTCCCCTAGTGGCCATTGCATGGCCAAAGCCACCCCATGTCCTGAGTGGCTTTAAGTGGTCACAGCTGCTTTTGCAAAGAATTTTTGTCTTCTTATAGTTGATAAAAAAATCTCTGTCTGTTAATGAGAAACTTAGGTTTTCTCTGTACTCCTTTCATTGTTTAGCTTTATGAGGCTGTTCTTTGTTGGACTCAGGGGGTTCTGAATCTTATCATTCCATAAAAGAGCAGTAACTGTTTTTACAGCATGTATAAGTTAGCACTTCAATGTGCAGACACTGAAGTTTGTAGTATCTATAAATTTGTTTCCCATGAGCATCACTGTTGCTGCAAGGCTGAAAAGGGAGATGTATAGCAACATTAATTTCTTGATAAGGCCCCACTTATGGGCTCTGAAATATTAAGATAGTGAAGGTTGGTATTTGATTTATACCACCCGACATCACAGTTCATATGGCTCCAGAAGAAGTAAGGACAATGGTTTTCTATTTTTAGAAAGTTGGGATAAAAATCCCTATGTGCATAGATATTCCAAGGCCAATCCTACCCTCAAATTTGATGTACATAGCAGAAAAACAGCCCCACATGATCTGGGGCTAGCTTAAAGGGGTGGTGATCTGATGCCAGTTCACAGTTCCTATTTAGCAGTCCTAGAAAATTTAGGAAGAGATTCCTAGAAATCTGGAATTGCTACAGTTCAGATTGCTTGAGAAGATTAAGTCCTTATCTGACATCAAGGAGGATCACCTGCTGTAAGGAGGCTGTAAACTGTTACAACTGCACTGTCCTCTTGGTCTGGTCTCTGATTGTGCAGCTGTTTTTTAAAATGTAGATGCTGCAAAAGTCTGGGATCCAGACTTTTTTCATGGGTTCAGGATTGATTGCTTCATTTATAAAAGAAAGTAAATAGAACAAAAAAATTAGTATCCCTCTTGAGGCAAGGGGGAACCCCCAAATATTCCTATCCATCCATGGAAACACTCTGTTTTATGACTTCTTGCTTTCTCAGTTACTTACCCATCCCAGCACCTCCTCCAGCCCAAAGTGATGCACAAGGAATAGGACAAGGGAGTAATATACTGTTGTTGCTGCATGCTCTGATTCCAAGTGTCTTATCAAATTATTTCTCCTGTGTGACCTGTGTATTAGGGAGATCACAGCCCCCTGCTGTGCCCTTTTCTCAGGTCCATTACAATGAAAGTGGGAAACAGTGCCTCTTGACTAGTCCCCTGTCCACTTAATCTTTTCATTGCCCCCTATTAAGCTGAAATTAAAAATCTAATTAGTTTTATCTTGTTCTTCCCTGCCCACCCCCCCCCCCCCCCCCCCCCCCAGGCTTTAGGTACTTGCTACTACTTTTTCAGGTTTTTGCCCTTATTTTGACAAACTTTCAGGACTAGCAATTCCCATTTCCATGCAGGATCTCTAGTTTCTATAGACTAGCTTTAACAAAAATATCCCAGTTAAAAAAGAAAAAGATGTTGAGGATTTTATTCAGTGTTTAAAGAATGGGATGCAATTTCCCAGATTTTCAGTTCAGTTATCTTTCTTAAATGAAAGAAATTAACCTTGGTTCAATTTGGTGTTATGTAATTGGTGTTATTTAATTTAATTTACTCCAGAACTGCTTTGTTTCTGTATTGCACACTTCTCCTGTTGCAAAAAACCTGCTCCAAAAGCACCATGGTTATGTTTATCTAACTTACATTTAACCAAACTTACATGACTCTAAATTAATGAATATTTGTGAAGTATTTCCAAATCTCTCTGGATACCAGACTCGGTAGAAGCATCACATATTGAAAGATTGACTTTTTAATGAAGTTACTCAAATGACTATTGAAATGAGGATGGGACTATGGAGGCAGAAACCCAATGAAATAATTTTTCTATAAGACCTATGCTTTTCCTGTTGCATGGAAATGCTGTGAAAATCCTGATAATGAATGTCTCTTTGCAAAAAAAACCCGTATGTGAACACAACAGTAATTGGACATCTGAGAAAGGTTGCCGCAAAGTGATTAAAAATTCAAGGTCAACACAAAGGAAAACAAATGCAAAGTTTAACCCAGGACTTCAGTGGTGAGTAGGAGTGTATCCATCTTAGTACAAAGTGCTGCTACTGTTTCCTCTGTGGCCTTTTCTTCTTGTTGTCATGACTGCATTAGCTGCCTTTTTATTGAAGTGTTTATATTCCAAATACAAACACTGAAGTTCTCATCTAGCATTCATTTCTGTGAGTCAGGACCAAACATTTATGCCTCTTATATTAACTCAACTTCAGTGAGTTCTGACTCAAGCCCAATGTGCTTAATACATCTATATCTCTTCCTGATGTATACCTTTATGAGCACTGATAGTTATCTTATGCTCACTAAGAGTTTCCCTGAAAGCATAACTTCCTCTGTGAGTTGGAAATTACTAAGAGCAGAATGACTTTGCATCTGAGAAATTAAAATATATCCTTAATGCATCTAAGCAGGATCCTGGATAGGCAAAATGTGCTGTATGTGATGGATGGATGGATTTTTAATCTGCCTTCTCTGTCTATTTTGTGGGCACCTTATCCAACAGGGATGCTGCTGAGCAAACTGGCTTTCATCCACCAAACCACTTAAGCTCATGCTCATCTTGGGACATGTGAATCTTTCCACTGAGATTTCTGAATAACACGGGAGCATTGCTCTTTGCAACCACCAGTCCTGAAACCCTCAAGAGAAGAACACAGGACCAGTTCTGGAAAAACAATTAAAAGCAATATTCCATCTTGTTACTTCAATATTCAGTACTGAAGAACTTATCTCACTAGTTCCTGCTGAAGCCAGCAGGATTTTAGGGAGCTGTTCCAGGGCAGCCCAACACCCCAAAGAGTTAGGAATGGGGAGGAATTAGATGTTCATTACTGAGTGGAAGCTGCTGGTGTCAGTGTAAATGGTCCCAAATACACCCTGCCCTCAAAACCACGGTTTCCAGAAAGGACAATCATTGCTCCTTGAATCAGCTGCCCTGGGCTCTGCCTTGGAGAAAAAGCCCCATTAACAAGCATCACTGTCTGTAGTGTACCTCATTCCAAAACACTCATTCAAGCAAAACTGCCATGGGTCTGAAGGAAGCTTTCTCCACATGGAGTGGCAAGCTCAGAAGTAAGCTCTTCTGTAGCTGTAGCAAGGACTCTGCCATAAGGAGGGAAAGGATACTGTCATACTCCTCATGTTTCTGCTCAGTCCCATTCCCTCCATGCTTGGTTAACAAATGTGCATTTTGTTATGCTGAATTAATGATGTCCTGGCTTTGCCTGAGCAGCATTAAAAAGCTGCCATCTCCAATGCTCCTGTAACCACTCGTGGCAATGTTTGTTCCTAGAGCACCTGTGCTGACAAGGACCATTTATCAAAATTAGTTTGGGAAGCAGCTGCACTTAAGGATTTTCATGTAAGCAACAGTCTCCAGAGATTGGGCAACAAATGAGGCAGAAGAAAGAGTGGAAATCCAGGAAGATGATCAGAGCCCACCTTGACTTGCAATGATTTAGTCTTCAAGTGCTTGGCCATATTCTGGAAGGCTGTAGAACAAAAGCAATTCCGTTTTTCCCTGAAGCTCTGAAAAACTGGAAGAAATAAACTGGTGTGTCTTGGAAACAGCTTTTAAAATGCTGAGGAAAACTGCTATAAGTAAAAAGCTTGTACCTCTGGGGACTCTATTTGCAGGCGGGTCATAGTGTTCTGTAACATTACAGTAAGTCAGACAATGAGAATTTTTTACCAAATAGACAGTAACACTGTCTTATTAACAGGGATATTACTCAGCTGAAAACTATTGTTTTAAAGGGGGTGGTTTAAATTTTACTGATCTGTGAGGAAAATATATTTTATGTCAATATAATCTAAAACTTGTTGATGCTAACCATCAGAAAGATTACTTGTGGTCCAGGCTCTCAAGGTCCTCCTGAGATTATTACTCACAGTTTTTCTTCCATTATGATCTCAGTCAATTTTATTGATGTTTCTCCTTGATCCATGGGATCATTTTCTACTCTAGTCCGACCAGATCTTACCATTGGTAACCCTTTTGAGATTTTGAAACTCAATATTCTGTTGTCTTTTCCATTAAATTCATCTTACTAACTATGACAGCAAAAAAAGTGGGATCTCAGTTGATAAGCTTAGTTGTAGTCACAGCACAGAAGTAGGATGAATCATACCAATGCTTCTCTGATAATCTCTGAAAAATACTCAGTGCTGTTTCTTTTTTTTTTTAAGGGGGGTAAGGTAGGTGGGAACACCCCCATCTTGTGCTGGCCTGTGTGATGGGGTCAAGAACAAGGACGGGAGAGGTCCTGACATCTCTTTTGCTATGGTGCTGGGAATGGATTTGTTCTCAGGGTTGCAGCTTGACAGGAAGAGACAGGGAAAATCTGGTATCCTGACAAAACTTCAGGAAAAAAATAACATCCTGGTTTTTTGTAACAGTGCCAAGATGGCCCCTGTGCTCTGGGACAATCAAGCCAAGCTGGACATCTGGTGTGGGGATTCAACTGATGGAATGAGGATGACTACATCAGAGTTAGTCACCCCAGGCCTGCTGCAGAGTCCACAGGGAGAAATGGGTACTTCCAAGGGTACGATTTGCCTTATTCTAAAGTTATCCAAACCCATATTACATGAGTTATGCTCCAGATATCCCCAAGTTTCTCTGCTGAACCAGTTAGCTCATTCTGTTTTCCTGACACCAAAAAGAAATGTGACATCTATTATAAATCTCTACTGTAACTATTCAAACTTACTTCTTGCCTTCCCCTATGGTCAGAAAAGAGCAGTAGGTCACCATATTCTCAACAACAAAGCTTTATGTCCCAGAAAATGTTATCATGTCCTTGTGTCTTCTACATGAAATAAATGGTTTTTTCTCCTCAACATTTCCTTGCAGGACATCTTTCTTCATTTCTTATCACTTCCACTGTTTTGATTGGACTTTCTCCAGCTTGCCTTCAACATTTAATATATTCTATAATGATTCATTAACTCAAGCTAAATAATATCTCCTGTTTTTCACATCATAGCCTCTAATTCAGTTATCTCCTTTTATTCTCATACTATAAATATTGCATCTTTATCTATACTGAGTCCCATAATAGATTGAGATATACCTATATCTGGTCTTTCCTCTTGAATCCATATTCGTACTAAACTTTGAACATGAAGACATACTGAAAAACTCAGTTATTCCTTCCAGTGCTTGGCAGAGTTGCAGTGCTGGCACTGCCAGCCCAGCAAAGAGGAGGAAAAGTAAGATTAGCAGCAGTGACTTTGACTCCAAATGCCTTCCAGGGAACTGGCTGCATTTGGGTTTGAATTTACATCTCAGCAGTAGACAGATTTACATCTCAACCATTAGATCTCTGTGAGAAACTTCTACTGCCTGTGCATCTGTGATTTTTCTAGCTCTTAGTTAATGAATACACATAGATTTAATAGGAGTGGTAATGAAGACACAGGGATAGGATAATGAGAGGCAGGAAGCAGTTTCACGCAGTTTCACACAGTTTCCGTGAATGAAAAATGTATATGGGTGTTCAGAGTACTCAGATGGAGGAGAAAACTACAGAGCTCAATAAACATAGATGCTGCTGGATTATCCCTCCTAAAAAAACCCTTCTGAGAACAAATGCTAGCTAGAAAATCCCTGAAAAAAATCCAGCCATGGATTTTTTCAAAACAATTTATTTAATGATATTTTTGTCTTCTGTTCCACATAGCCATGCTGTTGATTTAAATGAACCAAGGCTCTGAATATGCTTTAGATATGCAGACAGACAAAAGGGTGACCCGTGCTGCACATTACTTTCCCACCTTTCTGTGTGCGGCTACAAAGGGGAGAAAAGCATTTATTAAATTCTGTAAAATTTTCCTGAATTATGAGTAGTTCTTCACTTTATTTTAAAACGAGGCCCTATTTTTTTAATTGACTATGGGTAATTTTTGTTGGTGATCTAATTTTAGTGTTTGTTCTTAAGTGCTGTTCACCAGTCCAAATCCAGTCATGTTTTTAGCTGTCACTGCTCTGAATAAGTTCACTCTGTGGACTAGTGCAGCATATGGCACCAAAATTCAATGCAAGAAAAAAGTTAGCTCTTAATTTTTGTGTCTATGGCCCTTAAAGAATACATGTGCTGTGAGAAACATTAACCAGCAAGAACTTGTATGGGCAAGGCTGAAACATCAAAAGCGGCAGTCAGATGGTGCCCAGACCTTTCTGGACTTGTCTCAGCTCCCGCTATTTAATGTAAATGAGGTAATTTCATGTATGCAGATAGTGGTGGGATCCTACTTCACATCTTAGTCTTCCTTCAGGGAGTCAAAAGCAGCCAAATATTCTGAGGAATGCAGTTCCCTGAAGGCAACCACTAACTGTCATGGTGCAGCACTTACCGAGCAGTCGCTCACATGTGCAGGCCTGGGCTAAGTAATAGTTTCTGTCTTTGTAAGGAGCAGAGCACAGACAGCAAAAGGCAATGAGGAGAAGTGTGATACCTGAGAAACAAGCTCTCTCCTGCTCACTGGGGAAAGAGAAAGGACATCTACAAAGAGAGGACTCCAAACCAAAAAAATATGTAAAATTGAACCAAGTTAACTGAAATCCCTGCAGCAACAAAGCCGTATTCCCTTTTCCATTCCCCAGCAACAGCAGCAAATAAACAAATATAGCTGGAAGCAGAGACACACAGAACAGATGCTTTGCTCTTGATTTCTCCTTGCAAATGTGGTACTCAAAGGACAGTGCCCAGTCTTTAAATCTGTGTTCTCACTGATCCTTTTTACATCACTTTTTCCATTCAGTCTGTTTCTTATTCATTGCTCTCAAGACCCAAGGCATGTCTTTTCTTCCCAAGTAAGTGATTCATATTCTCTTTTCTTTCCTAAAAGTCCTTGCTTTACATCTTCCTGGTGTTGACAACTTGTACTGCAATCTCTTCACACAGCTGATACTTCATAGGGAGTCAGGTTTCCCTATGATACCCAAGCAGACATTTCAGGGTGTCAGATGGAACCAATATAGTTAAAGAATAACAGAAAAGTTTGAGGATTATTTATATTTTTATGGCCTTTAGCCATGTCTCCATATGTTTCAACATCTGTTGTTTAGCAGACATTAAATGCTGCTTGAGCAGTGAGATAAGTTCATGGGTTATATTTGTACTTTAACCAAAGGGCGATGTGCTTTTATATGTATTTTAGAATTCATGGGTGCACTTAGTCAATAGCAAATCATGTTGGACCATCTGCTATTTAAAAGCTCTACAACTTCTTACGGTGAGGTTTTTATCAGTCTTATCATGTTATTTAGAAAAAAAATTCATCTGCCTAAAGAGACAGCTTCTTCAGTAAAGATTCCTGAAGCTTTCCTTAAGTGCTGGTTTAAAGCAAGGGACATATGGTTACCATCATAACAACAATCAATGATTGCTGACTAGTAGGACAGTCGAGAGATGAGCTACTAAAATTTACTAAAAGAGCCCAGCTTCCTAAGGCTTTTTTCCACCTGGTAAAGGTGAAACTATTCAATCATTTCCAGGCTATTGAATTTGTATATCTAACACAAATGTGTCTCACAAATGAATCACAAGATCTCAGATCCAGGCACCTATTGTGAAGTACACTATGTAAGCATAATTTCAGAACAAAAATTTACAATGATTTATAGATACACAACATCATGTTGATAAATGGCCAAATGAGCACTGAATTTAACCAACCTTAATAACAGCTGCTGTTGATAGCTGATAGTCATCCTTAAATAGTATAACTTACTATGATGACAATCACCAAATCTTCAGAAAAATATTCATCTCCGTGAGGTTTGTAAAACTTACACAACAGAATTAATTCTGACATGATTTTAACATCCCTTTTTAAAAGTCTGTCTTTGCAATTTTTAAAATATCTGTGTTTCTGTATCTTTTCTCTGATTTCTCTTTAGAACTGGAAATATTCCTCCTGTGAAAAAGGTGAAATAAACTTCTTTTTCACCTTAAAGAAGCGTGACTTCTCTAAGAGAAACTCCAGAAAAGATAGGGAAAGGATTTTTTTTTCTTTTTCAGAGTACCATTTTCCACATTTTATGTATACTTGCATACCTCTTGGAGAGTGCACTGAAGGTATGCTTCAATTGCAGGAGTAGTGTCTAAAAAGAATATTTGCCACTTCTTCTTCTTGAAGTTCTTATGCTTTTTAAACCTGTAAACCTTTAGAAAAAGATAGCTCTTGTTCCCTGTTTGTTCTGTATGCATCTGTGCAAGAAGCAGGAATAAAGCCAATGGTTAGACCTGATTACATACATGTAGGTCCACAATCTGAGTAGCTTGTGCTGCTCTGGGCAGCTGGGATTCCTTCTGTACTTGTCCATGCATAACCATTAATCACAGCCTAACTTTAAAAGACATCTGATTGCATCAACCAAAATAAAATGCTCTTTCCAGAAGCCTAGCTGACTGCATTTTTTTCTTTGCTTTTATATAATATGCAAAAATATATATATAATTGAAAATTCAAACACAGTGTTTAATATAACTTTGGAAAATTAACAGCTTTTATTTACAGCAACCACCCCCTACACTTTTTTTTTTGCCTGAAAAATTAGAGATTTACAGATTTTCAAATCATTACAGAAGCTGGAAACTGTGTGTGAGGTATTCGGTAAAAATAGTTCTGTATTTTCCCAAGATGGAGAGAAAACTCCAGGAAATCAAACAGCAAGCATAAGCAGAAAAGCTGTGCAGCCTGCAAAGAGAGAGATTTTGGGATGAAAACCTGACACAATGGGTTCTGAAGCACTGCAAACTTATTGCCACAGCTTCTGTAGATTCATTAGAAAACTGATGGTGTGTATGTGTGAGGAGAACTGCAAGACCATGGCTACTGAGCCCGCTGAGGGGGTGGGGAATGGCCTATCCAGAGCACTTGAGCAACAGTCTAGTTTTCCTTACAGTGGAGCTGATTTCCCTTCTTCCTGTAGGGGCTTCTGATGATGGGAGGTGTTTGGTGCAGTGTTTCCCTGTCCAATGAAGCTGGCAGCTTCACGAGGGTGACTCCTAACTGAGGTGGTTTACACTGACTGCTGGCTACAGGAGAGCAGCCTCAGCGCTACCAAAACTTCCCTGCTGCTCACCAGACTTCCTTCACAGAGCCAGGGGGACCAGAGACAGCCACGGCAGCCAGAGTATCTCTGCATTGCAAGGCACCATTCACAAATACTGAGGTGCACTGTCAGGAGAGGTTTTTCCCCCCACAGCCCGTTGGCCAAAGAAGTGACTCCAGAGCCTTCTGGCATATTTGTGGGTATAGGGAGGACTTTTATCTTTCTGAATAACTGCCTATGCCTCATGTTCACAGCACACCTTGAGGTTTTGTAGAAAATCATACTTGTATCACAAGCCCTGCACATCACCTATTAATTAGAATGGCTAGAAGGATTTTCACATTTTTCTGAAATTTAAGGAAATGCAATAAATAATAATTTGCAACATAATTTTGTGTTTTCAAAAACAGTAAAGATGGATGAATGGGCAACTACAAAATAATTTTTGAACTCAACAGGAGTTGGGATGGCAATCTGCCCTATCATAGGACTTACCTCCCTATTTTTTCCAGTTGAATTTTTTCTAAATAAATCACATTGCTATGCCTCAAACGTTTTGATGCAAGATGGCATCCCTCCTAGCTAAGCAGTTTTTTAAAGCAAGGCCAGCTGTTGCTTTTGGGGTTTTTGGCTTTGTGGCATTCATTGAGGACAGAATCAAACTCTTTAGGATATCTTTGCAAGATTTAAAGCTGAAGCTAATGAGTAACTCTCTGATGTCAAGCAGTGTTTGAAAGGCACTGTAAAATGTCAGAAGGGATATTTGACATCCAGTGATTAGCAGATTGCATTTTGAATAGTAGATTCTGTAATGCTAGCTGTTAAGAAGATATATAAGATTCAAGAATACAAATGTAGTATAAAATTCAAGAACTGTTCCTAATTATTTATCAGATTCCCTATATAAATATACATTTGTGCTACATTATATAAACATAAATATAAATTTTGTCTGATTGTAGAATTCCAAAAAATTGACCTTATTCTTGAAAGATTTTTGCAATCATTGGAAACGTATTTTTAAGTGTTTAGAACAAAGCTAGCCTAGTTATTAATTGGGAGTATTGAAATCTGACAACTGGCCTTGGTCTTCTGTAACATGTGTGTACCTTCTTCAAAACATTTGAACAGATAACTTCCAGGTAATCAGCATAAATACAAGATTCTGAAAAAGGAAAACCATGGGCTTGGGTTCCTGTCTTCTATTTTGTTAAATCCTGTTATATTGTTTTAAACAAGCTCATTATAAGATATAATTGTATTTTAGGTGAGATATAATTATCTAACATTTAGAGATAAAGAGTCTCAGTGTCCGACTTTCCAATAAAAAGATCTCCTTTTTTCAGTCATCAGTTGTCAGCTCTCAAAAGGACTGAAATCACCTTGTCTAAATATTTTGGAAATTATTAATACCCTACAATTTAAGGTTCAGTTTTACTTTTACAGCTCTGATCATTCAGTATCTCACCATTGTGAGTCTGTTAATCAAAAATCAACATTTAACTCATTTTTGTACTTTGCTTTACTAATTCTTTTGGAGGAATGAGCTTAAAGTGAAATGAGAATTTTGTTTTATGCCAAATTGTCCTTACAGGTACCAGAACATGAAGGCATTCTGAAGTGGTTTAGATAATGAAAGGAAGGAAGGGGCTTGGCAGGGAAGGGCTATGTGAAAAGGTTTTCAGTGTAAAGGTCCAGGAAAAGGAATGAGCACTAAGAACTTGATATGGTGGCTTAAGGAAGACTTAGAGAAAGCATCTGGAAGTCTGGAGAATGTGAGAGGACAGTTGGGTTAAGGACCAGGAAGAGTTGGGGTAAGGACCAGCCAATTCACAGATGTTTCAGACATATTTCAGCTAAGTTGAGGTGAAGAAAACTCCACACTTTGATAACAGCCTCTACAATGACACTGCCTGGTAAGAGCGTCTCAGGACAATAGTTCTTGCTAGTACTGCAGGGGTATTTCAGCACAAAAATACACATCCAGTGCAAACCACCAGGCCCTACCTGATGCTGGTTGGTATTGTGCTTGTAGGTTATGAAGGCTGCTCACTTCTCATTACCTTGCTTCTCCAGAGACTGTGTGCATCCAAGGCCATTAAAACCAAATAAAGGCCTTAATCTTCTATGAGAAATGCATCACCACTGAAGCAAAGATCAACATAACAAAAGCACAATGTTTGAAGTCTTGCAGATCCATTGAGGCAGTATTTATTTTTTAGTCAGATGTCACTGTAAGTACAAGTTATATATACATATGTATATATAGTGTGAGAAATAACAATTTTCCCAGAAGGCAACACACTGGAGAGCTCACCATTATGATGAAGAGAATTGCCTAAGAGGCAGAGGACTTTTTGTCCTCTAATAACCACACAGATTATTTCTGTGTTGGTGAGAACTGGGACATACAGTTTCTTGTATGGCTTGAGCTGAAAATTATTTTGTCAAGATTTAGGTATCAGCTGATATGTATGACTTACAGTTTAGGAATGCATGCTTTACTAACACCTTATGAAAGACTGGAAGAAATGGCAATATTTAGAACATTGATATTGAAATATGTAGAACTTTCAGAAGGAAACTAAACAAATACACTTCACTGTCACCATAATTAAGTGAGAAAGAATACTTTCCTGTTTTGAATAACTTCTTCCCATGAATGCAGGACGTGCTGAAGCGCAAACTCTTTGGTAACAGAGTTCAGCAAATGCTAGAACCTGTTTTTAATTGTTTCCCTGGTAAGAAATGGCATCTATGCTGCTTTGATTGATTTGTGTTTACCAACAATCTCAGGGTATTTAAATATAAAATATTAATCACCTGGTTTTCTGACTTGGCTTGCAAATTTTGACAATTTACAGCAGTTTACATATTCCTTCCAGATGCTGCATTTCTATCAGCCAATACAGGGCCAGAGTTTGAGACAGTAAAAAGACTCATCTTGATTTCCACAGGCTTTGAATGATTCTCTTTGAGACCATAGATCTATGTTAGGAGCAGACAGAGACCACCAGCCATAGAAATGTATCATTTATCACTGAAAACCTCCCACCAAGAAACTTTATGATTCTCTTAGTCAAGCTAAGAGTAGGGTTTTATTGTTTTGTATTCTTCATGCCAAATAAATTTAAAAACTTCAGTAATTCAGTTTGGTGTTTCTCTGCTAATAAGACTGGCATGCATGACCTGGGACTTACAACACCCCTCCATATTGATAGTTCTGCCCCCACTCCATCAAGAAGAATTTTTACATAGATGAAAACAAATCCTGAGGGTTTTCAGTTACCAGACATTATGTTGAAAATATCTACTTCTGCCAAACAGTATAAGGGTACCAGTAAACAAAACTTGCATTATTTTGGGGGGAAAACTATAAGAGAAATGAGGCAGGAATATTTGTAGCGTTTTTGTAGAATGTATAATTTGATCTGTGCAGTGTGATGGGAGAACTTTCAACATGGTTTTCTCACTCCAAGCACACATCTTCTGGCTCTTCTCAGTTCTGCTGTAAATTAAATATAAGGGATCCCATCTTCTATGTACTAGACTGTCCTTGTATATTTTCCTCATTAACACCCATGCTTTTCACTTTCTTTCTTTCTTTCTTTGAATTGGTTGGTCCACTTTTATAATTAACTAGTGAGTATTAATCACAAGTGATTCCCAAGTACTCTCTTTTTCCTTAATTCATAGCCCTTGATATCATTCCTGCATTCGGCGTCGCTATCTGACATGATGTACAAATATCGGATTGTATTTTGCATGGCTTGGATAAAACTGATATTTTCCTGAGGTTTTGCTTCCTCCCGTGGCTTCTGAGATTTGATATTAAGGTAATATTCATACTGCTGGACATGTGGGTCATTTTATTTCCCTGATCACTCATATCTAAACTGTTATTGTCCATATTTATTTTTAAAGGTCTGATCTTGCCTTTTAGACAGTAGACCCGTAAGTCTCAACCAGAGCACTATCATTCCATATTCTTTCATCTCTTACTTCTAATTTGTTTCCTCTGTAAGTGCAACAACAAAATTCTCCTTACAGCAAACAGTATGGGTATTTTTTTCTGCCTACGCCTTCATTTATATCAGATCCTGGAATGTAATGTTGCTCCAAGAGGCAAAGAGGACTTAGGTGTTGAAATCCTGTATTTTGCCCTTCTTAAAATAGGAAAAGAGAGAAAGGGCAGGGACAATAGCAGTGCGAAGAGCTTACAAAACATACCTTAGAACTCATCATTAATGGCTCACAGGGCAAATCACTGTTCTTGACTGTATTCTTGGGGGAACAGAGCTGCAGTTCCACCTCCTACCTGCTTCCCTCTTTGCAATTTGCTCATATACTCAGGGGGTCTTACATTCACTTGTGCCCACTGGTTTTGTGCTACCACTGGTGTGCGTGGCAAGACCTACAAAGCTCATTTGTAGAAGTTTAAAAAACACCTGTGAAAGGAACAGTTCAAAGAAGAGACAGAAGGATTTAATTAAAATTGTGTCTGACTAATCAGCCTGTGTTTGAACAGACCCATACTCTTCACAGAGACTGGCAGTTTTCTGGATTTACAGCCTTTCAGAGGAATGTTCCATGAAACAGTGCTGGAAGAGTTTGTGGTTTGCTGCTTGCACCTCCCTGTCCCCAGAGAGCCGAAGAGATTTCACAAGCATAATGGTAATATAGGGGGGCATGTGTCATTACACTGTCAGCAGTCCTGTCTGGAAACTAACCAGAGACAGGCAATAGGAAACAGCCAGGCTGTGTGAAGAGAATACTGTGCTGATCACATATTACATTACTCTGAAATTGAAAAATTGCTTCTTCTGAAAGTATAACTTGTGAAAGGTTTGATTGCCACATACAATACCTTAATGGGAGTGCATCTGTTTTCAGGCTGCTGGAGAATACAAAATATACCATTCATTGTTTCATGGATTTCAACACCCTGACATTAATAAACTAAATTAATTTCTCCAAGAGATGAGTGTGGCCTTCAAGAGAACCTCTAGACATTATCCTAATTCGTTTACCAAAGCGCTTACTGCTAAAGTGAAAGCTGCCTTGTACATAAACAAAACAACTCAACTCCAATGTGTATCTTTTGAGAGAAAAACCTTAAAAAACTTCTGGTATTTTGACTTTAATAAAACTTCTCTGTGTTTGAACATGTGAAACCCATATTGAATCTAATCTTATAATTAAGAAAAAAGTGAAACTAATGCAATTATTGTTTAGACTTTTCTTTTGGTATTAAATCTTGCCTGTAATCCTCTTTCAAAACTATCTGATTTGAATTTGTCTCTTACTATGTTTGTATTATAACAGTAAACAAGGTAGAAGACAATAGTCTGATTTATTTTTAATTAGATTCATCAAACTGATTTAAGTAGAACATACTCAATCATAGGTGTACACAAGGGAAAGGAATGAAGTAACATAGGTTGGCTCCATGCGTACCACAGAACATTAAGCACCAGTTTGCTGAGTTTAAGAACACATGTGAGAACAGTGTTAAAAGCACTAAAAAGTACTTATGAGGTACTGTATCTCCATAAATAGATAGTGAGCAGCCTCCATCATCTGGAAACTGAGGATGTGCTGCCTCTCTGTAACAGATTCAATAGCTGAGGTATAATGAGTAGGTTCTAGTGCGGTCAGCGAAGTGATGTCTTTTGGTGAACTGCCACTGTGAACCTTGAAAATGTGTATTGCAGCATTAGGATCTCCACAGTGAATCACAGGTTAACGACACTGCCATAAACAAGCTTCAGAGCACAGATACTTGTAATACTCCTTGGTGGGTTTATATAAGGCTTACTTCTTCTTAGGGGCTTTGAGGAATCCAATAAATCTTTACTAAATTTCAGGAAAAACTGGTTTATTTTGAAGTTTTATAACTGATGTTACTGAAGGTAACACAAAATATTTACAAAGGCTATGATTTGTCATCAGAAGGGAAAGTTATTAACAGCTGAAGCATCCATAGCATGTCTATAAATACAGATATGTATATTTTTATTTACTTCCCTCTGTCAAGCCCCATCAAAATAGTGGGTGGCCAAAGTTTCCCTTCATATCATTTTTCTGCCTTTTCTGCCTTACTAATATGTGACAGTGTGAAGGTGATCAGAGAGTCTCTGTTAGCCCTTTCATTTTTCACTTTTAGAAACTTTTATAACAAAAAATAAAGCAAAGACATTCAGATTTTCCAAAGTAGCCTTTCATTTTGGATACCTCAGTGCCTACATCATAGGTATCTGTGATACTTTGAGAATCTTCACCATCAAATTACAGCTCTTTCTGGAATGCCTGGCAGCAATACTTGAAGTCTCACCTACTGCCCTGTGACAAAGCTTTGATTACCTATTTTCCTTTTGCTGTTTTGCTGTAGGGAATACAGAACATGCAACACATTCTCCTGAGTTTTAATTTTGTTTGCTCAAAGTTGTACAGCATTTCATCAAAGTACAACATTTAAAGTACTTGCTGAAAGGTCAGATAAAACCCCAGCATTTTATATTTAAGCAAATCCCACATTTATCTCATATTTAAATGTAAAGTAAAATATGGTAAAAGACTTCTGTGCCCTTCCAACTCTTCTGTGACACATTCAACTCATATGGAGCCAATTAGATACCCTGCATGGCAAATGTGTTATTCTAGCAGATACAGCTGTGCTGCTCAAAGAAGCCTATGTTAATGGCTTTTGCAGAAGTTGGAACACACTATGGGAATGTTATCCTAGTCAATGAGGAGTTCAAGACTTCCTCAAAAAATATTAATGAAAATTGCTGTCCGGAGATTTCCCAAAAGATTTGAAGACTTTTCCCCTCCTCTACTAAAACAGTCCCTGAAAAACTGCAGACCTTGCAGTGTTCAGAATCAAGAAAATACTCAGCAGATGCTGTTTCTGTCCCAAAGTGAGAAGTTCATGGCTTTTTTGTTTTTGGCAGCCCCCATCCTGTGTTCATGGAGTTCACACAGCCTTCCTGAAAGGGTGATCTGAGGTGGAGGGGGTGCCGTGGGGGACGACACACACCAGCCCTGAGAGAAAGCTCAACTTGTCCTGCTCCTCAAGCCTTCCCACCAGCCAACATACTCAGTGCTGCTGTGCTGGAACTCTAAAGAAATGCTCATTTGGTCTATGGCAAACCTTGCTGTCAGTAAAAATTAAAGCAAAGCATCTGGTGAAATAATGGCAACGTCTGATGTTGCACCCCAAGCACCTGCTTCATGCCTCCCCTCAGCATAGAAAGCTCGGCCAGGCCTTTGTAGTATAGCAACTTCAGTGCAAATCTTCAGGCATAGATATGGATTGGGTTTGAGCACATAGATGAAGGCTGGGTAGTGACACAATATTCCCAGGAAGGAGACTAACAGTCTTGGTTTGGGGACAGAAATGATGGAGAGCAGGTCCTCATATGTTATTCTAGTCAGTCCAGCAGTCTCAGTTTTGCTGTGCTCTTCACAAGAGTTTATTTTCTGATTCCTCACAGGAATGCCAGCTATCCAAATGATTGTGGCATATCCTGTGATGCTGTGTGTACATTCCTGTGAGACCTTGTACTGCATTGTAGAGACATACAACACTAACTCAAGGATTCTACATCATTTGGTTTAGGCACACACTGAAATGTGCTGGAGAACAACCTTAATATCCAGCGTCCTAAGTGGTTACCTGGCTTGTAACATCACAGTATGGTAACCTTTAGCCATTTTGGCAGTTTCTTCTTTTCTGAAAATTACTTTAAATTTTCTCTAATTACATTTTGAGGTGAGAATGAGGAACCACTCTCAGGGATCTTCGTATTTAAGAGCTTTGATTTCTTCCTCTACAATGACATAAAAAAACCTTACACTCTAGTAAGTGCTGTAACAGGCATATTTTGCCTTGCATATCTATGCAGAGACACACATCTTTTTTTTTTTAATGGATGTCAAAGTAAGTCTGGGATGGTATAAATGTGACCAGGAATTTCCCCTTTCAGTTTTCTTTTCTGTCATATGACATCTCTGGGAAGCTCTTGGACTGCCGATCAAAATAAAACTCCCAAAACTTACTTGTGACATGATATTTGTTTTCCATCCTTTTTCCCCCAAAATTATATTCTAACAGTTATTATTATTTTTGCATTTCAGTATCATCTGCATGCAGAAACACAAAAGATACCCAGCAGTGTTTTCTCTGCTTGAAGTGATCTAGCACTGCTTTGGAGCAGTAACTGCTCCAATTTAGTCCAGTGGAGTACTGCTTGATAGTCAATTTATTCAGTACAGAAGAAATTAAAGCCTTGCATTACAGCCCTGAAGCCAAAGATAAGCTGTACAACGCATCTTGCAGAAATTCACATGTGCACAAGGACACACATGCAGGGAGTGAAATCCTGTGATGGTACTTCTGATCCATATATGGGTTTGAAAAGATCTATGCTGCTTCTGAAAATTTGACCTAAGTTTTCTTTCAAGATGAAAAATTAATGTTATCACAATGCTGACTGATCTTCTATTAGGAAAAAAAAATCAAAGTGGAAACAGTCATGCCATTTCTCAGAATTGTGATTTTCTTGATGGTGATACTTCCATGATAGTAACACTTTGTAAAAGTGTGTAAAATCCTGAAGCTTTTACTTCATATTTTGAAATAAGACTTCCTGAAGAATCTGATTTCTTTTTTTTTTTCAGTATTTGTAACTATCTTTTTAGAAGTAATAGATTATGTAAAAACTAAGCTATTTTAAAGCAAATCAAGTGACAAAAGGTTATAGCAAACCTCTGTTGAACACAGAGAATTAAATGGATAACTCAAATGATCTGGTCTTTTTCCTCCAACACAATATCAGCCACTGAGACAGTTCAAGAACACACTGTAATTCCCAGTTTAAGTGGAGAGGATGAGTTCAGAACTGTATCATTTAGCAAGAAGAAAATGGCCAGTCATGTACTACAGTCTGGTATATGTTGTCTCTAAAGCTGCTTACAAATCATACATTTCCAAATAGTTATCTCTGTCTGCTAGTGGTTCGTGTGGCCTGAATTGAAAAGAAATTGCTTGCATATGGATTTTATCAGATATTTTTGATCTTCCAATAGGCATGGACGACAACAACAAAAAAACCTGTGGACTTTTCAGATTGCAATGGGAAAAACACAGACTGTATCTGTAAATATAGTGTGATACACTTTTGATTTACTGACTTGGTTCTCCAGGCCCAGTTTCCACTAAAGGAAAAACCTATAAGAATAAATATTCTTTCATTTTGACATATGAAGCTTAATTGCCATAGAAAACAGTATCCAAAAGATGTAGAAATAGAGTGAGCTCTAGCTTTTCCTTCAACAGTTTTTTTACACTTCTTATTGATTCAAAACTCACAGAGAGATTCATCACACCATTAAAAAATGCACTTTTTTGCACTACTTTCTACTTTCCTTTATACCAAAGGAAGAGTTTAAATTCACCAAAACACTTCTGCTGCGTTGCACAATGAAGCAAGCACCATAGCCAATAAAAATTCAGGTTTTATCTGTGATGTTTTCAGTCCAATGCAGATTTGAAAGCTTTGAGACCCAGTAGGGAAAGGTGGAGGGTGCCTGTAAGGAAACCATGGCTGTCACTGCCCAAGGAAGTGATGCTTCCTGTCCCCCCACATGTGAAGGGAGGGAGAGGACATGCCAGTCACTGTGATGCCTCCAGGCAAGATCGAATGCTGCTGAG
The DNA here is from genome assembly GCF_023055355.1 of Agelaius tricolor. Classification (NCBI taxonomy): domain Eukaryota; kingdom Metazoa; phylum Chordata; class Aves; order Passeriformes; family Icteridae; genus Agelaius; species Agelaius tricolor. Next base: position 17,704,738 of record NW_027269264.1, read on the forward strand.
GTATATCCAGCTTATGCTCCAACAAATCAGTATTTCCCTAACCATCTCACAATTAACTATGAAAAAACCATAGTAGGTACTTTATCTCTACATTGTGTCAGGAAAAGAAATGTGGTCTTAAGTTGTTTCAGTCATTGCATAGAAACAGGTCCATCAACAGCAAGAGTCAGCCTGTAAAACAACCAGCACAGGACCCAGATGCTCTGCCAAAGGTCATAGCCTGAGCAAATGTCATGTACGACATGGCAGACTCTTCTTTCCATAACCCTGTTTTTCTTCTAATTTTTCTTGATTTTTTCCAGACTGCTCCTTAGCTGTGGCCATAAACTGAAGGGTGGCCTACAACTGGGGATATGTTGAGTCAGAAGGACATACTTCTTTCTCACTTATCTTGGGCAGAGGTCAGAGGACCTGTATGTGTCAAGCCATACATGCAGAGTGCATTAAGGTATGACATATGTACAAATAAATATGTTATCCTCTGGTTCCTGTTCATGCTCCTCTGGACAGGAAGAAGCACAGCACAGCTATGTGCAGCAGTCAGGATTCACTTCTCCGGAAATGCCTCGTGCCTTTTCTTTTACACTTTCTCATGCAGAGCAGGAATTTCTTTCATGTCCCTTTTATATCCTTGTCCCTCAACTACAACACTATTCAATTAAGACATCTGGCACCCTGTTTACCCTGGGGAATTTTGCTGTGTTATCTTTTAATGTGGTTTTTTTTTAGTAGAAACAGTGGCTGATTACATGTATGTTGTTGCCACATGTTAAGCCTACTTGTTAGTGACTATTGCTTCATTAATATTTCTAGTGCCTTTGTATGCAATATTATGACATCATCCTTGCCTCTTCTCATGTGCTGGTTTAATTAAAGCATTTGTTTGCTTTACGGTTATTACTTCCTGTACCAGGAAACCAAACACACTCTAAAGAGGTTAACAATGGATTCAAAGTTGTCCATATGCAGCTTGAGGGAATAATTTTTAAAAGTCTATTAAAGGGATAGGAGTAGTTTCCTATATATTTCTTCTATTCCCTGGAAGGTAGTAATTCGATTGTCTGGCTTTATCTGCTGCATATGCTGATATTTGTTTACACTGGCTGTTTGCCTAAACAGTTCAATTTCCTAGCTTTCCAGCTCAAGAATAAACCTAATGATACTCTACAGTGTGCCCCACTGCAGCCAAAGGAATATCTCAATTACTGAACTCAGCTGGAGAAATTCCAGCAAAAAATCAAATCCTTTTAAACCTTCAGAGTACAGTTACAGACCCACAACTGTGCAGGAAATCCCCCTGCATGTAGATCCCACTGAAAACACCTGGCACCCAGCAGTCAGAGTGGTTTTGGAATGATGAACTTTTTTGCCTACCCTTGCCTAGGAAAGCCATTGCCCCAGCTCTGAGGGCTGCCAGTGATTGTGCCTGTGGCTGATCATCAGAGAATTTAGGGCAGGATTTAAGGTCACACAATCTCTCAGAGAGTAAGCAGGCACTAAGGAAGCCAGGGGGTTTGCCCCTGCCTTGGCCTTCTCTGGGGTCTTGATGGCTGCAGGGGATCATTGTAAACTTCACTTTGTCTCTCCATAGCTTGGAGGTCACACTTGTCAGAGAGCAAAGAGCAGGGCATGGGTTCTTCCAGCTCCACCAGAATAGCACTGGCACAGAAAAAACATTAGGACAAAAGGTTCAGTGCTCTCCTCCTCAAAAGAAAATTACTGTGGGAGAGACAGCCCAGTGACCCTCACAGGAGCATCAGTGGAAAGCTTCTGTTTCAGGGCATAACTCACACCACAGATATCAGGGACTGTGCACCCATACCAGGACATTTGGCTGCTGTTACTGGCTGGTCCAGGAACCCCATATATCCTGCCTGAACATGCCACTGGGGTTTATTTTCACAAGGATGAGCTGATCAGCTATGGAGGGTTGAACATAAATGAAATGCAGCCTTCAGCCAGGATCCTAATGAGCCACAGCTGGCTGCTGGTCTGAAGGGTTAGCATGTGCTCTAATTACATCATGATGGAACATTCTCCCTGACGTGTCACTATTCTGCTATTAGTACATAGAGCACAACTAGGAAAAAATGGATCTGATAACTTGCTAATTCATCACAATAAAGTAAATTACAGAAGCACCAATTACTCTCACAACACACAGAGATGTCCCTGAGATCCAGCCTTGTAATCATCTGTTGAACTGAGGCAGCTAGGACCAGGGAGACCTAAGAATCTACTGCTGGGGAAAGGAGTATAGGGCATCAATTGTCTCTCCCATGTGCAAGATCAATGACCAGAGAAAAGGGTCCCCAGCAATCCTGACTCTGGCAGCTGTGGCTATGTCTCCAAGCCAAACCTAAATTTCGATCCTCTCCCAGCCTGTGGCCTCCGAAGGGTTTCACTGCACCTTTTATTTATTCAGAGACTTGTGTAAGGCCTGGACCAAGAGATGAGAAAAGGTAGTGGTCCAGAAAAGCTGCCACTAAAAAAATGTAGTAACAGTGGCAATTAATACTGGAGCACCATCTACTGTCTACTAAATATCTATTAACACATGTGTTTAAGCACCTGTCCTGCACGTGCACCAAAACCTCTCTCCGACCACCTTCCTCTGATCTGACTTTTCTGCCTGCCTCCTAGATCTGGTCTCTGGTAGGAAGGATGGCCATCTTCTTAGATCAGGCACATATGCGTGTACCTCTGACTGAGGACTTGGAGAAAGCAAGGTAGAGATGAGCAATATCTGATAAGCAGGGAATGAAGCTGGGCAGGACTGAAGCAAGGCAACCTGCCATCAAACCCAATAGGTGTCTGATCAGAAAGAACAGCCCCACATTTACAAGGACAATTGTATCAATCTCTCACCAAGAGAGACTAACATAAAAGCGAACATTCTCCAGAATTCTCTGTGAGGAAAAGCAGCATTATTTCTCCTCATCTTTCTGCAGGGCAATATGGAGACAAGACAAGGAACAAAAGAAAATTTTCCAGACCAGCATTTCAGACTTTCCAAAAGTTCTGGCAAATATTGTAACACCAATTAAACTGCATCCATTAAAACTATTGTACTAATTACAGCAATATTTCACAACTCAGGTCTTTTGGCAATGACAGTGGTAGAAGTTTAGGAATGTAAAACAAACGTTTGATCTAAAGTACCATGACCTATGGTCCTAAATGTCAGTCTGTAATGCTTATCTTTCACCTTCTGATTACAGGAAAATAGAGAGGGGAGACAATGAGGCTACGGAGAGAGAAGAAAAAGGAGAGCGAAAGAAATTGTGGCTAACAAAGTTGAAAATCAAGAAGCAAAACTATAATAAAAGTAATAAAACTGATAAAAAGTATGACTTTTGACTACGCATGACTACATAATATAGAGAAAAGTGTTGAGAGAAATCTATAGCTGCAAGAGAGGAGTGGAAGAATGATTTGTGAGAAGCAAAGTATGGGAGAAGATGAACGGGGGAAAAAAATTAATAATGAATGTACAAAATGTGTTAGAAAAAAAAGGAAAAAAGGAGGACCTAATTTGTGTAATATAGCAAACAAATTGCAAGTATTTAAAATGAAGTATTCTGCTACTCCATTAGATCAGAAGTGTATGTGTTCAAATTCACATAGGACAGAAATATAAGGTTTACTCTCTCAAACATACATTTCACTGCCTTCTTTAGCCACCTTCAGATAAAAATATTAAAAACCTACAAAACTTGTTTCATGGGCCTTCTTGAAGTTGTTTTGGGTTTTTTTAACAGAGTTGCATCTGCACATATGAGGCTGTGAAATGACTGAGGTTATCATCCTGGGTTATTACAGTGTGGACTCTCCAGGAGAACTCTAAATATTTTCTGTAATATCTACCTTCAGCAGAAGCATTACAGTCTAGAATTCTGGATGCAAGAGTCAAGAAACAGGCAGAATTTTTTTCCCAACACTTCTAGAGAAACAAGGTTCCTGGCCCATCTCTCTGCCCAGAAGAGAAGCCCTGTGCACACTCAGAGGGACAGTAGCTCCTCTGTTTCACATTTTGAAAGTTTAGGCTGTTCTTACAATTTCCATTTTGTTCTGTAAAACAGTTGGTTACTGTTGAAACAAGTGAGTGTTTTATAATTGCCTTCTGTGGATTTGACCCTTGGAGTGTATTTGGAGAACAAGATGTTCCAAACTTGCTGCAGAAAAGAGTTGCACCAAACAGCCACTCTCCAAGATTTTCCAAACAAAAAAGTGTTTACAAATTTATTGGAAAAAGATAGCATTTTGCTGCTCCTCCAGTTTTCCCCCTTGTATTTCTAAAGACCTTGCTCTTAAATGCCATCAATAGCCTACTGGAACTTGTGCTTTTTTGTTTGCTGGTCCAGAAACGTCACAGGAATTTGTTGGGCTGTCTCTGAAAGTGCTGACAGAAGGCAGGGATGGGAGGGGTAGAGGGTGGCTGCAGGAAGTTGAGGTCTAGGACAAAAAGCCTGATCTCTCTCTATCAGATGGAGGCAGAAGAGTAATGCAGCAATTTGGCATTAATTCAATGTGGCTGAGAGCTCCTGCTGGGAAACCCTCTGAGATCAGAGCTATGTGGTACTTGACACAGTTTTTTTCTACATGTATTTTATCATGCTGTAAATGTAATTTATTTAGTTTGGAAATATAACTATACTGCATAATCTTCCAAATAAATGCAATGGGCTTTCTTTCTTTGGGAACTTGATTTCTATTAAAAAAAGACAGTTTTAAGGCTGACTATTTCTTGGTTCTCTCTTACTCTCTTGAAAACTGATGCTGTGCCTCTTCAGAGAGTACTTTTTTGTGTAAAGCAGCACCAGAAAAGAATCTTACCAGACAAAGGATGTAGAGGTTTAGACAAGATCTGTTCAGGGGCTTAGCTCATTAGCAGCAGCAGCAGCAACACAAAATGCAAAACCTCTTGTCAAAGAAAGGTCATCTGAAGGTGGCTGGATTTAAAGAAGAACATGTCTGTCTCTTCTTCAGCCACCCTCACACATCACTCTGGCATGGACTGCTGTAGATAGATGTTGGCTTCTTCAGATAAAACATCTATCATCATGCAAATCAGAGCAACCAGTGACACCTTAGATCTCAATAATTCTGTTATTCACACATGCAGTTTCATCTGCTTTGGGTCAAGAAGTGGCATCAAAAATATGCCTTGGATCAAAAAAATGTTTGGGGATGGTGGAATGCATGAACATACATGATCACCTTCTCCTAGTATATCACACATCTGAGTATGATGAACTGCTATTTGATTGACATAATTCTGTAGGGTTATTGCTCATAGTGGCACAATAAAATTTGGAAATTATGTAGTTTTCCAACTAATAAACTAGGATTTTAAATTTAAATATTTAGATAACCAAATATTTGGCTAGCTACAAATGTCCCCATCCACATTTCTGAAAATTGATTTTGACTTTTAGTCCAATTATATGGTACAAGATTACCATGTGAAATTGATGCCAGCAACATCTTTCTCAGCTTGGTCTCACTGTGCTTAGGGCTATGATATTTCAAAAGTAATGGCATAATCTCAGGCTCTTGGGACACTTACAGTGCTAAACATGGAGCCTAATTAAGTGACCAGGACTGGATTTCTAGATAGCATAAGATATTTATCCATCCATATGAAGTACTTTTCATCATAGAATCACATCAGAGATTGGTTAAAGCTGGAAGATAATCCACACATCCCACCATGCACACCTTCCACCAGATCAGGTTGCTCAAAAACCTATCCAACCTGGCCTTAAACACTTCCAGGGATGAGGCATTCACAACTCCTCCAAGAAAACTGCTCCAGTGCCTCACCTGCTGCACAATGGAGTCCTTCTTCCTATTATCTAATTTAACCCACTGTCTTTTGGGTTACACCTTCTCCTATCACTCCATGTCTGTGTAAAAAGTTTCTCTCCAGCTTTCTTGTAGGCCCCCTTTAGGTACTGTAATGACACTGCCAGGTCTTCTTGGAGACTTCTCTTTTCCAAGTTGAGTAACCCCAGTTCTCTTGGCCTGTCTTCATTGCAGAAGTTTGTCCCCATCACCAACAAAGACGTTAAAGAGCACTGGTCCCAGGACTGACCCCAGGAAACACCAATCATCAATGGTCTCCACTTTGACATCGAGCTGCTGAGTTCAGGTCTTTGAATGTGTTCATCCAGACAGCTTCTTATCCACCAAATGCTCATCAAACCCAAGGCTCTCCAGTTTAAAGACCAGGCTGTTGTGTGGGAGGGTGCCAAATGATTTGCACAAATCCAGGTAGGTGGTGTCAGCTGGCCTTCTCTCATCCACCAGGGCTGTAATCCTGTTGTGGAAGGATACCAAATTTGCCAGACATAATTTTCCCTCAGTGAAGCCATGACAGCCTGTCACCAACCATTTTTTTACATACTGTTTCCTTTTGCACATTTATGGTGCTTGTGTTTCCACCTCCTGTGTGGACAAACTTGCAGTACTTGCAGAGTAAAGTACTCAAATTGAAGATGGGAGATTCCTGTCTTTGCCAAAGTACTGGGTACCAAACTCCTGAAATCCCAATGTACACAGTACGTATTCAGCAGCGCTTGTTCAGATTGTGCACTTGCGTGAGGACTTGACATGGTGGGCAAACACAGATTGCCATGAGGTGATCAAATATTCCCTCAGAGGTGTCTGTGGGTGAGCAGTTGTGGAGTAGAGCCTCACTACAAAACCATGTGGCTATTTTCTCATCCGCAAGGGCATAATGGGTGGAGTGGTGGGAAGAGCGGGTACTGCAGATCCTTTCCCTGTGCTTTCCCACAGGAGCTGGTGGGGAGTGCAGAGACAGATGAGCACGTGAAGCTGAGGAGTGGTTAGAGAGATAATCTGTCTCACAGACTTACAATGGATACCAAAGTCTAGGGACAGTAATTTTGTTCCCACGGTGGCCCTGCATGTACTAAGTTAAAGACTAATGCAAGCTTCTCCTTAAAAACTTTCAGTGAGGTTGGGTTTGTCTTAGTATGTTCACCTCCTTCCCATTGTTCTCATGGACATCTGACAGCAGTCTGCATCTGTTTCCATGACATAGGTCACAGTATGTGTCATGGGGAGACAAGTATAGGACATAGTACAAAAATAGTCTTGTAGTTATTCTTCAGGAAGATCATGTTTGTTGTGTAAGTTTCTCAGCTCTCATAGGAAATTGCTGGGGTTTGTTGTGTGTGTTTGTTTTGTTTTGGTTTTTTATGAGTACATCTGTTTAGCATGTGAATTTCTAAATTACAAAATTAAATAAAGCACAGGGTTAACCCATGTGAGGCTGTAAGTCTGTGGGTCCTTAGGAAGTGAATTTTGACTTGCTTCAGTTGTTCTGCTCTGTAGCAATGACTATTTCCATGTGGCTCTTTAGATATGATCTGAAAACACAGAAATGTGGAACTGAGATCAGCATGATCTGCAGCTTTATACCTCTCTCTCAACTGTACTTCAAAATGGTTAGATTTAGAGAGACATCTTCAGCAGCTGAAGGGAGTATAAATGATCAGTAAATAGAAATAAACACAGGAAAAAACGCAAGTAACTATTTTTTGGGTCACACATAGCTTGATGATTGAGACAAGCTCAAAGCATGAGTTTGCAGATAGCACTAATGCCATAGCTGCAGTTTGGAAGATGACACTTCTACACCTGAACTGTGTCCATGCAAAGCCAAGGATTCTCTGGACTGTGCATCCAGTTGCTGTGTGTCTACTCTCTACCCTCTGTGGCGTGACAGATACCCAGCCACAGATTCACAGCCCATGGAGAGGCCATAGAGTCACAGCTAAGTTGGAAGAGACCCAGCAGGATCATAGAGCCAAAACCATGGCTCTGCATACCACAATCCCCAACCCCGCCTGGCTGTGGAGTCTTAGGCTGGCAGATGCGCAGCTGCCTGTGGCCTTCCTGGTCAGAAGCTGCAAGGTACACAGAGATTTTAAGCAAATGCATGGACCAAAAATGCTTAGAACAACCTAATGAATCCTGAATTTAAATTTCAGGATTGTTTTGGGTTTTTACACATCGGTAACATCTCATCTGTTTTATTGTGGTTTCTTAGGTACTTCTGCATTAGGAAACACTGTTGGTCTTCAGATTCAGCTGTCAGTCTTCAGATTCTAGCTGATATAAACTAAGGCACCTTCATTTACAATGTAAAGTTTCCATGACGATATAAACTAATATAAAATTTAGTCCAAGAAGTGTAAAAAAAGTAGCTGACAACGCACTACAATGCATAAATCTTTCAAAGAGTCTCTAATATGACTTATGCACTACGAGTTACGATAAGTCCCAATTAAATCCTACCTATCCAATAAAGTACTAAGACAATTTGTTTCAGGATTTTACCAGACTGCGAGTTTTCACAGGGAATAATTACCACTGGCAAGCAGCAAATATCATCCTTAACTTCTTTCTAGGACTCAAGCTAGTGACATACTTCACTGACTTCTGACACCAGACTTCGAGACTTAAACCTTCATGACAGCTCTGGGGAATTAAATAACTGATAGCTCAGAGTTCATTGAGAAAAAACATTCTCTCCCAAATGCAATATCAGATTGAGCAAAATTCTCCCTGAGAAGTGCCATTGAAGATGAGAACTTTGCATGTCCATCTATGAAGCCTAATTCTGGACCACTTATAAGTAACTTAAAGCACCATCTCAATTGTAAAAAGCAATGAGACCAATGCATCTTTGAAAAAAAGAAAAAAAAGAGGAAAATCTCAGCTTATGTGCAGACTTAGAAAAAGCCCCTAGGGACATATTACTCAATCCTTAGGTCCAAGATCTTAATACACCACAAAATGTTGTGGGGGAAAGAATTTCCTGTTACTTTCATCTGTGTGTACACATGTAGAATGTAAAAAAGTTCAGTTTAGTATTATATAGCAGCCCACTTAATAAGCAGAGTTATACTAAAATAAAACTGCATTTTTATTCATGTGACTGTCTGCTCTCCAGGCAGGAAATTCTGACACAGGAGCTCTTATTTTGATTTCTTTGTGTACATGCAAGTTCTGATTTTTATTTTGGAGATCATAATAATGATCAGCAAAAAACTTACCTATTTTTCTTTACACTCCAGTTTGTAAAGTACACTGAATTCTGCAAGAGTCCCCCTACTAGGAATGAGAAGAATTTTGTTTTTCCCAGTGGTCATGTAAAGCTTGTTCTTTGTTGATTATTGATTTGTTGATGATCTATAGATTCAATCACAGAAAAATGTGCTCATAAATTCATAGCTTTTTTTTGTTAAACCATAATGATTCTTTTCTATACAGGAAAATCAAGTTACCACAAAGGAATAGAAGCCCATTGCACACACTGTGGATTTTTTATGTGGGGACATGCATTTTGATGAGCATCAGACAGAGGTTTCTAGGCCAAGGACAGACTCTGAGATGGTGCTTGAGCCTGCAGGGTGTACCAGGGGCTGCTGGATTCCCTCTTGCCCTGTGAATGGGACTGTGGATGCTCTGTTTGCCTTCTATACTCCAGAGAAATATTCAGCCAAAATATTCTTCATTCCTTGGAATTTCCCTGAAATTCCATTTTCCTTCTTTCCTTTCTCCCTAGGTCCTGCATTGGTATGACATTTCCCTGCAGTCATCTAAGTTCTTTGCCCTCTGAGTGTTGAGCAAATGAATACAAGTGACAAGCTGGCCCTCTTGCAGGCTCACTTTGCTGTAAGAGAAGAAATATGAGAAAATAACACTGCAGATGCTCTCACTACAGCCAGAAGACTTTGGGACATACTCTCTAAGATCATTGTCTAGCCTGGCTGAATCTGTTGTCTTTTTTTATATATACAGACCTATTATTAGAGACATTTGTCTATAGAAAGTTGTCTGGACCCCTATCCAACAGCTGGTACTTTGCAGCAGCAGTAACTAATGGCCTCGAGCCTGGTAAATAATTTTAAAATATTTCCATGCAGGACTGCTAGTTTGTTTGAACCTTTCAGCTGATTCAGCACTGGAGCAATAGAAATTAATGATTAATGGTTTGCTTATTTTACAGACTAATAGACCACAAGTCAATTGCCCACTAATATTTCCCTGATGAGCACAGGGTTATTTCTGTGTTGAAGTAGGTTGCTGAGAAACTAAACTTCTACATTCCCAGACTGTTCATGGTTTTGGTAACAACTGCATGAAATGGACTGCCTGTTATCGTATTTAAACTTAGCATGTAGCCTTGTTTATTTATCATAGGTCATAAAGTTGACTGAAAAATTACCCAGAATTTAATTTTAGCATAAAAATAATTTTGAAATAAAATTAATGGGAAAAAAAAAAAGAGATTGTTTCATTTGAGGACAAAAGAGATGGAAGTAAAACATGGTAGGGGGGGAATGAAAGGAAAAAGAAAAATCATTGGTTGATTGACATAGGCTGTTCTTACAGTTTGGACAGAAAAATATTACTTTCCCAAACAAATAATTATTTTCACTTTTTTTAAAATTCAGTAGTGTTTAAATGATTTTTTTTTTCTGCTTTTCAGATATTTAAAGTCTTTCACTGTACATGTACATACTAACCTGTTCTATGAAGGTGGTTTTGAAGGTCATTCTAAGGAATGATATAAAAATGTGGTAAAATGTAGAGATTTCCCCTTTTCATCTCTTCCAGAGCTGAAATTGAAAATTTTACTTATATACTAGTGCAGTGTTCCCAGGGTTTGAAGAAAAAAAATCACTTCCTCTGAATAAATACAAAGGGAAATATGGTACTGCAATTTCAAACCCAAACAGAAAAGGCAGAAGGAGGGACTGGGTCTCATTTACATTTTTGTTCTTTTTTCAGGTTCATTGTGTCTAAAGAACTTAGAATTTCTTAAAAGATAATAGCAATACAAAAATTCCATTTTAAATGCATTTGTAGCTCAAAAGGACTGCAAGGGTGTCAGTTTTGGAGGGGATTGTTGGGTCAGTTTTTTTAAACATCAATCATTTAGGCTGCATCTCAAGTGTGTGCTTCCTGAAACTGTCATTTCAAAGGACAGGGAGGAAAAAAAAAAAAAGCTGCAAATCTCTCTGGAAGTTTACAGTCTACATGTTTGTCATTTTTAAACTTTTCTCTTGATTATCCAAAAAATCACTAGTGGAATTTTTGGGCCACTGTCCCCACCATTACTTTCCCCTCTTCCTCCCTTTTTGTTAAGGCTGATGTATTCAAGTCCATAAATTTCAGTTCTCAGAAGAACAGCCCAACAAGACATTGACTGCCATCAGCTTTTCCCACAAACTCAAGGGAATTGCATTTTGCAGAAGCAGGTTCATTGCTACTGCAGGGCCAGCATAAGCCCCACACTGAAGTCTAAGGAAATCTCAATTCACTCAGGCCGGTTGATCACCCCAGCCATGGAAAAATAAGGAAATGCCATTTGCCTGGAGAGAAATGTTTCAGTCATGCCCAAAGCTGGCACAGAGCAGAGACCTGAAAACTGCAGAGGGGCAGGTTTTTTTTTCCTAGGAGAAAAATTGCAGAATCATAGAATTGTTTAGGTTGGAAAAGACCTAAAGATCGTTGAATCCATCCACTAACAGAGCACAGACATGTCCACTATACAACCATGTCCCTAAAAGCCACATCTAAACATATCTCTAGCAATGGTGACTCAACCACCTTACTGGGAAGCCTATTCCAGGGCTTGAAAATCCATTTGGTGAAGGATTTTCCTAACAGCCAATATAAATCTCCTTGGTGAAACTTGGAATTATAGAATTATGGAGTGATTATGATTGGGAGGGATCTTGAAGATCAGGTAGTTCCAATGTCCCTGCCATGAACAGGAATATGGTTCACTAGATCATGTGGCTTAGGGCCCCATCCAACCTGTCTTTCAACACTTCCATGGTAGGGCATTCACAGCATATCTGGGCAACCTGTTCCAGGGTTTCATTATAGTAGAGGTGGCCTTTGAGTCCTAGCAAAATAGAAGTACTCTACTTGAATATCTGTATAGAGGCTTTGCCCCGGGAGGTCCCGGTTGTCCTTGATGGGCTGCAGCTGTGATGTCCTTAATTGGGCTGCAGCTGTGACCAATGAAGATAACTGGGATAAAAGGGGGCGGGTTAGCCAGTCAGGGAGAGCCTTGGAGGAGCTCTGAACTGAGAACAACATGCAGAAGAAGGAGTCTTTCCTGCAGCCATAAGAATGCGCTGAGGAGGTATGGGACTTCAGAAATCTGATAACAACGGTATGGGACTCTAGAAATAGAAGAACAACACTTCATCATCCTCTGAACAAATTTTTTTTTCATTTTTCTAGCCTAAATTCTTTGTCTTTCAGTTTAAAACTATTGCCCTTTGTCCTGTTACTATCTACCCACATAAAAATTTCCTCTCCCTCCTTTTTATAAATCTCCTTAAGGTATTGGAAGATCACAGTGTGGTCTCCCTGATACCTTCTCTAGGCTGAACAACTCTACTTGTCCCAGCCTGTCTTCCTAAGAGAAATGTTCCATCCCTCTGATCATCTTCATGCCCTCATCTGGACCCATTGAAGCAGGTCCATGTTTTTGTCGTGCTAATAACCCCAGGGCTGGATGCAATATTCCAGATGGGCTCTCACAAGGATGGAGTAGAGGAGCAGAATCACCTCACTTTCTCTGTTGGCCGTGCTGCTTTGGATGTAACCCAGGACACAATTGGCCTGCTGGGCTGAGAGCTCACATTGCTGACTTGTGTGCAGCTTCTCAATGGCAGGAACCCCCAAGTTCTTTTCAGCAAGGAATTTCTCAATGAGTTCTTCAAGTCGGTGCTCATGTCCAAGATTGTCCTGACTGCGGTGCAGTCCTTGACTTGGACTTGTTAAATTAAATTAGGTTCCTGTGGGCCCACTTCTCAAGCTTGTCCAGGTTCTTCTGGATGGTAACCCCTCTGTCTGTTATGTTAACTTCATCACTCAGCTTCATGTCATCTCCAACCTTGCTGAGGCTGCACTTGATCCCACTGTCTGTGTCATCGAACAAGATGTTGAGCAGCACTAGTCCTAAGACAGCTCTGAGTTCTGTGGACAAAGAGCCATTTACCACAACTCTGTGGCTGCATCCATCCAGCCAATTCCTCATTCACTGAATAGCCCAGCCACCAAATCATATGGGACCAGAACCAAAAGTCTTGAATAAATATAGATTGATGATGTCTGTTGGTCTTCTGCCACCATTGCTGTCACCCTGTCCTAGAAGGACACCAGGTTGGTCAAGCATAATTTGCACTTAGTAAGGCATGCTGCTGTGCTGGCTGCCTCAACTCCTTGTCTTTTATGTGCCATAGAATGGCTTCTAGGCGAATCTGCTCCGTGATCTTCCCAGCCACAACTGTGAGGCTGCCTGATCTGTGGTTTCTCAGGTCTTCTGTTCTCCTATTTTTAAAAATGGGAGTGGTGTTTCCTTTTTTCCAGCCATCAATGACTTTGCCTTGGCAAATATGATGATGTCTTGGCAACAGCATCAATCGGATCCCTCAGGACTGGAGAATGTGTGTCATCAAGTGCCGTAGACTTGGAGCTATTCAGCTTCATCCAGTGGTCCTGAACCTGCTCTTACAGTGGAGGGACTTCACTGCTCCTGCACCTACCCAAAGGATCAGGGTCTTGAGAGACATAGGAAGCCCAATTGCCAGTGAATACTGAGGCAAAGAATTTAGCACCTCTGTCTTCTCCATATCTGTTGCCACTTTCTTGAAGTAATTTCTCGTTGTCGTCTCTCTTGTTACCTGGGGGAAGAGACCAGCTTCCACCTCCCTACAACATCCTCTTGGATGGTTTTAGAGAGTGATAAAGGAGGTGATACACTGAAATCTGGAAGTGATAGGAGTGTGACATGTGAGGAGTCTCTGTGGAGCACCACTTGGCAGCTGTAGCTGCCAGATAATCAAGGAAGTACGTGGTTTAATTACAACTGAATCACTGACCGTAAAATGATGCACCATTAAAATAAGGAGTGTCAAATGGATTGATTTACAAAAGCTGCAAATTTCTAGGAACTCTGTTTCTGCAAAGTGCCAGAAAAATGGAAACTGGGAAAAATGGGGACATTCCAGCCATTAAATCTTCTGGAACTGTTAGCCATCTGTTCCTGGGGAAATGGATGAGTCACTTATCAGTTGTCATCTGCTCTACAACCCCATCACTACCACAACCCTCAAGAAATTAACAAGTTAGTAATAAATCCTGTATTTTAAGCAGGAAATGATTCTTCAGCTGGGGATGTCTAAAAAAGAAACAACCCGCTGTCTTCAAAATGGCATGTAGCAAAATGACTGTACTCCTCAGTCAACCCTGGAGAAGTTTAATGGCTTGACTCTGCTGACTTACTGTCATGAGATCTATTGGGGCAGGGGCAGTTTGTGAAGCCAGTCTTATACAGGTGAGATGAAGATTAGATTTGGACTCTGGGGCATGAAGGAAAGTATCAGGGACACTGACCTGGTTGCTTCTGAGATTTTTTTTTGCCTTGCTATAGTTCCTGGCTGCAGCCTGCAGGCTCTCTGCTCCTGATGCACCAAGGGACAGCAGACTAGCCATGTAAGGCAAAGGCCGTGGCTGTACTTAGGTCAACAGACAGTGAAGGACTTATGAAAAACTCCTTCCTCTGCCTTGTCGTCCCTTCCAAAAACTTTATGCTTTCCTGACGTACAGATTACAGGAAAGCAGAAAGGACATATGGACACTGTCAATGGGATAAATTGATTCTAATAGAAGACAATGTAGGGGATAGAGACAATAATTTGATTATGTGATGAATAATATGCAAATGATAGGTGTCTGCTGTCAGTTAAAAAGGTCAGAGCTGGAGTGAAGCAGAGCAATTTCCTTGTTTGTAAATAGTGGTGTCTAAACCATCCTTGAACCTAATCTCTCTCATACACAAATCCTGTGTGAAACAGTAAATGTTTTGAGGTGGATGGAGCACCATCCTAGGTGTTAGGTCTGCAGAGATGGATCTTTTCTCTGCTGATGCTAAGTTCCCTCAGGGGATTACAATCATCAGTCATTCAGCAGCTTTACAGACTGGGAGACACATTCTGCTGATCTTGCTTAGGGGTGATTCTCTGTTAAGGACTCTTCACCATCCTACTGCTTAGGTATTATGCTGTATCAATGTGGCCCCTTCTGAATCTTTTCCTGGGTGGTAGCTTTCAAGTCTTTAAAGTATGCTTGTGTCTTCCTACAGCTTGTTGCTAAAATTATGATAAAATACTAGCAATAGAAAATTAACTCAAATACTTTTAGGCATTGGTGAGATGTGCATCTAATTTTTTTTTTTTAAATACATAACATTCTCATTCAGAAAAACTGAAACTCAACAACCAAAATAACCAACATAAGATCTGTTTTCAGCACTGACAAAATACTTGTTTTTAAACTCATCTTTTATCAGTTAGAAAGGTGTTAGGACAAATTACATAACAGCCATGCATATCAAAATTTTAAGTAAGAGACAGACCTTCTTGAAAAGAAGCTGATTAATAATGAGAACAAAACCCTGTGCAATGTGATGGATTCTTAATTTCTGAAAATTCATAGTCAAAAGTTAATTGAAAGTACAAGACTTAATTGAATGCAAACTGAATTTATGAACGGATGAAATATCACAGCTTGTGATAGAAAGAATAGGAGTCCAATGATTCTTGGTGGCCTGGAAATCTGTAATGGAGCACAATATAGAAAGATGCTAGTTTTCTTAAAATATTCTTAAACTATCAAGTCTGTTTCAGCTACCTTTGCTGTCAGTAGTGCGTGTCTGACTCAGCAGCCTCTACAGACTACAGCATTTTTATAATGGAGATTCTCTCTGAAAACCTGTCAGTGGCAATATTTCTCTTTTTTTCTCTTTTACTCCTTTTACTTCACACTTTTTTCTATTATCTTACTTCATTTGGACATGCTGTTACATTGCTGTTCATTTTGTTGCTCTTTCTGCATTCATCTATGTGTAAGGTTCTTAGGGCCAAAGCCTTTGCTCAAGCTTTTATCTTCTTTTTAAATTGACAGTATTACAAATCTTTCTGCAAATCGTTTTTTTCTGACAACAATACTTTGCCAATGACAGTAAAATTTTCTGGTTCAGTTCAGGAATCTTTAATTGGAACCCACTTATTCAGTCCATTGGACTAATTGCATTTAAAAAAACCCAGACAACTGCCCAGGTCTAAACCACATGTGTAGAGAGCAGAGCTGAGTCCTGAATGAAGAAACAATTCAACGGGGATTCGTTTTCATTCATTTTTCAATAATCTGTCTTTGTCTCATCAGTGTGAGAAAAACCCAACCTTTATAAACTCCTGTGTAAACTCTGATTGGATGCTTCTCAGAATGCTTTTATCTTGTTTTGTGGGAAAATAATCCGTGTTTTTGTGTTTGAGTAGTAACTTTTTGGTAAGAGTTATCCAGGTGGGATTTTTAAAAACACACCCACACACCCTCTGCTTTCTGCCTCATCGCTTTACTCTGAGAGTTCTGGAACAAGCCAGGCTGTAGGCGATCAAAGCCAGTGACACAACACTTCATGGAGACAGGTGAGACAGATTAGAGACAACTGTTACAGGTCTGTGGAACTGCACAGGCAGCTGCATCTCTCTGGTATTTCCTCTGCATTTCATTTTAACATCACTTTTTCCCAAGCAAGTTTGGAATTGCTTCAGTTTATGTTGATGGCAGCTGAGCTATGCAAAATTTTTATTTTCAAATACAACTTCATTACCTGCATTTGGATTTCATTAAAAGTATGACCTGGAGCCATTGCTTGTGCATTTTCCTAATTGCATAAATCACTTAAATGAGCTTCTACAATATACATTTCCAAAGAGCACCATGAGAATCTCAGAGTTTCTCATGAAGTCAGTTGGGACAAAACACAACAGCTTTTGAGGAATGCTAAGGAAGGAGAAAAGAGATACAAGTACAGGAAATAATGACGGGCTTAATGAAGACACAGAAAGAAGTTCTCATCATGTCTTCTTGTAATATCAATGTGGGCAGGGTAGTTACTTTATAACATAATTGAACAAACTGAAAAATCATTAAAAAGGGTTTAATGCTCACAAGACAAATTGAATCCATGCATTTCACTTTGAAAAGTTATACTGAAACAAAGAGCTTAGCAGGATAAAAAGCTTCAATTAGACAGTCATAGCATGTTAAAAAAATAACCACAGTTTTTAAAGAGACAGAAACTTTCCTGATTGAAGTAATAACCCAGCCTAGAACACCTGAGATTACAGAGTACCTAAGCATGGTGACAACCTAAATATTAACAGTAATGTTCTTGTTTGTAATTTTCATTTCCAAGTTTGAAGTGAAGTTCAAAAGTTAGTGAAAAATCTGTGTGGCCTTTGATATATATCATCAGCTGCCAGCTGCTGCCTTGCCAGCTTGCTACTCTTCTTCAATAAACATGACTGCTACTGCTACTCAAGGTGGCATCAGTTATGCTGAGGTCTAGGTATCCATTTGGATAGTTAAATTCCTTAAAACTGAATGAAATGGATACCCACAAACTGGCTAGCAGCAATTAATCAAAAATCCAGTTCTACTGAAGGCAAGAGAGATATGAAGGAAAAATATATCTTTCCCAAAGCCAAGGAGAGCACCTTCAAAGCCTGTTCGTACAACCATCAGTCTAAGACTTGCACCTCAAATATATGTGGTCTCAGTCTCTTTCAACACAGACAATTTCTCTGCAATCAAATTTTTCCTCTCTGGCCTCACTGCAGCAAGTGTATGAAGAGAGGCTGATATTGGAAGGCAGGGGCTGTGTTGGCATTGTATGTCAGATTTTCTTATCTTTGCAGTGTGTCCACCTGATGTTCCTAAACTTGTGGAAGTAGAATTGACTTTGAACAAGGCTGGTCTTGCACTCCCTGCTATTTTCTGTGTTAAACAGCTTGGCTGAGAGCAGCTGTTGAGTGGAAGAACTGACTGTGGCTTGATCCACACAGCTGCCCCTGGCCACTGATAAATTCAGTGCAGAAAGAAGGCTGAGTAACACGTGTAGAGCCACAAACACAGAAGTGAAAGCACAAGTGGGTTTGTCAGAAGTCTTTGGGGACTGCTAGATCTGAACAGACTTCCCTTCTGTCAAGAGAATGTGAAACAATGTATGGATATTTTCAAACAGTGCTTCCCAGAAATCAGTTTGTAAGTGTTGGCTGGTGTGGGGTAACTAGAACAACTAGTCACTTTGTAGTAAGCTAACATCCACTAGCATAACTTTCAGTTAAGTTCTATAAAATATTATTATGAATGCAAGTTAATATAGAAATGGCAGAGCAGCTGTATATCATTTAGTATTCACAAGTTGTTAACAGTGAGAGACCTGTTTTCCTCACCACGAGTTCAATGACTGAAATGTGGTTATCTTTTGAACGGGTCTCTAACTAGGTGACAGCATATATGTATAAAGAAGCAGAGGCAGATCCCCTTAGACATGAAACGTAATACCCCTTAAGAGAAAAATTAAACATCATGAAGGGGAGATTTTAATTGCCATAGCTATAGACTACAGATTAAAGATAGGTGTCATTTTCTACTGAATTATTTTGAAATTAATGTAAGAGACAATTAATGAAAAACCCACTAGATACATTAATCAATATTTTGTGTAGGGAGTTTTCTCTCTTTTCTTCTTAGTAATATCAAAGAATAATTGAATCACAGAAACATTGAATCATAGAGGGGCCTGAGTTGGAAGGTACCTGAAAGTTCATCTAGTTCCAACACCCTGGCTTCAGGTAGAGACACCTCACACTAGACCAGACCCCCATCCAGTCTGGCTCTGAAACTCCCAGGGAGGTGACAGGCACCATTTCTCTGGGCAAATACCACCTAGTAATTTAACCATGCAGTCATCTTGCATCTTGCTCTCTTAGAAAGCATCTTTATGTATGGATATCTACTCTTCCTCTAGTCTTCTGAATTTACCTCTCTATAAATTTTTTTTGTACGGTCATAGAGTAAATATCTATAACACTAGGACTTGAACAGAAATGTCTACATCCTTCGGGAACGGAAACAGGGAAATAACATTACCTATTCCCAAATTCATCACTGTTGAAGAGCTGGAACACATCTTCCAGTGATGGTATCTTTAACATGGGCAGCTTAAGCTTTCTGAGAATTGAAGAAAGAAGCACCTTAGACACAGGAAGAGAGTATTTTATTTTTGTTCTCCAGTCTAGTTTGCTGTATTAAACACTGTGAGGTTGGCTGGTCTGGAGTAACTTGCAACTTTGCAGTACCTGGGTAATCTGCAGAGAAAAGAAGGGAGACATTATCCTGAATAAAAAGTCACCTGTAGTTTTTGTCAATAGATCAAAAGACTACAAAGTAAAGTAGACAGTCTTGATTTGGCTGATGATTTTCTGATTTGAAAAACAAAGGCAAAGGCATAGAAAGTTAGCTTTTATCCTGCCTAACAAGATATAGATAATTTGTTTTGTGAAAAGCCATTTTTGATTGCAGAATGTCTGTACAATATATTAGAATGTGCAATTTTAAAAGTAGCCACAATATAAAAAGAAAACATGCTTACAGAGGTAAGGCTTTATGTGGTTAGGGAGTCTTTTTCTATTTAAATTATCATGATGGGCTAAACCATCTGTCAGATAGATCAGTGACACCACACTATCAAATGTAATAGTTGACCTTACAAAAACCTTTATCTCCTCCCAGATATTTTGTTGCTCTCATGAAATCAAACCATTGATGTTGCAAAAAGGTAGCAGAAAAAGGTTATTCACAGATGAAAAATCCAAAAGGCAGTTTGAGGATAAAGCTGAAGGCGCCTTTGCTCTATCGTAACAAACACTGCATCCGAAAGCAATGCTCATCTGCTTGATCCAGAAGACAGCTTGTCCCTTCCTAACACATATTTTTTGGTAGTGTCCATGAACTGATTTTTAGTGTGTGGATTATGGCCACATTACTCATACTCAATGGTCCAACAGTTGTCAGGTATTAGCCAAAAAGAAAATGATTTTTCAGTTGGACTCTCACTGGAGCCAGAAAAGAAATTTGTGGTTACAAAGTGACCAAAAGACTCCAAGGGACAGGAAAAGATCTTTGACTTTCACTAGTTTTGTTTCAGAGGTGAGCCTTAGTGTCTGGGCCCAGATGGAGATCTGACAGCAGAATTAGAAATTAATCTTTTCTGGGTAGCACATCTGGAAGAGTTGGATAGTTCTTAAGATAACTATTCTGCAGTGCTCCTGGGGATCCTGAGGTCTTCTGCTGATGCAGTATGCTTGAGGCTGCTTGCACTGGCATTTTATCTTCACTGCAGCCTATTCACCACCCTGCATGTGGCATCCTCTGATTTCAATCTCCAGATTTTAATATAGAAGGACAGACACAGGAAGATTTTCTTTACTTCCTAGAACAGCTCCTCATTAACAAGACAATGTTTTCCAACTAACGTCATCTGCATCTATTGTCCATTTTACTCAGGTTTTGTAAGATTACAATCTCCTGAGCAAGTCTGTCCCTCCTTGTTCTTGCAAAGTTCTCTCATTTCAAGAGAAAACATCCTCTAAAATGCACCAGTATGCCATGTTTCATCTTTTTCTAGGGAATGTAAGCTTTAAAACCCATGGTGGTTAAAGCTGTTTCTGTTGTGTTCTGTCAGACTACTGAAATATCTTCTGAAGAAAATGCTTGAACTCATAAAATTTTATAATCCCAAACCATTCCATCACTGCAAATTAAAAAAATTCCTGTGGTCCTCAGCTGTTATTCCTGCAGTAGTTCTCAGACTGGCCAGTAAACACACTCCTCTATGCGTGTTTTTAACCTAAATATTGTTGATTTTAACATGAACTCTACCATGAAGTAATGGACAGTTTATAATGCAGCAGTGTTAGACAGTATATGTTTAAGATACTTTGGGAAAATTTACATTGTCTTCCTTAAAAATGACCACCAGCAGTCTTAACACTGAGAGAAAAACTCTCAGTATTCAAATAAATCATAAATCATAAATATATAATGTAGCTGGTATATCTGTAAGTGGCCTGGAAATACTGAATAACAGAATATTTCATTTGATGAGACTGGGCTCATATTTTTCCCAACCTGCAGTAGTTCCTTTAGGGGTTCTCTCACTTGCACAGGCTTTACCTTTAACGTATTTTGAAGCCTGGCTGTCTGTTCTCCTCCCAAGCTCTCTGTTTCCCTCAGGCTGTAGAAGGTGCAGCATGCCAGTCTTCACCCAGCTCTTCTGCTACTGCTGCTGTGGAAACTTGAAGGCTTTGCCTCTGGCACTATGCTACAGAAAAGTCATGCAAGATATTTGATTGCTTCATTCTACCTTCCAAAGACTCAGAGAGTTTGCAGAGGGCACTTACTGCTTCGCACAGGTAATAAACAAGGTACATTTAGGCACAATGGTGGAAGATTGGGGCCCTTAGAGCGGATCTCCCAGGAGAGGGGAGCCATTGGTGGAAAGGTGCAGCTGGAGCCAGAGGGAGGGCTGAATCCTGTGGTGATGATCACAGCAAGCTCAGTCAGGTCTGCTCCAGGCTCCTCACTTGCATGTCTCAGGAGGCATCTAAACCACAGCAAAGCAGGAAGCTACGTGCAGCACTTGTAACACAGAAAGAGGAAATACTTTAAAACATTTAAAAGCACCGTTAAACAAATTAATGGAAATAATATTCTGAAGTAAAATTTATATGTGTTTGAATGTTTCCATGACAGATTAGCTCAGTTTGCAGACCAAAGATTGAGGTTTTCAGCTTCAAGTCATATTGGGGCTTGACAATAAACCTACATCCTTTTTCCAGTTTATATCCTTGTCAGAATAAACATGACCTCCGTTATCCAAAAGGATGGCACATGTGGGTGGCAGCTCATGAGATGGAACAAGAGACACATCTTGGCTGATTTAGTTGCAGGTAGCAGCTTTTGTTAGAAAATTTTGCAGATGTGATATGGGAAAGTGTGATGAGGAGAAGACAGGAGGAGAAGCAAACAGAAGCCCCTTTTACTCCTCTGCTTCTGCAAATGACAACTGACAGGCCAGTAAGGTCCCACAACTTCATGGCTCTGGGGAGTGTTTAACTAGCGCAAAAATGGAAGAATTGGGTTGATTGATACAGTATCCTGAAGAGAACAACAGCAATGTTGCATACACCTCAGATGTACAAGATTTTTACTTTTATTTATTAAATATCTCCCTGTCCTTTTGCATTTGTGCTTGGGTTCTTGTGCATGCTGAGAAACAGCTGCAAAATCAAGGCCTTGCCTTTGCAGTGGAGTTAAAAACAATTTGTCTCTACTCTTGTGGATTTACAACATACTGCAAAGGGGCTATGTTTTGAAATTCAATAGAAAACTACTGATTGTATTTACTTCCTGAGTATAGGATCTCCTTTTGATGTTTCATAGGAAAGAAAGTTTTGGTGAGAATGGTGAGAATATTAATTCATTGAAACAACCTTGCCCAGGGATGTGGGGTGGGGTCCCCATCACTGGAGGTTTTCAAGTTGTGGCTGGACAGAATTACAGGTAATCTCATCCAGGCTGTATTTCCAATAAAATGTTGGACCAAGCAATCTTTTGAGATCCTTCCAGCCTGGGCTGTCCAGTGAGTCTGTGTTTCACTGATTTATTTTTTGCCCAGCTACAGAGGCGTGTGACCAGTTTAGGCCCCTAAGAAGCTGTGTCTGTTGCAACTACTACTTTTAAAAAGGACAGGACACTTTGTTTCAATATTTAATTTTGTGTTGGTTCACTTGATTCTTTGCCGTGTTCTAAGCATTCTATGCTACATGCTGAAGAGAAAACAAATGATTACTCTTTTCCTGTAATTTAAAAGGGATTTGTTTTAGGTCCTAGGCCATTTTGCAATGTGTGCTTGAGCTGAAGATCAACACAGTTGACTTCCTTTTCTAGCACAGTTTATGAGAAGTGCTGATCATTCCCAGTTCATCTAACACACAGCTTCAGTAGTCCTCCTTGCATCATGCCTGGGAGGCTTTGTGGATGCAGCCTTTGTAAGGGCACGTCTGCAAAACATCATCTGCACATCATTTCCCCCTCAGAGCAGGAAATTCAATACTGAAAAAAATTAGATGTTTTTTGAATCTTTGCCATCTGTAAATTGGGGAAAGCAATGCAGGCCTCTGCAAAGCTTGAGAGAAGCTATTGTATGGGAAGAGATCTCAGACTGCTAAATCTGAAAGACAAAGAAACAAAAATCAGTCTCTCTCCAGTACAGATCCTTGTGTCTGTCACTTCTTTGGCTGGTGACCTGGCGGCATCTTTTGCAAAAGGTACATAAAGCCAGTTGGAGCAGCCCTACAAAACAGCTCCTGGGATGCCTGTTTCCTCACCGGATACCCCACTATGAAAAGTGTGTCAAGGCTTCACTGCCGGGTTCTTAAGCAGTTCAGCAATGTCTGTTAGCAACTATTGTATTCTCAGAGGCTCCTTCAAGCACCAGCCCATCTAAAGCTCATTTATCCTGTTCATTAAATACTGAGAAAGCTTCTGCAATGATTGAAGTCCTGTCACAAAAGGAAGAGTGGCAGCAGGGCCGTTTGCTGACCTCACACCCATAATGGGTTTTCAGTCCTTTGTTTGTCACATTGTGGAAGTTAAGTCTTCTTACTGGGTCCTTGCATGAGTAACCTTGTTTTGTTGTTTTGTTTGCTGTTGAGTACAATTTACTATGTCTTTTGTTAAGTTGATTCAGCTGTTACCTATGCTGTATCTTCAAAATGGATCAAAATACAAAATTACATTTTGGACATAAAAAAAAACAAATAAATTTTAAAAATGAGATCCTAATGTGTTGTTAAAGACTAGTCAAATAACAAAACTGCAGCAGCCATCTTTTCTGGGATGGGTTCTGTTCTCACTGATTCCACCATCACTCTTGATAGATCTATTTAATACAAAATATTGTTTTGGCTGAGATTATTTTAATTAAGGTCCTGTGTTTCAATCAAATTTCAAATGTATGTTAAACAAAGAGATCTCTTGTCTCCTCTCCTATGTGCCTATTTACTCAGATCTTGTCTTAGTATATCTAATGCAAAGGCCTGCCCTAAAATGATAGGGACATTTCCATCTAGACACAAAGTAAAGCTTTATGTTATTGAAGAAGACAACCTCACAACCTCATCAGCAGCACCGAGATTTATCACATTACAGTTACCTTTTCACCAGACAAAAAAAAAAAAAAAAAAGAAAAAAAAGAAAAAAAAAAGGAATTCATCTCTCAAAGATTGATCACTCCGTCACTATCAAAGTTTTTACACTGCTGTTTCAAGGATCCTTTGGAAACAAATTTTGAATCTTGCAACACCTTTCCAGCTCCTTTGGCTGGTGGGGACAGAGGAGGCACTTCTGCTGCCACAGGCCACAGATGATAAGAGGAAGTGTCTCCAGGGCCACCACCTGCATGGCATGTCCAGGAGCCCTTTTAGGAGTCCCACAGTCACTGCGCCGGATTTAACAATGCTGTTGTCCTTACTGGAGCACTCTTCCCTTTTCTTTTCAGAACGCCTCCAGCTGTTTGCAGCTTTAGCACTGCAACAAAGCGCAGTTCTGTTTCAGCGTGCATCTGGAAGGATGCAGCTCACATCCAAACCATGCATTTGCCTCTGTCTCTCTTAGTCACACACACATTCATATGCACACACACACACACACACACACACACACATGCATATGTATGCAGATGTGTACACTTCTAGATATCCCCTGTCACATATCCACCCCTCTTCCCCTACTGTGGAATGGACCTGAACCATCTTTTGTGAATCTCTGCATTCTTTCAGCAGCTTCTCTTTTCCCATAACACAACTCAAAGCTGTGTTGGCATCAGCGTGGAAAAAGTCTCAAGCTTCTGCAAACAAAGGTCTCCATTCAGAAAGCTCTGGCTGCATCCCTTTCTCCACTGTCACTGCTTCATTTCCTGCTATCCCTGCCTGCATGCTGCCAAAACCTGGTCTTAAACATGCTGGATATTGGCCTAAAAAGGTTCTAGACTTTGTTTTGACATTTTCCTGTTATCATTCTTAAGCAGTAAGGTATTGTACATTGAACAAAGAGTTAGATTTAATAGAGTGTGCAGCACATGCATTCCTAGCAGAGAGTGACTGGAATTTGTTATGATAACACTCCAAACTAAAATTGACAAATGCTCAGCTTTAGAACTGCTCAAGTCAGCTGTGCTTGCTGTAAATGCATTAGATGTTTCCCAGAACACACAATGGGAGAAACGTCCAGGAAAGAGATAAGTGTAGGAAAGATTAAAGGCAGTTTCTATAGGCTGTGCTGGTGTTCAGGAATGACAGTGAGGGAGCCAATAGATCAACAGTCAGCAGTTGGATTTTACACATGCATGCCAATTCCCTTTACTTTTTAAGAGTTAGAAGATAAGGAGGCAATTGGAGCCGAAATATTGACATGACACCTGGTTACAGCACATGGCCTTCTTTTCTTTGCTTATGGCTTTGCAATTCTTTTCCTGATGAACTGAATTACCCCTTGCTGGTTTCTGAACACAGGCTTTCATTTGGCAAGGCAAAGATCAAGACCTGAAACCATTTCATCAGAAACATGCCTATTCCCACTTGCAGGAAAAAAAGGGTCAGTGTTTGTCTGTGCTATTAATTGCTGCGCACTTCTTGTTTGCATATATATCCAAATGCTTTCAGATCCTACCACAGATTTCAAGGTGCCAGAATCAATGTAAGTTACACTGTTTTTGACTGCACAGCAACACAAAAGAAAGTCAGACACTTAGCATGTTACACCAGGATGAAATTAGGAACTAGGTATTAAACTAGGAGAAAAAAAAATGTCCCTGTCAGGAATGCCTTCATGGAAGTGAGACTTCTTGTGTGGCAAAAAGGTACTTGAGATTTTCAAACACAATGTGGCATTTTCAAACACAATCTTGCTGTGAGGAGGAAATAAAAAAGCAGTTCAAGTGAAATGTTATGTATTTTCTACTTTCAAAACTTATAGTCCAGTCTTAGACAAAAGCTATGGGACAAGTGAGTTTGAGAGTACATGTCATTGGCATAAGGTAAACAGATAATGTAATGTTTCCAGAATTATTCCAAAGCAAAAATTACAAGCCCAGAAAATTCAGATAATGACTTTTATATATAATGATACTCCATGGTTTTTGTCATGTGGTTAAAATTAAGCCATGTTGGTCTCCCAAGACCTAAATTAGATTAAACAATTTAGGCAGATTCCTTCCAGCCCTTGAAATAGTGCCTAAGGCATAATGAAAGCTGCTTCAATAGCACAAGTATACCTGTTTATAATTTAATAGGAAAAAACCCCAGAAGTTATAGTCAAATTTGAGTTTCACAGGTTTACTACACTTTTCCATTTGGCAACTGTAATCTATAGTGCCTCAGAAGAGGATTTCAAAGTTATTATTTGCTCTTTCAGTATCTGTCCCTGTGAGGCTCAAGAATTGTCTGGACTAACTTGCACACCTTATGATACACATTCACACAATTTCTTATGGAGTCTTATGTGCATGGTTATTGAATACAGAGAGCATGCGGTAAAAAAAAGAGTGTTGTATTTTCATTTTAAAATATTTTTTAATCTATTTCCTTCATATGTTAAAAAGGTCAATACAATCTTTAGTGTAACTAACTTCTTCAGAAACCTTTCGGCAAAGAAGTTCTTTTCAAAGGCAAGACAGGAGCTGGCTTGGTCAAGATCTGAAATTAAATTTATTGTAAAAGAGAACTGAACACAGCTCAAAAAGTTCTGGACTTAATCTCTAGATTTAGTAACTTTAACTTCATGAATTTATGGATTTTTTTGTGACTTAAAGGAAAACAAATCCGCAGAGTGAGTGTTCTGGTGGTCATACATTAATATAACACATTCTTAAGTAAAATAAAAGGGTAACAATGTGCACCCGGCAAATGCATAACATAGAAGAAGAAATAAAACAATTTTTGACATGTATAACATAGTGTGTTCTTCCTCTTTTAGGGTACAAAGGCTGTGTCAGGATTGCAGAATTTTTTAAGCCCCTCCTTTCATAGTTTTATAATTCTGTGTCTGTAGACAATTCTGAAAGCTCACATGAGATTTGTGTTGTAAATATCAAGTCACTTGAGCTCATGCTGCTGAAGATACATTGGCATTAGATGCTCCAGACACTGGCACTGTGAAAATATTAAGAGTGATAGATTTGGAAGGCAGGAAAAACACCATCTACTTTCTCTAAAGTCCAGTCCAGTCAGGGCATAAAATTAAATTTCAAATCAGCTCAGGAATGTTTTAAACTTCTTTATTGCACAATATTTTACATGAGAGTAAGGGACATGTCCTTCTACACCTCATAAATTTGACATACTGTAGTTTGAAATCTCATTAGCCTTCAGATGCAGCTTGCAAACATTAAAGATCTTATGGACATGTTTTGAAATTGTTAGTCTCAAGCAGTGCTATTTTTGCAAGCATGTGTTTTGTATTTGTCCTTTCCATGAACTCTCAATTTTGTTTAGTAACAATATTAAACTATTTTGCTATAAATCTAGGGTTTTAACTACTTTGGAGTTCTTGAGATGACTAGTACATGCTCAGAGAACTTGTACACATAATTTTGTCCTCTGGAAGTACATTAAATACCCATAAATTATAGTGAAGTGTCTTGTGGAAGAATGCTGGCTATTCTGCAGCGAAATCTTAACCTGTTTATAAATTGGTAGCATATGGCATTTTTAAAGCCATGTAAAGTTAAAGCTGAGGCTTAACTTGTAAATGCAAACTAAACATCTTATCCTTAGTCCCACGGATATGTGTACACTGCCCAAAAGAGGATTCTGTAATTACCTACTAGCACTGCTTCATTAAAACAAACTATCAGCCTATCTGGCAAGTTTGATGTTGTATTCTCTCTGCTCTACAAAAGTAAAATCCAGTTCCTCAAGGTTTAAATGGGGCCAAAAGGAAGAAAGTTATTTTTGCATATTCAGGATCTAACTTAGAGATTCATACACCCATGCTTGATCACCGGTTTGTGTTTCACCAGTTCGTATATAATGTATTGCTTTTTATTGTACATTTTTAAGTGGAACATAAGTTTTATCTTCCTACTGTTGGTCAGCATTGCTGTCTTGATCATTTAAGAGACATGTAAATTGGAAAGCACCTCTGCTGTGATCTGGCTAACATGGATGCTGGATTGAGTAAATATGGAATGGCATGAATGAGAAACGTCCAGAAGTTTTATAATAATAGTCTCCATGTTAGAAAATGCAAACCATCAATGATGAAAAATATCCATACTATCTATCTGCCTCAAGGAAAAATCCATCTGAAGTTTGCCCGGAGACAAACCTTAAGGAATATAAGTTCGTTTATGTCCACTGCAACAACCTTTGAATTTAGCAGTTGTACATGGAAAGGTGTTGCCTTCCTCCTTGCCTGAAGCCTGTGATTTGAACAATTATGACTCTGAAGGTGCTGACCTCCTCTTCCAAATGTCTGAGTCTCTTGTGGACTCCAGTGTGCTGAGCAGCTCCCTCCAGGATTTTGAGGCTCAGAAGGACTTCCCCATTGATGGCTGTGCTCAGGTCTTGAGGCACAGTGCCTGCTCAAATTGTGCCAAAAGTCAAAGACTTATTGGTTATAAAAACTGGTGAATGATATTTGATGAGACAGTACCAAAAATTTTCTATCAGCTTTTACAGTAGAAAATTTGGGACAGATGTATTTTCTCTTTTCTGCAAGACAGAGGGAATTTCTCCAAAGATAAACCTTCTTCCAACTACTTCTGTTTCCTGAGTATATATTTGCCTAATTCTCTGATCTTTCTCCAATGTTTCCAAAAAATAAGACCCTTTTCAGCACTGTAGTCAAGGTCTTTGCAGATATGCACTGGGGTAGGCAATATTAATTTCCTGCAAAAGTAGTTGTTTTTCAGGACATTCTCTGTTCTGAAATTTTAAGACAAAACCTTTCTCCGAACTCCAACTTATTTCCATGGGAAGAATCATATATCATGAAAAATGCAGAGCAAAGTCCAATCTGCATACCTCCCGGGGCTAAGACTTTACCATATGCTCTTTCCTTATGCTCCTGATCCCTCTGATTCTCAGGGAGAAAATGCATTTCTAAAGACATCTGCAAGCATGCAGCGAGCACATTTGTGAAAATAGAGGAGGAGCTTCCCAGTAAAGTGATTCCTATGGGAAACACAGATTTCTGCCTTTTTAAGATAAGAAGCTAGCTTGTAACTGAGCAGCCACTGGTAATACCACTACCTTTCAGGTAAAAGGCTATCCTATAATGACCATTTTGTTTCATTTTTTGACATTATTACTCCAAGATTTTTGTCAAGATGTGCAGCAAAACCTCTTCTCCGTGGATTAATTATCTTGGCCTTCAGAGCCAGACAGAGCAGATGTCATTCACATGAATCAGTGCACAGATTAAGATTTGGATTATTTCCCCTCTTTTCAGTGTTTTGCAGATTAAATTCCTCACTTAGACATTATCCCTTGCTACACTGCCATTTATTTCCACTGTTCCTGAGCATGTCACTGTTGGCAAGCCATGCTGTGTAAGAAGACGCCAGCCAGATTTGGGTAACGATTTCTGAAGGCAGTGTCTATTGGCAGTTTTGGGCTTTCTGAGGTGACATAGGTCTGTGGAAATAATTAAGACTGACTGAGGATTCTCCAAGTGCTCTGCACTCATGTTGTCTGCTGCTATTAACCTTCTGCCCTGGCACCTCAGAAGAAAAGGGGATAGAACAATCTGAGGTTTATTGTTTAGGGAAACATACTTTTCTCTGTTCATCTCTGCTTTTAACAAGATGCTCTGCACTCTCACCTTTGCAGCACAAGACTGGCTTTGCTGTGTGCAAGCACATATGGTGGCTCATTAGCTAACCATCCTACAGTTCCCTAAGTCTTCCTGTTTCCCCTTGATGTTCTCATTTTCCTGAACTCCTTCTCTGCTATGCCTTTAATACAACCTTGACGCAAATGTTGCCAAGAAAATCCCATTCTCTCACAGAAGGCCTTTTATTTTGGTTCATCAACCTGTCCCATATAACTTGGTTTAAAAATATTTTGATGTGTGTTGACTGACAAAGCTAGATTGAGTATCATCCAGGCTAAATACTTACTAGAAAAAAGTAAAATCTTTATTTTCTTTTCTTCCTCAGATCTTTTTTCTCACTACTTTCAATTCACTGGATATAGAGTTGGCTGGATGGTAAGAGACAAAACAAGGTATACAGAATGTGAAATAGCACAAACAGCATGAAACCCTGTCCATGCGAGCATGCATCCATCTTGTTATTTTTTCAAACAAAGCAAAGAGATCTTAAGTATATGCAACCAATTTGTGTTTATTTTCTAGGGAAAATAATCATGATTGTTACAGTTGCAGGTTTTGTGGGGGTGAAGGTGAAGACAGAGCTTTTGTAGTTTCTATTCTAAGTGGAGTCTAAAGGTAAATGTGTACCTTCTACTCAGCTAGATATGCTTGAGCTTTTGGCTGGCTGGGTCTCTTTTAACTAGGCTGACTCTGCACAGAGCCACATTGTACTTTTGTGTATGCAGAGGGAAGGCACAGCAAACTCACTCTTGGTGGCAATTTCACTGCAGGGGATATTATCAAAGACCCAGAATATTAGCTCTGCTTACATTTGAGAAATGCACTTTATATATCTGTGTATATAGCATTCTTGACCCTCAGTCTTGGCTCCAAGCTTTCCAAAGTGTCCAAAACATATACCTAACAGATGTTTCTTTGTTTCACACCAGCCGCTGTAGACACAGCTGATACTCTTCAGTGGACATGTTTATTGAAACTTTCAGGCAAAATACCTCAATCACCTGGTAAGCATTTTAATTTGAAATATGCCTTTCTTCTGCACGCTATGAATTTTGCCTATTGCCTATTGCCTATTCCCACTGGGTTTTTTGTTTGTTTTTCTACCCCTGTCAACCTTGAACTGTGTTTTCCTGGAGTTTTCATTTTTCCCTGGATTATGAAGCCCAGACACTTAAACAACTCTTTTTTTTTCATTTTCACCAAGCAAAATAACAAAGGGAGAAAATGGTGTCCACTTCTGAACAGATCTTTACCACAAATCTTAAGTGTTTGAAACTGATGTTTTCCAATACAAGATCAAAAAGACTTTGGCGTGATGAAAAAGAAGACTTCAGCCACAGCTTTCTGTACTTTTTCTTCTTCTTTCCTAGACCTGTTTTATTGAAGCTGAAACCATGGTGGCTTAAACTCCACAAATAAAGAGCTGCAAACTCTTTGCCATACAAAGTGGTTAGATTAGTAGACACTGCTAATCTAACCACTTTGTATGGCAGACAAAGAGTTTGCAGCTCTTTATTTGTGGAGCTTGTATCTGTTACGTTTAGAGAAGCCTATTCTAAACTCACACCTTAAATATCAGGATTACTTTTCACTAAAGCTGCAGAGTACACAGCCAGAAGACAGGCACAGGCAAGCTGAGTGAAAGACAGACATGCAGTGTGTTGCCATGACTGCTTCCTCACTGCACCCACCCAGCTGGGGCGTAGCATGCCCAATGAGTCTTCTCACATGTGAAATGACAAAGATGTTAATTCCTCTAATTTCTCCTGGGAAATTTTGGAGAAATCACCTCCTTTCAGAGCTAGAAATGGCCATGTCACTTTCTGAAACAGTAAGACTTGCTGCTGAGTGTGCAAAATATTGATAGAACTCCTTTACCTATCTCTCTCCTTTCTGAGTTCATTATAATTTTAATGACACTCCAGGTGTCACAAAAATAAGGCATGAGTAAACTCACTAGGGAAATAGTAAATACACAGGCATAATTCAGGCAAATTTCCTTCTCCTTAAAGTATGAGAGTATAAAACTTTAAGAAGTCACAAACTAAACCAGATAAGATTGAAAAACATCTTTCATTTTTCTCTTTTAGATATCCTGTCCCTATTTCATTAGAAAATGCATCTATATCTTACAAGACTTCACTTAAAAGATCATATTTTTTTACATCTATTTTTAAAAATTCTCTCAGTACGAGGGGGTTTCAGGTATCACCCTTTTTCCAAGGTGAAATGGCTTTTCCAGCAGTTAAGAACCAGTTCCAACACAAGAGAAACATTTTTTGCCTCCCAACATCTGTTGAAAAGGCTTATTAAATGCTTGTACTAGAGAACCTGGGTTCGATTTCCCTTTAGCAGTGCCTTAATGAATGTTTAGAGTTCTTTTGCCCTCAGGCTGTGCCAAGTGTACACGAATTAACACAAATAATTGCATCTTGGCACCCTGCTGCAGTCCTGCACACAAATGAAAGCATCCTCTGCTATAGTTTTAAAGCTTCACCAACGTGTTGGGACCAAAATGTAGCAGAACTTGGACCAAATGTAGCAGAGGGAGGACATTGAAAACTGGAATTCAAGAGAGGAAGGCTGACATTGAAAAAATGTTAAGGGCGGTGTTGGTGCTGTTGCAGTTTTCTGGAAAAGGAATTTGTTAGTACAATTCATTCAGACGCAAAGGCCTTTCTATGTTATTCTTTGAAATTAAGTGCAATATTTATAAATCAATTCTTAAAATGGAGCAGTGGTATGAATGTCTTTGTTCAGGCATTCTCTCCTTGCTTTGAGTGTGCAGAGCTCATGGGAACCAGCTGCTCTTCCAAAGCATCTCACAGGAAATGCACCTCATCCAAAGGTTGTAGCTCTGGCCATTTCCATCTGACTGCCTACACCCGAGACATTCTGTTCAATATAAAGAATAAGTGTCCAGTTATATTCACTCAAGTGAGTAGTCCCAAGATTTTGCCTCAATTTCATCTTGTGAAGGATGATTGATTATCAAGGTCATATCAGAGCTTGCATCCAAAGTACTGATATCTAGGAAAAATCCCTAAATTATACATCCAATGCACCATTGAGAAGGTGTGAGAGCAAACTGATTCCCAACTCATTCTTAAAGTCTTCTTAAAGGGTGATTGGTGAGAGCAAGAACAGATGAAGATGTAATTTGCCTCTCTCATTTTAGTTACTTTAGAGTTCAAGAAATACATTGCTCTTGATAAGAATTTACTCTGAGGAGGGATTTTTCTCTGCATATTTCTCTGCATTTTTCCCACTTTTCTTTCAGTGCAGGCTGAGCTCCACATGTTTTGTGTCAGTGATTCTACAGCTAATAATAAGGACTTGTTGGAAAGACAGATTGTTGAAGTTTTCAACCTGCTATTTGATAGTCAGGCACCTTCCTGTTATGAAAGCAAAGGACTTGGCTGGCAGTTAAGGATTTAGCCAGAGAGATACCTAAATACATTCAGAGAAGGAACAGAAAAAAGAAAGAAGCAAATCCTGTTTTCATTATATTTTTCAACATTTCAGTCCTTTACAGATCACAAACTTTGGCAAACATTATGCCTCACAAAAATAGGAATACATTAGTAATTCACTGAATTTTTGAAGGGAGAATTACATATATCCAAAGTTTTCTTTATGCGAAAAAATTTTTGGTGAGCTGTCTACAGCAGGTCCTGATCCCAAAAGGGAGGGCATATTAGGTTAGAGCTGAGCTGCGTGCCTGGAAAGGAGACAGAATGGAATAAAATAATGATATGAAGCCATCTTAATCTTTCTCACTCCCACCTGTCTTGGAAATGAGGACAAACAGTTTAGCTCTGCAATCTTGATCTGTCTGAACAACCAGCTGGCCATTTAAAACAAATACTGAACATTGAATAACTATCAGTTAATGTTTACATTGCAGAGTTTGTTTTCATTATGTTTAATGTTCCTCAAATATATGGTGCAATTATTTTAATATACCTGTCACCCATCTCAAAAGGTCTAAGGATAAGACCCAAAGGTTGCCCATACACAGAGTTTTCCTGGATCTGCATTAACTACAAACGTGTGTCTTGTCATCTCCATTCAAGCACTTTTAAATGTGATGTTCCTCTGGGTGGATGGTTTTTCACTGAGCTTCAAGCAGTGCTCACGTTCCCTCATCCCTAGGAGTGACACTGGTGCCAGCAGTATCCAGCTTCTAGGAAAATACATTTTCTGCATCCAGTGAACTGTATTTGCATTCCTGTGAACACAAAAAACTGCCTCTGCAATGGCCTCTCAGAAAATACAGCTCTGTAGTCAAAAGAGATGTGGTCCTCTGCCAGGTTTCACAGCATCTGTTTAGAAAAGAAGCTCTGACTGTGTGACTCTGCCTGTGAAAGGAAACGTGGGTCACTTTGTAAGAAATGGAGCTGAAAACAGCTTGTCTTACATGCAAGGTACTTCTCTCTGTACTTCCTCACCTAGGAAAAGGAAAAGGAAAAAGAATCCCATAAACTACACCAAGGAGCAGTTTATTCAAAAGGCAACTGGAAAGCCTATAAATTCGTGGCAGACAAAACATTGCAAATATCTTGCATATTTATTTTAAGAGAAACCATAAAAAAGAAAAGAGGTCAGTATCACCAAAATATATGTTGAAAAGGAGACCAAGGCATCAGATAAGTTGCAGTTTTTGGCCTGTATTGGAGAGATTTTCCTCAAGGCTCAGTAATTGCTACAGTCTGCTAGAAGGATGGCAAGGAAGCAGGTAGCTTAAATGGGAGAAACCATCTCCATTCCCTACAAAGAAATTACACTCTTGCATAAAACCAGGGCTCTCTTTCTGGAAGGTCTGTGTATATTCATGTAGAAAGAAAAAACCAAACATAACTAGTTGCAGTGCTACCATGCATATAATTACAGTTGTGAAAATATGTGAAATGAGACAAAACATTTTCTGGGCTGTTCTCTTTAGAGGGACACAGAAAACTGCATAATAATAACCCTACCAATCTAGAAAAGGGCAACTTCTGCTCTGACACATGGACATAGCTTTAAAGAAATTTTGACTGTCCTGCCAAATGGAAAGACACTTAGATTTTCTATGCTCTCTATCCTAGGTTAACAGACAACCTGAGGAGTAAAAGACATGCTTGATTTTTTTCTGAAACATAATATTGATTTTTGCTTTCTTAACTCTTTGTCTTCTAGTTCAGTAGTTTTCAATATCCTTCCAACATATGAATGTCAGAAACATTCCCAGTTGGAAAATAGACCAACTTCTTCAACACTGATTGTTATAAAGCATTTACAGATTTGCTTTCTTTTGTCACATTTCACTGACACTTTAAAAGCAGACTTCAGTCCCCCAGAGTTTTACAGTCCACAGGCTGAGAACTACTGCTCTAGACATGTTCAGGTTTGATATGCTGTTGACATGTTTATCTGTCAATTGTGTTTTTAAGCAGTTGCTGTTCAGAATTAGATCAGTATGTGCCAGCAGCTCACGATCTGGAGAGAAGGGGACACTTTGGATCATGCCTCAGCATGTCATGTCTGTGGGAGTTCTGATCCAGTGACAGTCTGTTTCTCAGATCACACAAGCACACAGGCATACAAAAGGAGAGAGGACATCATATTTTTAACCATGAGCAAATATCTGCTGCCTATTTAAAGATTTACAAGCTGAATAAGCCATCAATGTTGAGAGGGTTTTTGCAGAACAGGGAAGAAAGAGTTTTTCAGGGACAGCAGGACTAAAGCTGCTCTTCTTTAATGAGAACTCCCAGCCTCATCTGCAGTGACCTTCATGGCAGGCCTCCCACAGACTTCAGTCAGGTCAGGGTTTTCTTTGAAAACTATGTGCTGGAACATCTCTTTGCTCAAAGGGTGTTTACAACTTGGAGGAAATGGAACTTTCCCATTTAATGTAGAAGGCTTTACAATCCCCAAGCATTTCATTTTCCAATGTTAATTTCCCCACCATAATGCACCTCATTGTAGCCTCAGAACCAGGGGTTCCACCATGTGTCACCACGACCCTGATTTGCAGAGAGTAACAGGGCTCTGAAATTACACAAAGTTATACTTATTTCAGCATTACAAACTTTTTGGCTTAGATGTGCACTTTTTTCCCCTGGATTAGGGGGAAACATAGTTCAAAGTTGCCCAATGTTAAGACAAATAGAGCAGCAAGTCCATCTCTGCTGTTTTTCAACATGTGGTTACTTTCTGTGCCCTCAAAGGACTCCCTATCCATATCCTTCCAAGACCAGCATTAGCCACATGCTTATGTCTAATGCTTAGGGGATAAGTGGTTTGACTAATATAAGCATTAAGCATTTTGCTTAATCTTCTAAGTCATGGAGTTCCACCTGGTGCTAAAGATAAAAAATTTTCATCTTTGTAGGTTTGTTAAAAAGGTGCCAGATGTTACAAGTTATCTCCACTTTTCTCATTAGAAAAGCAACCAACAGATATATTACAAACTTGTAATCTCGATGCCAAAACAGGTTTGTTATAACCTAGTTAGTTTTCAGCAATCATCAAAAAAGTGTGCAAACTCCCATTCAAGCTCAGCAAAATTGATTGCTACTAACATCTTTAAAACATGAATCTGTCATCCTCCACCAGAATATAAAGGCAAAGGGATTTGTATGTTTAGCAAAGTAATTATATTTTGATGAAGGGATTTTTAATCAAAAATGATAATTTCTCCTGTTTTTGAAGGACCCTTTCAAAATGAAATGAAATTTTCATTTTCATGGCTCTCCACTAGGCTTTTTAATGACATGAATGCCATCATCCCACTTCCTACTGAGCTTTCCCGAGATTTTAATATCAGGAATTACTTGCTCCCGTAGAGCAAATAACCATGCTAAGTAACACAGTACTATTGTTAGTATAATGCTCCAGATGCTCAAGTTAATCAAAAGAGAAGAGAAGGTGGCTTTTAGAGCAAGATTTACTTGCTGTTGTGTCTAAACCTGTGCATTCCATTACCACTAAGCAGAAGCTCAGAAATCACAATGCTGTAAATTTTCACCCTGTAGTTCTAAAGTTAGGGATTTAAAGGCAAGAAAAGATTGCTTGAACAGAACAATTCTTCCATTATTTTTTATAGATGCATTACTGTTAACCATGATTGCAAAGATGAAAAAATTTCTTTAGCAACACTCTACTGAAAAAAGGCACTTCTAGATTGAGCTTGTCTAGCTTCAAATCTGATCTTTAAGCTGGATTTTGCAGTACTGATGCCTTCTAAAGGTTCTGTCAAAGACAGGTCTTTCCCTTAAACCTGAGATTTCCACTCACCACACATTTGCCACCTTTCTGTGCTCCTGTCTCACCACAATAAGATCTCCTACTTTCTTAGAACAGGAAAAACTTACAAAATTATTGGTCACTTTAACATGTTTCCTAAGTATAGGTTTTGTACATGTTAGGCTACCTTTGCTCTCCTGCACTCAAAGCCAGTTCTGGGCATGAAAACACTCTTTCTGAGTGCCATTGTATGGTCTCCCAGAGCACTCAGGTATATTCCTGATTTACTCTCAATAATTTTATCTTATGAAACTGTAGCAGTGATACAACATTAAAGAAAGTTTACTCAAACATTAAAGTTTGAGTAACAACTTTGGCATCTTCATGGGCAGCAGGGATTTGAATTTCCTGAAAGCGGCCAAGACAGGAATCCACCAAACAAAATCCTCTAGCCATTGAGCTGACATCTGACAATTTCCTCCCTTTTGAAACCATATTTTAAGAGGATGAGCAAATGCTCTGTTCATTTTTCTGGAGTTGAAAAAAGTGATTTCATAATATTCTAGTCAGAAGTTCACGTAATCTGAGACTACTTCGTGTAGAGGTGACCAGGCATTTCTGAATTTCAAGGCTTTCTTTTTGAAAGGAGTCTCTCCTTCTCAGCTGAATGAAAATCAAACACCCTGTGTACCTCAAAGGACAAATCAAGCTGTGACTACCCTATCCTGACAAATCATGGAAATTGCTCAACAGTGAACACTCTTTTTCTCCATCTTTCATTCATTTTTTCACATGTGCAGCAGTATGGTTTCTTCCAGCTGTGATTCCTCCTCTGTTTCCACTTTTAGAAATCCTGAGAAAGGGTCCTCAGGATTAAATATGAAAGGGGATGGGGGAGGATAGCATTCCAATGTGAAGACTGTGGAGATTAAGATGTAATGTAACAAAACATGTCTTCTAGAAATATGCACTCAGGCATTTAACTGTAAGCAGGCCATTTCATACCTTTTATTACACTGGACTTCTGCCAGTAGATGAAAATCACACAGAACATGCAACTTAACAATGAGATTTTTCCCTTATTAAACCTAACTACCAAAGACAGCCATCACCTCCACTGGTGCTCTGCCTTTGGCCCCCTTCTGAGGTCTAGGCCATTAAATTGGTTCCACATGACAGGACTTGGAATGTTGAAAATCAATCTAACTTACGATTCTGAAGTTTGGTTTCCCTTAAAGAGTCATATTTCAAAAGTTTGTGGCCCAAGCCCTTTCTCTTCCAGCTGCAAGCAAGGACCATTTAAAACTAATTTAAATACTGTAAGAATTTATCTTAAGGTCTGTCTCTGCATACATTTATTTTTAATATGAATGAATTAAGAGAAGAAAAGCCTATTAAAAGTTATCAAGCACTAATATTAAGGTATTAATTGCAGAGAACATCAGAAAGAATGAAGATTAGCTGATTGCTGTTTACTTTAACAATTTACTATACAATTAAACAGCTCATTTTCAAGCTTTCCTGTCTCTGACACAAATTACAGATTAATGATTTAGTTACTGACAAACTAATGGTGTACTGAATGTTGCCTTCTGACATCATTGGCCAGACTTAGCAAATACTTCAGGATAAAGAAAATGAACCTTTTTTGTTTGTTTGTTCCAGCCCCTTTTACACTGAGATCTTCTTGCCTAGGAGAAAGATTATATACCAGCACTTAAGTGCTCTTGATATATTTGTTCCCAGTGGCCATGGAAGAGCTGTGTTTATTTCTTTGCTAATTAATTCTTTGTGATCATTTTACTGAAATGAGGCTTACTCTCCATTTTAAAGGTCGTTT
This sequence comes from Agelaius tricolor, assembly GCF_023055355.1. Lineage (NCBI taxonomy): Eukaryota > Metazoa > Chordata > Aves > Passeriformes > Icteridae > Agelaius > Agelaius tricolor. The sequence goes on from NW_027269264.1 coordinate 17,743,682, forward strand.
TAGTAAGATTAAAAGCAACATAATATGAGTTGTATAAATATTTGGATGTTCTCCAGTTCACTAAACAGAATACTAGGAATTTGGTTTTTTTTGCTGAGCCATTTTTTGCACTATCCAGGCTTAATTTATGTCTGGAGGGTTAATATTATACAAACAATCATTTATTTCAGAAGAAATGTGATCATTACTAAGCTGTTCTATTGGTTAACGAGGAACCTCTGCTTTCTTTATCCCAGCTGGACTGAGGTAATTGCCTTGGGCTGCAGGCAGGAGAATGGGAAGTAGGTGAAGCATGTTGAAGATTAGCCACACAAAGAAACTGCCTAACAAAGAAAGGGCTCCAAGAGGAGGAGGAGAAAGTCTCTCAGCCTAGACAGGCATACTGGGAAAGAAACTGGTTGTAGCTGCTCACTACTTAATATCCACAAAAAATGAGGAAGAGAGTCATCAGCAATTCCTGTGGGTTAATCTGTGCATTTGCAAGCAAACTGGGTTTGCAGGCACTTTCTGATAATGTGACTGTGACAGCCCATGAGTGACACCAGTCATTAACCCAAATGCTGGGTTGTTTAAAGGTGAAGCTCCTCCTTACTTTGGTCTGTTTACACTCACACTGGAAACCAGAGGAGTCTATTTAATAATGTTGAAGACTCAAATTAAATCTGCAAAAATCTCCCCAGCCACATTACCCCTTCACATTCCACTACCCCATATGTCCTGAACGCACTAATGGTTTTTGTCTCCTGTATTATATATGGGAGTCACCTTTTTCAACTCAAGAAATTAAAGTTTCAAAAAGTTAAAACTTGATCACAACTCACCCTGGCTTCACTAATAGGCAAATAAGAAAAATAAGATAACTTCATAGAGTCATAGAACAGAATCATGGAATGGCCTGGGCTGGAAGTGACCTTAAAGAACCTGTAGTTCCAATCCCCTTACCATGGAGACAGACACATTTGATGTTGCTCAGGGCACCATCCAATCTGACCTTGAGCACTCTCTGGGATGGGGCACCCACAATTTCTCTGGGAAACCCATGCCAGTGCCTTACCACCCTCACAGTAAAATAAAGGGTTTCTTCCTGAGTAGAAAATTTCTTCTTGAAGAAGAAAACTTGTCTTAGCCACCTGTTTTAGAAAGAGATCAACTGTCTTGAAGATGCTCACTTCTTTCTACTGTCTGTAAAAGAAGACAGTAGTACATCAGTAGTACAGGCTTCAAAGCCTAACCCTGAGGCACCTAACTGAGAAGACATGCTGCCATACAAGCAGGGATTTCAATTTCTGCTGGAGAAAAGTCTGTCCTTTACACTTCCAGGAGAATAGCAGTTTCACCCCAACAGTGTGTTTCCAGCTGGCCATCTTAGTTAAGAATCACAGGAGTGCTTCCTATTATTATTTTGCCCATGAAAAATCTCTAATGCCTTGGCTGAAGCTCACTGCCAGCGATACCCAGTCAAACTGAAATCATGGTCAGCCTTGGAGCACCATGTAGCGCAAAGTGTCCACCAGCAGACACAAGGAGACACCTTTGGAAGTCCCCTTGGTGGAGACAAACCTTTGGAAGTCCTCCACAGAACATCTCCTTGTTCTCTAAAGAAGGACACTGCGTGCCAGAGACATGCAGTCATGTTCCTTGAATCTGGTTATTCTTATGGATTCAATTACTGCCCTTCAATCACTAGTTACAGGATAGATCTTGATTTGAAAAACCTTTACTTATTCCAAAATAAAGAACCAGCATTCATTTTTAAATTTTTTAAAATTATTCCTGTTTTTACATAGCTTCTAGCTGAAAAGCATGATTGCTCACACAGCAGAACAGCATTGTTGGACAAATAAGGCTGGTTTAAATGTATTAATCCCTTTGCTATTTTTATACTAAAATAAATATGAGCTAAGCCAGAATATGAGTAAGAGTGGTAGTCTAACACTTCATTAGCAACCAAATGAACTAAATTTTACATATATTTCTCAGCTGCAACAATAGAAATTTTCACAGATAGCTAATGCAGATTTTTCAAAGTTAGGCTAAAAGTATCAAAGACTTTAAAAGAGTTTTGTTACTTTTAACCAATAGTTAAAAATAGGAAATCTCTATCACCTCTATGTTAAGAAGAAGAAAAAATATGAACAAAATAATAGTTCTACTGATGTTCTGCAAATGCCATATGTCTGTTCATGGGCTTTAACTATCTCTGGATCAGGGCATCAGTAAACACTTGGCCATATGTGCTGTTACACACCCTTAACTTCTGACCTTATCTCTGTTTCAATAGCTTCTGTGATATAACTGGGCTGGACCCATCTTCCCTGAGACTTTAGTTTATGCACCAATGGACACCAGATTTGGTCTATCTGTCTAACTGGGCTATCATCTGGATGCCACATTAGGAGGAAGGATTTTTAGAAGTTTTGCCACAGAGTAGGCACATATCAAAGTTATATAATCGGGGGATTTTCAGTGATCCTTATGACACAACATTCCACTGAGACAGTGAGCACTCTGAGATAAGCTCTGATCCATCCAGAGTGAATGACAAATCTGTTCATAACAATGGGATCAGAAACATGTACCTGGATTCATTCCCCTAAGAAGAAGATGGTTGGATAATGTTATACCATAAATACCTAATGTGTCAGTGAAATGTTTTCTGCACTCAGGCCTTGTAGTGGTATGATTTTTTCTTGTGCTTGTTTAAAAATGTGGTTTGGAAGTGTCTGCGATCAACATTTCAAAACAAGGTTTACTATCTTCATCTAAAAGTTGCATTACCTGAAGAATCTCTTTTTATACAATGGGTAAACTCTGTTAAAGCATCTAAAGTCTTTCTCCTCTTTTCTTGCTGAATACACATTTCTGACTTTTATTCAGGAAAGAGCTAAGGCAAATATGAGCAATCAGATGACTTTTTATTAGATCAATGCAGCACATTGCTTCATGAGTTTTTCAGAGTGCAAAAATCTCAGACATTTGGGCAAATGAATGAAATCACAAATCTTGTTACTCAGTAGCAATATAAGTTTATATGATTTATAAACATTAGCTTCAACCATTCAGGAACACCAAAGGTGTATAATACTCCTGCTAGGAATATCAGGAAAGTTGATGATTTATCTGTCAGACGTGATTATGTTACTTTGGAGAGCGCTTGATTGGTTTTTTTAATAATTGTCGTAAGTTTTGATATTAAATGTAAATATTGCACACTCTAAATTTTGCTTTCATTTTCAAAGACATGAAAACTATTGGCATGCCTTTCCAGTCTCAGAGTGATCTTCATTTGCTTGCTCTCTTTCAGATCACTAATAAACTGTAGATTATCTCTTTGCAGAGACAAAAAATCTTATTCATCTGTGGACTATCACATAAATGCTGAAGTGATTTTGATTTATAATCCCCAAAATGTAAGATCTGAATGCCTAAAATTCTTCTTTTCCTACATTGCTCATGCCTAAGTATGCAGTTCTCCAGAGATTTGTCTATATCTCACTGATGCCTACCAGTTGCAGAACTGCTCTATGGCCTACTTTTTTTCTAGTTTGCCATGGTTATGAGGCTTCTCTTTCCTGCCACAGTGATGTTTTAAAAAGTAAAATCTGCTGTGCATTTTCTTGCTGCATGCCTTTATTCCTGTTTGGAATCATCCTGCAAGGATGACATGTTTTTGATTTTGATTTGAGGACATACCATATCTATTGCATCATTGTTTTGCCTGGGGCATTCAAAGTGCCCTGGCAGATGAGTGCCTGCATGCTTCTGACTCTTGGATATGAGGAGAGCCGTTTGAACAGCTACAGCCAGCTCTATTGTGTTCAGAGCAAACTCTGTGAAGTTCCTTTCAGCTACATGTCACTTCCAGTTTATGTTGTCTGAAATTTTAACAATGATAGATGGTACTAGGCTCTTTTCAAAATTCTTGCTCAGTCAGAAGCTGATATCCAAGCATGGCTGTACACAGTTTTTTTTTTAAGAATTATGACTTTTTCAATAAGTGTAAAACAATTTTCATAGGCATATTCAGGTCATATTTGGACATTCAGAACTTTTACTCTACATTGTGTATTTGTCACTATTATTCACCTGTGTGGAAAAAAGAGTGATCTAGACAAACCTGAAGAAGACACAAATGAGAGCTGCCCAGTGCTTTGTTTTCAGGGAATAATACTCTTCTGTTTCATACCACTGTCAGTTTGATTGTGCTTTACAAAGACTGGGAGCGCTTGTTTTAACAGAGAAGCTGGCCTAACTATTCTGCAATAACTCCCCCAAGTGGGCATTTCATTTTACTCTGTATTTCATTTTCAGAACAGGGAGGCTGACTCAAATATTAGTCTTTCTTTCATTTATAGTGGCTGCACACAAATTTTTCTGGCACGCTTACGATGTATGGAAGTCTTGGTTGGTCTCCTTGTCTCAATAAAATTCAGAGCATGTAATCTGTGCTAATCTCAGTATAAGCAAGCTGTTTTGAAGGGCGATTTCAGTAGGGTAGGAGTAAGCTGTATTGGCTGTACTAGTACAAAAAGGCTAAGAAGTCATCTTTTGCTCTGATTTAATTGGCTGCCTCTGACACCTCTGGAAGCTCCTGCTGACCAGACCAGCTTCACCTCAGTTTGTTTACTGAAGTTAGGCAAAGCCTGTTTGCTGTCAAGGCTCGGAGCATGCCTTAATCAGCTCTTTGTAGCGCTGGTCAAAGCTGACACCTATCCCTTGCTCATGCTGACAGCATTCCTCACACCCATGGAGGCAAACTGGCAATGCAAACACTTTGTGTGGCACATAGACTGCAGAACTTTGAAGGATTGTAAACCCTACAAAACTGTCTAGTCAGTACAGCTATGAAACTTTGTATCGAAATCTTAATGCAGTTAATTAATACTTTCTAAGCAGCTTGGTCACAGTAATGTAGTTAATTAATAGTCTCTAAGCAGCTCAGTCACAGTAATTCTGATTGCTTTCCTACTTCTTAACTAGAAATAAAAATGGTCATCTAATTACCTAATGAAATTTGTGAAATAAACAAACACTGATAAACACTGAATTTTTTCTTTACTTTAACAAAGACTACAATCTAAGTTTATTAATTGACAGATATCCAGATTGTGAAAGACTGTGCCATGTTTCTGTTGCCAGTAGGTTGGGTCACACAAGCATCCCAGACAGGTTTTAAGTGGGTACAAAATGTATGTTGGCATGAAGAAGGAAAGTGATCCTCCAGTTTGTTTCCCTGTTTGAGATGGTTGATTAACAATGGGCTAGAGACAGACAGGAGAGAGGTCATTTTCAGGCTGAGTAAACAGAGCAATTTCTCACCCAGGAATCTCCTCTGTGGCAGCTGTCTGAGCAATAGGGAACTTGTCCTTTGAATAACGAGAAAGAAAATTGTGAAACAGCTCTTCTTGTCTCATCTCTTTAGCTTATTTAATCTGGGACCTAGGGTAACAAGAGATAAAAATAAAGGCAGTTTACATCCTCTGTTCAGATGGACTAGTCCCAGGAAATCCTGTCACTTTTTTGATGTGATTCCAGACCATATGCAAATGTCAATCACTTATGTCTTCAGTTCAGGAGAAAAAAAATGAACCACCAGCCTTTATATCTTTGCTTCTTCTTCGTTTTCCAAACTTGTTCCCTGGATTTGCTCTTGAATGTGTCTAGACACGTATTGAAAATGCACATTTTTTAAAATTGTAATTAAATACATATCTATCTATATATATATTACTATCTATCAATATGCAGCTTGCCTGACACAATTTTCTTTGTTTAACTTTCCTAAAGGACCAGCTTCTCTAAACTGAAATGGACCCTTCACAATTCCTTGTTGAAGTGATTTCAGCCTTTTTTCAGAAATGTTGAAAATGGAAGCTCTCTACTTCTTAAGATTTTATTAATTTGGTAAATCCAGGGTAAGTACCTCACAGACTTACTAGTCTAATGCATTTACACTTACTCCAGCACTTGAATTTTCCAGTAAATTCATGAAAATGTTGGAATTCTTGAAGGGACTAAGTGTCTGAAATATCAGACTGACTGTTAGGTCTAGCCCCCTATGTTTAGCTGATCAGTGATGTAAAGAAATCTGACTGAGCCAAAAAAAATCCCAATTTCCTAATAACCAGATGCATACAGCAGATTTCCTTTCATCTGGGCTGGATGTGTGCTGCCACTGGCTGAAGGATAAGCATTGAAGTTCTTATTGTAAACTTCAGCAGTATTGCTGTTTTTCAAATGATAGCAGAATTGCTAAGTACACCTGAATAATCACTTGTTCATTCCTGTGATTAAATAAATAATAGCCATTGCATATTTATATAATTTGCTCTTTAAGAATATTGAAAAATTTTCCCAAAAAATAAGGGGATTCTTTGTTATAGAAGTGAAATAACAGCCTAAGAAATCAGATTTTGTGAATATGTTGAAGTTGGTGGGACATATGTATTGACACTTGCCACTTTAGCAGACAAAAACATTCACAGATGAAGATGCCTAAGTGTCCTTGGAGTCAGTGAAGAGATTAATGCCTTTGTAGCCTAATTCAAACATTAATTTTAATCCCCTGTACACAGACATCTGTACATTCCCCAAACTTTTCACTTGACATTGTATTGATGGATCTGGTTTCACACCAGGAAGATATTCTTAAATGAGTTCTCTCACTCCTCACAGTTGACTCATTTGTTTTTCAACTGCAGTCTGAATTTCCTTCTCCTAACATTTGAAATTATTTGGCCTAGTAAGGCTTTTAACTGCTTCTTATATTTTCACATCTTGGTAGAAACACTTATTGTGTGCCCTTACTTGTATTTTACCCGTAGTGATCGGTTTCATACTGACAGTTATACTATTTAACTTTCTCAGTCTTTCTAAGTCTTGCAAGGTTCAAAGCATCACAGAAAATTCTGAGTTTGAAGGGAACCAGAAGAATGATCAAATCCAACTCTTAAGCGAATGGCCCTTACAAGGATCAAACCCACCACCTTGATGTTACTAGCACCAGGCCACAACCAAACTGGGCTAGTTTATATATCTACGTATATATATCTATATATGAAATATATAATACAAGTTTTGCTTGTGCTAGTACCAGTCCTAAGAAAATCTCTCATGCAGAAACAGACAGGAAAGTCTGAAGGAGCTCTTCTCACTGCCTAACAAATTCTCTCTCTTTAAAATTCCCAAGTTTTCTGGTGTGATGCCACCCTGTCCTGGGGTGCATCAGGCACAGCATGACCAGCCGGGCAAGGGAGGGGATTGCCCTGCTCTGCTCTGCACTGGGGTGGCCTCACCTCGGGTGAGATATTGTATCACCCAAAACTGGGGGCAATTTTGGGTGGTACAATATAAAAAAGATATTAAGCTATTAGGGAGTGTCCAAAGAAGGGCAACAAGGACAAGAGAGGATCGCGAGGGAAAGCCTTACAAGGAGCAGCAGAGGTCACTTGGTTTGCTCAGCCTGGGGGAGACAGTAGAGACCTCCTTGCAGTCTGTGATTTCCTTGCTCGGGAGGGGAAGAGGAGGGGCAGGCACTGATCTCTTCTCTCTGGTGATCACTGACAGGACCCAAAGGAAGAGCCTGAGGCTGAGGGTGTGCTGGGGGGGCGGGGGGGCGTTTAGGTTGGATATTAGACAAAGGTTCTTCCCTCAGAGGGTGGCTGGGCACTGGAGCAGGCTCCCCAGGGAAGTGGTCACAGCGCCAGCTGGACAGACAGAGCACATGGAGTGCTTCGACAATGCTCTCAGGCATATGGTGTGATTCTTGGGCTGTTCTGCACATGGCCAAGGGTTGAATTCAATGATCCTAATAGGTGCCTTCCATCTCAGCATGTTCTATGAATCTATGAAGTTGCATTTGTCCCTTTCATATTGAGCTACAGAAAAAGATTGGTATCTGCAGACAGGGAAAGCTAGAGGTCAGTGTGCTAAGTAAGAAAGCAAAGATAACCCCTGAGTTTAGCTATACTTCTGAGCATAATCAGCATCACAAAAGGCCATATAACTAGCATCCTTTGATAGCTGTCTTTTAGATCCCTTTTCAAATAACCAAATAACACATGCATCTGTCTGTATTACCTGATGTAGCTTTTATCGCACGTGCAGACTGACTCCTAGAAACGCTCCCTTGGATGTTTTGATTGATTTAATGTTTTAATTGATCTACTTGTTTTAATTGATCTTTTAATTGATGTTTTAATTGATCTACTGCTTCACATGTTTGTGCTGAAAATACACAGGCCAAAGGTTTTATTATGTTATCCAGAAATGTACCACTAAACTTTGCATGTTACAGAAAGATAAAATGTTTGGGAGAGAGTGACATGATTAAAAGTTTAGGAGAGTGATAGATTTCTGAGAATAGTGAATTAGAAAATACAAGAGGGATTATTTTGTTCTGCTTCCTCTGCTGTCAGCATGATGTAGTGCAAGACACCAGCTTTCTGTTTCCAAATTATGGAAATGTTAGTTCCTTTGCTACAGTTTGACTGCCAGAGCAAGGTAAAACCAGACACGTTTGTCTTTTTAGTATAATTTTTCTCAGCAATTTTATTTACCCATGCAATCTCATCCATGAGCAACCCAGTAGGATTCAGGTTTTAAACTCAGAGGGTAACATCTCAAACATTTTTTCTGCTCTTTTTAATAACACAGACTGCCAAATTTTACCCAATGACCTGTGAACCAATACTGTGAACTTATTAATGAAGCTTGTTTTTCCTTCTACCTGGTGTGATGTTTGACAAGACAGATGCTGTGAATGGCAATATTAATGCCAACCAAGTTCTGTTACAGGTACCTGTTTTGCAGCTAAAACAAACAGCCAGAACTTGTTCAATATATACTTAGACAAGTATGACAATCCTTGTAAAGAAGGATGTATTGAACTGATTTTAAAATGTCATAAGGGAAAATAAGGTGGGCTAATCACCACACAATAAATGGGATAGAAAGTAGATGAACACAACCTGATCCCCACACTAATTTTAACAGCAACTTATCACAAATATTCTCTACTTAAAAAAATAAGTCATATTAATGCTAACATGGTACTTTATCATCACCACTAAATAAACTTATATAATCTTAAAGATAATTTTACTGACTGTGAAGCATTGCTATTTTTTGTATTTTGCTGTCATTGATTCTGTGGTGGATTTATATCACTGTATTTCAGTGGGTTTATATCAGTGTAAGGGAACAGCTCACAGCCCTTGCTGTTTCATAGTACACTATTTTCATTTACTGTTCTGAAGTTATTGGTTGAGATGAGCTTCTCTGAAAAGTAACATAGCTAAAACCAGCAACAACAATCTATTACAGTAGATCTTAATCACAAATCACAAATGTCTTGACAAAGTCTAGTTACTGTCACTGTAGGAAAAGATCACTTAGAGTTTGTTGGAGGTCTGGTGTGCCAGAGAACAGCCATCACTCTGTCTGCTGGGAAAGCTACTCTGCTGCCATGCACCATACATGGAAGACAAAGATGTAATTATTTCCAAAATAGATATTGGGGTTACACATATTAATTCATATTTTCATGTGTCTTTGTGTGGAAAGAATCAACTGGAGTGCCAAACACCAACCATTTGCGCTTCCTCAATTCCAAAAAGGAATTGTATCTGTAGGCCAAGACAAACCAGTCTGGAAAAAAACTGAAGACAAAAATAATTTGTTTACCCATGTTCTCCAAAATAACAGGCTCCATCAGCAACTGTGTATTTTTATTGCCCCTGCAAACCTCACAGTATTTCTGACACTTCTGCACTATTTCATAAAAATCTGTTCTAAGTATGGAATTTCTTCTTGTATTGCCCCAGGTGAAGACCAGGAAGTGATCACCAGATAATCCTGTATTGTATGACAAATTAGTCACCCTACTGCAAATGTGTCTGACAGCTGCTTTGGAAGAGCTGGACATCACCAAGTGTCTGATGGCATAATTTTAAATCAATGGGGTTTGATTTTCTGTGCTTGAAAGTCCAGCACTGTTGGCTCTCTTGACAGCAGATCCAAGCATGTAAAGGGCTCCAATCTGTGTGTCTTCTTAAATGCAGTGACATCAACCTAAACCAGTCACAGAGGCTGATATTTCTTCTGTGATGATGGCATATCCTCCTAGATTGACAAGTCAGAGTTCTCTTAGTTTTTTTGAAAAATATGCCAGAAAATACTACTAGTGTTGTCCAATGCCACTGTTATTCTATTCTTTCTTACTTCCTTATTTTACATTTCTCCCACTCACTTCTTATAAATCAGAGCTGCATTGATCATCATAATTTCCAAAGGACAGTTAATCACATAAGGAGAAAGGAAAAGTTGGGACAACTTTTTTCATAGATTGCAACTTTTCTGTTGTTTGTCAATGAATTCAAGCATCTAATAAAAATTGTAGGGTTTTAAACGATTTCAAGTGGATGAATCATATTCTAAGTTAGAAATAATGGCAGAAATTGTTCATGAAAATTATATTAAAATCAAGAAAAAAAATTACCTGTGCTCCTACGTTCAGATAGTTTTATAGCCCAGTGACTATAGAGCTGCCTCAATCACTTAAAAAAGACCTGATTGTATTTTCTGAATATATAGAGTTTATTTCTGTCTTTTCAAAAATCATTTTTCTGCTGTCTCTTGGTTTTACCCTGAAGAAACAAATCAGTTTCCTCAGCATCCCTACAGTCATTTGTTTGGAAAAATTCTAAAAACTCTCACTAAAATAAAAATATTCAGCAGTCATCATTTCAAAACAGTGTGCTAGGAAAAAAACAGATTTTCTCACTTATTCTTGAGCTTCAGCACTTGTGTGACAGTTTCAGCTTTTTCTGTGGTCAATGGAGAGTGACAAGGGCTTTCCATCATTACAGAGGAGAAGTCTGTCACCTGCCTTTTACACCACTGATGCCCATGCAACAAATGTCACTCATAATGTAGAGTTTATTTAAGGGAGGCCACATTAAGGGCTTATGAAGCAGTGTAAGAGCAATTAAAAATGCAATTTTTATGCTTGCTCATACTAACAGTTTCTGTCATCTTCTTGAAACACCTGTGGAAAAAACCATAATTTTGCTACACATTCTTTTATTTTTCCTCTATCTACTGTGTTAGTATTATGAGCTAAACTTTAAGTTATCTGTCATGTGACCTTGCATTTTTACTGTCATGGTTGTGTTGTGAGGATGTTTTCTGTTATCCTAGGAACTGTTGCCAAGACCATGCATTATACAAACCCTTTTTTTCCCTCCTGTCTGAACCTGCCATTAAGGTGCTTGAAATATCTATTTGAATTGCTGGAATTCTCTTGGATTCCCAGAATCTTTGCTCTCAGCTTTCTCTCTTCCTGAAACAGAAGACTAGATGTTGTTAAAGCATATAAATATCTGTGTAGAATATGGTGTTTTAATTAATTTCAGAGTGGGACTTTACGTACTTTCAGAAATGGAGAGCAAGGAATGAAATAACTCATACATATTGCAACTCCTGACAGATTCAAGAGTCATACTCAACATCTGATGGTTCACAGATTTGTATACAACTCTGGCTAAGTGTAATAACATTGTGTTGCAAATTCATGCTTCTTTTTCAGTTCTAGGACTTGTGCTCTTGGCTGCAAAATGTTCCGTCATCAACCTTAGGCTCAGTTAGTATACAGTCTGGTAATTATAGCACTCATTTTCTTAGGAATTGAAAAAGATTAATGAAAATCCCTGAGGCTAAGATGAGCATGCAGTCCAGCTTTCCTGATGCTGAATGAATGTTCCTGACATTACAGGAGTGAATGAAAGGTTGGAGTTCAAAGTCCGTTTAAAGTCCCACCAAGTACCTTTGTGTTTATTCCATATTTTACAAAGCTGTAATTATGTATGGATAATGTTGAATGCTGTGACTATTTTCTTTTTATTTTTTATTGTACTTTTTTTAGTGGAAAATACATTTGTAATGGTCTCCAAATGTGCACAGGTGACACAGGTTTTTAAAATTATTATCAGCTTGTGAATTTTAGGACAGGTCATCTTTTCCCCCTAAACACTTCACTGTACTCTTCAGAGACTTTAAATCCTAAAGCTGTGGTGATAAAAAGCATTGAGTTTTTTTGAACTGGTATGATTTAACTTTGTGATAAATAATATCACATGGTTTACATAAGGCAAAGTGGTTTTGTATCTTTGTTATGCTGGTTTATTTTGTTCTTCAGGCTAAATTCCAAAGGGCAGGATCATAGTGGAGAGTTACACACGCAGAAAAAGGACTAATTGGCTGATTTTTTTCAAAGTTAATACCACATCATAACAACTTCCCTCTTTTAGATGTGCAACTTGAAGTGCTAATTGAAACATTTAGTCAATTTTTTGCTGTTAAAATAATCATAACAATTATCCCTGAAACAATCTCAACCCAAAATGTATTCTTAGTTGCTTTTACAAATTAAACATGCATTGTAATAATCACCCTGCCTATAGTGTTGACGTTTGTAGCACACATTATTTGATAAATGCTTCATCTTTGACAGAAGTATTTTAGGAATTGCTAGGAAACTCACAGGGGAAGCACCAAAAATTAAATTTTCTGATGGTATTCATCTGACTAATCTAAATGGAAATGTCTCAAGATTAGAGTTTCCCTTTGTATAGAGGAATATAAGAACTCGCTGAATATGATTCCTCTCACCTTCAAGTAGACACTAAAGTAATACTGATAGTCATGTTCTGCTTTCCCCTGACTGGTGTGACTTGGTAGACGTTTATATAAAAATGTTTATAATTAGGTGGGACAAAACCTAGCAACTGCCTTTACAGATAAATCCCACAGGACTGATCCACAGTTCACCAAAGTCCATGCAAGGCTGTTTATTCAATTCTCTGGGTCAGAGATCATTCTTTTCTTAATGAAAGATATAATGAAATAAAGAATAAGTGTTGTATTTCTTGAGCTCAGCTGCCAGAATTTTTTCAGAATTCTGGCACAGCTATGGAAATGCATTAGGGATGTAAGAAAGCATTTTCTCACATTAGTCATTGGATGTACATTTGGGTATTTGCCATTTTCATTTCAATTCTTGATTTATCAAGAGAAAGCCAACTAAATCAATTCTCTTTTATTTATTTAGTAAGGGAAAGCACTGTTTTAACATATGGAAGCCTTGGAAACATTCCAGGAAAGGAAAAGGTTTGACTGAAGACAGGCACATACAGACTGTACTTCCCAAGTACTGCTTGGGTAGGGATGTGCAACTCTGACTGCTCAAAAAAAAAATGTACCAATGCATGTGAAAAAGCAGCACTCACTTGTGTTATCAGCAGTGCTACAAATGATTCTGTATAAACATTATACATATGGCTCTTGGGTCACACAGAGCACAGACAGCCAAGGCTTCCACTGACAGAAACAAATGTTCTGTGTCACCAGGAAAGGTCTCAGAACATGGCATGGACAGGGCTCTGTGAAGAGATCAGGAAAATACATGCTAGTACCAGCCAAAAAAAAAACTTGTCTGTTTCAAACCAGCCTGTGTTTTGAGTGGTCCAATGTTGTTTCCACAAAGCAAATTACTGCACATTCTGTACATTTCAACTGCAGGTGGTTGATATCACCAACTGCAAGATATATCACAAACCTGAAGACTCTTGAGGGATTATTATCCTCAAGTAGGCTAGGTCACACTTCTAGCTGCTGTTTCAGCATTTAATTACCTAAGCATCATGATCTGGATTTGGAGAAGCTAGAGAAGGTTGTTCATACAGAACTAAAGTCATATTTCGTCTTGGTATTGCTGTATCCTTCTGAGACCTCCAGGTCACATATTATTAAAGAGGTTCTTTTCATGTTGGTTACAGAATTGTTTTGAGCTCCAGGGATGGCATTGCAGTAATGCTGGTTGTAAGAGTTCTCTAGAGCCTTTAAATTGAGATACAATGGCTGATAGGAAAAAATAACAAATCCTGTCTTATTTTCTTAACAGAAGGTCATACTTGACAGAATATCTATTTGTTGTGAATAAATATCTTTGTGCAATTTTCCATATTTTCCATATCTGATTGTAGCTCTCATTAATTTTGTTTCAAGATCACTACACCCCATATGTATCAATAGAATTCTGTCTCTATATGAATAATTATTACTTATTAGTGAATGTCATAAGTCAAATTTTCAGATGCCTGACTAGAATTTGTAAGCATTTGGCTCCACTTTTAGTAAAAAATCATGGAGACTGTACAGAAGTTCTGTTCCTCGTGTTTTTATTAGATAATGTTGCTGCAGTGTTGAGAGAATATTTGTGTGGAACAATATGACAAACGTCACCTATCAGCTACAAATGCAGACTAATAAATCATGAGGTGTCTTAGCTGAGGGATCAGTAACACTGGAGAATCTCAACATGAAAACTAAAATCTCATACACTAAAAAATGTAAATAGTTGGAAGAAAGCAGCAGAAAATGCATACTTTCCAGGAATAGCCTGGAATAGCCTAAAACAAGTTCAATAGAGTAGCAGAGTAGCCTGCTTTTCTTGCTTTCTTGCTTTTTGAGATCAACAGTGCCTCCAAAGCATGAGAGAGGAGGTAAACTGCTCTGCTGAAACTCTTGATTTTCACCTAAAAATCCAAATGTCTGCATATAAAGCAAACATTTAAAAGACCCAACAACGACAATGAAAACACAGGAAAAATAATGTATGAATTTTAAATAAATACTAATATTGGTATCTTCCTAGCCTTAATTAAGTCATTTTGTGTTTTCTATTAATTATGAAGAGTTATGTACTGCAGTCACAATGAGTCAAGCAGTTTTACAGGTAAATTTCTATTTCTAGATCATTAAATGACAGAATTATTTGAAGCTTCCTAAATATCCAGTAATGGTATGACCTTACAAAATCCAGTGCAGTTTAACTTAACCAGAAAAAATGCAGTATAGTTTATACTGTCAAAGAAACAATGCAAATTTTTCCTCAAAACTGACAGTGACTGAATTTTAACATAATTTTTACAAGTTCCTGAAAGGAAGTAAGTAGGCTGCAAATAATAATCAGCATTACCCCTTTTGATGTAGCTGAGTTAAAACCCTGCATCTTGTGGATTATTCTGGTTAGGAAGAAACGTAAGTGATGAGTATTTTAGACAAAAGTCTGTCTGTATGCAAGAATATTTGTGAGAGGAGGTGTTAAAAAAAATCACAATTCCTATACTTGACTCTTCAGATCTCTCTCAGTCATCAGTGTAGTATATAGTAGAGATAATTCATGCTATTGATGTATAAAATATTGTAAAATCCCAACCATGTCTTTTGACTATCCTGGCCAGGAGCAGCTGTCTTATCCAGATACAACTAGTTTCCGGACATGCATTAAGATAAACATGGATGCTTTAACGTAAGAATAGAGGCTTCCAGGATGATAATTGCTGGTTTCCCTGCCGATTATCGAGATAGTCAGCGGCACCAACCTGATACATGTGAATGACTACACGGCTTCTCCGGAGTCGATTGACAACAACGAGACACCTGGACGGGGCCTTTGTCCACCTCTGCACATGGAAAGCAACAGCGATGCATGTGAAGAGACACAAAGAAAATTTGGTCATCTTTGCCTCGGGCAGAATAAACTGTATAAAACCGCGCTGCCTGGAGCCGTGAGCGTGAACTGGGGGGACTCTGACATTCGGAGGTCAGGTCCATGTTCACCTGGCGCTGAACCCGGGCTCACACTGTCTCTTTGGCTGTGGTGGTTTCGAAGACCAAACTTCGGTCTCGCAGACAAATTAATAAATCTTTGCTAAATTTTCTTATAAGTTGGCTCACGATTTGATCATCAGGGAGCACAAGAGGTGAAAATATGAGCTATATCTAGCCCTATGACAAAATCCATAACTGACTTCAGTTGGGACTAAGATTTCATTTGAAGAGGAGATCCGTAGAAGTGCTGATATATTAATCTCTTGACAATCTGATTGGCTCAAAATAATGTTTCCTTGTTCAAAATACAGTGAAGTGTAGTTTTTAAATAAACCCATTAAAGTATCTAACAGATGGTCATTATCTTCTTAATAATGTTCAATTATTCATGCAAATATATAATAATATATAATGATTCTGTGATCATTATATGTTGATCACAGGAATCAAGGCCATGATTTAAATAAGCAGTAAGAGTGTCTCTACTTCTCTGTACAGAGCCTGAGAAGCATTGAAGAACTTTGTTGTCCCAGGAAATGTGTTCAGACTTTTCTGAACATCGTGCATGACCAGAACTTGGCAGCTGTCTGTCCGGGCTCTGCTCCCCGTCTGTAAAAACAGTCTTGGCTGTTTTGGTCAGTCATGTCTTTTCCAGGGAATTCTGACGTGGAATTTTAGCCCCTCTGATAGACAGAATTACACTATGAGTTATGCTGAGCAGTAGTTGTTAGCTTGTTATATTTTCCAAGTTGGTCACTTTGTGTGGCAAAAAGAGAGAATGAAACTCATGTGAATTTATATTAGAAACACTGGAGAGCACTGAGAGCCCACATATAACGCTTCTTGACATCCTGTTTAAATTTCTGTAGGTATTATTCTTTGTGGAACATGAAACTCCTCGGACAGTTAGGGCATTTCTGGTTTCAAACCAATAATACCTCCAGCTGAGGCACAGGAAATCCAAATTGCCCTTCAAATTAAATCACGGGAAACCTTGACTCCTTGCCTGTCTCAAGCAAACTTAATGGGAAACAGATGCACATTCCTGTTAAAACACAAAGTTGTATATTTATCTACTGCTGGCTTATCTTTCAGTGTACTGGGCTAAAATTATAATATTCACTTCCCCCCACCCCTCCTCATTCCCCTCCCTTAGTATTTAATTTGGTTAGTACGCTTTTGCAAAATACTAATGAAAATAAATGATCAATCTGTATTAATACAAAATAACTGATAACTGATCATTACCAGCAAATCTGCATCATTAATTTTATCAAAAATGAAATTTGTGTGCTCTGGGAAACACAGTGGCAAAAATACCATTTACAATCTAAATTGATACAAAATGATGAAAACAATAATCCTCTGATGTAACAAAATATTTGATGTAGACTCAAAATGTTTGGGTTTGACTCCAGCTAACAACGTGTTGATAGAAGAAATCTCCTCCTGACACAAAAAGTAGACATATCTGTGTTTTTAACAATATACCTGCTCTCCCTCCCACCCCACCATGAAACTGTGCTGTCCATCCATTGAAACCAGCATTCCAGTTGCAATGAAAGAAGCTTCTGGGTATCCTTTATCAAAACTCCCAAGACAAGGTTTGAGGTTCAGCAGTTAGATGATTATATGCTGTACATATGAGCAGCTGCCAGTGGCAGTATCAGGAAAAAGTGCTACTTTCAAGCTGGT
The DNA here is from genome assembly GCF_023055355.1 of Agelaius tricolor. Taxonomy (NCBI): domain Eukaryota; kingdom Metazoa; phylum Chordata; class Aves; order Passeriformes; family Icteridae; genus Agelaius; species Agelaius tricolor. The sequence continues at coordinate 17,761,049 of NW_027269264.1, forward strand.
CTGTATCCATGTACCCACTCCTTGTTTTTCTTCTTTACACTTCTCAGCACTATGATGGACAAGATTAACATCTTTCTCCTCCCTCTGAAAAGGGGTACTAAAGTTTTTTTTTAAAAATACTCTTGCAATGTTAAAAGTGTTTTGCAAGCATTTCATTGATTGCTCTCCTTAGTGTTTACTACAGTCAGCAATGATCAGGTACGTGCTATAGTGGAAATTGGAATGGAAAAAAAATTCCTTCTTAATAACCTAAGCTAGCTGGCTTTTACCTCAAAGTCTTTGTGTAATAGATTGTAGTTGGAAAAAGAGAGAAATCTCTGTGTCCAGGTTAATACTACATTTTATAAGTGTAGTGCATGCAGTTTCCAGCTGTAGATAACTAAGTGCCCAAATTCAGTGAGATTGTCCTCACTGCAACCATGTAACTGAGAGATTAATCAGGCCTATTTAATATCTTAAAGGCCAAGTCAGGAACTTTTCAGAGCACCAAATGCCTTAGTGCTGTCCTTAAATGTGTTTTTAATGTGATACAAAAAGCCAGTGTTTAAAATGTGTCATTTCTATAAACCTGACATTCCACAAGCTGTACCTATCCACAGCATGTTGGTTTGTGCTTCTCCTCTCAGTACTCCCCCCTTGTGTCTCCGACATCCTCAGCGCAGTTGGGGTTAGTGGGTTTACAGTTCACCTGCCAGCTGCCACTGAAGAAGTGCCCTAGCAAATGATCAACCCTACCTTCCTACTTTGAAAGGGATATGCTCATTCTCCAGTCCTTGCTATTTCCTAAAAATCTGTGGCATCTAAGAAGAACAGTGCTGGCCTGGAGCACATTTTCTGGTCTCAGCAAAGTCCAGCTTATGGTCACACTTGTATTCTCCCATGCTTTGATTGAGGTTACTCTGAGTTTATATCCATTTCACTTCTTTGCATCTTAAAAACATTGGCTTAGTCATCCCTTGAGACCTTGGGCTTTGCAGGATGTGGAGGAGGAAATGGACTAGTAGAGATAATAGCTCCCTTGGAAGGGTAGAAATTTCTCCATGATCTTGATGAGGAAGGAATGAAAACAAACAGCAAAGCAAGGAATATTTTTGCAGTGCTGTCTCCCTCTCAACCACCAACATGCACAGTCTCACTGTGAGCTCCCTGAGAAGACCTCCTCACCCAAGGGCTATCTAACTTGCCCTTGGCTGACTTCATCCTTCTGTACCATGGACTTTGAGGCAGTGACAGCATTAAAAACTGAACATACTCTTGTATTATTGTTTATATATTGTTCTTTCCCTATCTCCTTCCAGAATGTATTTTTATAATCTTCTAATAGTCTGGCTTGCTAAATGAAGGTTTTTGCTTTCAGCTACGAAGAAATTTTGCACTTAAGGAAATTAAATAGAAACTGCTACGTTTCATATCTTCATTACCTTACTGGCAGTAGGCCTAATGTAGCAAGTGAAACACTTGTCAATAGGAAATACCATGACAGAGGTTTAAGACAATCCTTTGCACACTGTGCCACTGAGGGTAAGAACTGTACAAAAGAGGGCCGCATCCATTATGCCATTAAATGCTTGCCCTCAGAGAGAAAAGGAAGCATCACATCAGCACAGGTCTCCTGCCATTAAAAGGGCAGAGGTTCAAACCACACTGGAAAGGTAGGGAGACAGAGAGGCAGGCAGTGAGCAAAGTGATGTAAGAAGTGCCAGCAGTCCTCTTTTGGGAAGGAATAGAAGTGCCGGAGATGCACAGCATGGGCAGTCAGAAACGCTAGCAGGAAACCGCAGCGAGCTTGTGCGAGCGAGGGGGGAGAAAGTGGGGCCAGTTTTGATTGTGTTTGTATTCATGCCCTGTGCAGAGCACCTGCAAGCACTTTAGGCTGATGACAGATGAGAGCCATTTTTTAAGATGGATATATCTTGACAAAACAATGTTTCTGGTTCAACAAAGCACACACATCAGCCTTGGGACTTTCCATGTGGTATAAAAGCATTCATAGAGTGACCTAAACTTTATTTAGGCACCTTTTCTCAGGCATTTGAGCATTGTCTGGGAGCAAACCATTTGTGTTTTGTTGAGGTAAGGTAAGAACATATTATCCTATGAGGCACAGACAGATGTGCCCAGAGATAGGCTGACATGACTAACTCCCAAGCAGGCATGCAAATTACCAGCCCATTTTATCCCTGATTCCCTTGATGTAGCTGGCCACTGAATAAAGTTATGATCTGTGCTAATAGCTGCTGAAAGCAGTAACCTCGTGGTTAATTTACACTAAACAGGTGCTTCTGGGTTAATTTAGCACCAGTAAGTCCCAGCACGTTAAGCTGCATTTCATCCTGCGCAGTCTTGTCCTATCCTCACAACCCTCATTTTCTAGCTTGTGGCTGAGGGCCAGGTCCTGCTCCCAGACACTGCTGGATAGATCTGCTCTACCCACAGAACTATTCAGTCTGCCTTTTCCTCCCTTCACTAGGCCTTAATTATGCATCTGGTTGCATATTTTGTACAGTGCCATCCATTTCATCCTTTTTGTTTTACTTCAGGCTTTATGAAAAGCTATGGTGTCTTTTAAAAATGCAAATGCAAAAACAACTTCATTTTTCCTTTCTGTAGACATTCTGTTGGTCTGATATAACTCTAAAATTATTTCTTCTTGACGAGTTCTTAATTAAATTAAGGTCAGAAAAAATAATTTCAAGTAGTGTGTGTGCTACAGCAACACACTGAGGCAAGTTTATGTATTTTTTATGCCACAATCTCTTAACATCTTGTACAAATGACTCATTGCAGTTTCAGCAGGTTTCCTGAAATACTAGTAAATTCAGTCTCTCTTCCTCACTTGTTGCATACTACCCTAAATTTCTGGCTATTTCCCACCAATATAGAAAATTAAAAGAATAATTCTCGTAGAAGCAAGAGTGCTCTCTCACATCTAATACCACCCTGCTCCCTCAACTGTCCTTTTTTGGTAATGTTTGGGCTAGGTTCTGGATGTGAAACAAGCTGTCTGACAGAAAAGTGACTTGATGCTTGTATTGGTGGAAAATTCCAATTCCTCATTAGTTTATTTACTCTGTTTTACTGGGGTCTAATTGCAGGCTTAAATGCTTAAATGGTTATTTTAAATTATATTAGTAAGAAAAGGTCCAGCTGTTTGGATATTATTTATTTTTTTTTCAGAAATAAAAATTACTTTGAAATGTCCAAATGAAAGCCTCAACAGTAAACCAGTCATAAATCGAAAGTCTGTTTTTCTCAGAAGCGTTTCAAGGAGTGACTTACTCCTGATGTCACAACATCTCTTGCAATTCTTGCTGGAGACTGAATTTTGCTGACACAGACTTACTATGTCAAACACAAAAGACTGTCTTAATTTGTATTTTGAACCAGGCCCAAAGGAAAGAGAAAAAATGTCAGAGGGAAGAGGATTACCATTCCAGCTATGCAATTGAAAACAATCTGCCTATGCAGAGGAAGGGAAAGGACAGAAAAAAAATAGCTTCTAGTCTCCCAGAGTGCCCTGAGAGTGAGAGGGAAGGAGTGGGTGTGCAACCTGATGTTCTACGTTACATAATAAATCGGCTTCCTTTTGCTTACATTGAGATTTTATGGGATTATCTTTTTTCACTTTCATTTTGAGAGTTGCATTCTCCTTTCCAAATTTAAAAGGCTAGCCAGGCTGAGATAGGAGTGTGGTTATAAGATTTCTCAGTGCCTATAAGAAATGTAGGATGAAGAGGAGACTCAGGTGGGGCTGAGTTACTTGAGGAAGAGTAATACTTACAAAGAGCAGTAAGATAGAAGAGTTTCAAAGTCCCCTGTTAAAGCTCTTGTGAAGAACAAAACAATATGTTGTTTATGATTTCTGACATCAGGGGAGGGGAAAAATATCCAAGACAGAGGGCTATCTTTGCCTCGAGGTCTCTTATTGAGCATGAGAATGCAGGTTTCTATCCTTACCACTAGTGCTTCACAGGAAAAAAAAGAAGAGTTTTGAATAAAAAGAGCAGTTGACGCCCAGGGTGTTTTACAACACATGCCCATGTACCCCCCTGAACATGGGGGACCACCCAAAACCCCACAGTCTGTGACAGGCTCTCCTCCTGTCCACAGTGACACAGAGCAGGGATTGTCATCCAGGGTGGTCCCTGCAGAGGAGTGCAGCAGGGTCCCCAGGCAGGTCTGCAGGAGGAGATGACTGCCCACCTGCTCAGCTCCCTGCAGGTGTGCACAGGTCCAGACGTGCCTGCAGGGATGCACCAGCGTCTGCAGGATGTCTTTTTCTGATATATGGCTGCCATAGGACTGCAGGCATCTCTAAGAGTGAGCAGGTAACAAACAGCAGTAATCCTGCTCCAGGTGCTGCATTTGGCCCAGAAACCCTGGGTGCCTTTGCTTGCTTAACAGCCTTTGGCTGGCCAGGCAGCTTTCTGTGACTGTGATCAAAGGGCTTGAGTTTGCTGCATCCACACAGTTTATACGAGCAGAGACCCTGCTTTAAACCAGGTTTGTCTTTTGCTGTAGTTCTGCTTTGGGCTTCATTGTGGGGAGCTAGTTAGTGAGGATAGAAGGAGCTTGGAGCATGAATGCAGGACTGATCCTGACAAGACAGCAATTCTCAGAATTAATACAGAATCAAGTATTATATCAATTAATATATATATATAATCAAGTATATATCAATTAATACAGAATCACGACTTCCTTTTCCAGCTGTTTACCAGTGTCTGTTGCCTGTCAGATTGGGAACTTGATGGCAGAGACTAGTTCTTAATATAGATTTCCATGTTTTCTGGCTGAAATAAAGTACAATGCAAATCATAGCAGCAGAAATTAAGGCATTGAGTTTTTACTTTTGCAACAAACTTATCTGTTAGATAGATTATGCCTGGTGGAGGTAATATGCATTGACTGAAGTCAATGCCACCCTGCCTTAGCTGCTCTGAAGTCAAGCTGTATTGATTTGTAATGCTTGCACATGGTGCAGTTATTCCTTCCACTCAGAGCAGGGCATGCCCTGTGTCCCTTTATCTTACTGCAGAATATTGCTTCATTATTATGCTAAATTGCAGAAACACCATGACTGTTTCTTCATCATTCCTAATGGCTGATTAAGTGGTTTTATTTTTACATACTCTGGCAAGTCCTGTTTAGCAGGGCTGGGTGTTAGCTAATCCTGATGTAGCCAGGTGGGTTTAACTTTTTTTAATGAGAATGAAACACATCTGTTATATGGAGATAGTAAATCACTTTAGAAGTTCCAGCAGAAGATAAGACCCACCTACACTGTTGGCCTGTATCTATCAGGCAGCCATGGCTTGCTGTGCAATCAGTTTTTGTCTCAGTACTGAACTGTTTGAAGATTTGTGGTTAAATACAAACTTGATCATAGAGTTTACATTCCACAAGTGGCTCAAGCAATTTAAAATGAACTCGACCTGACATTTTAACCTCGTTACCAAGCTATGCAGACTGTTTATACTGGCAGGGGAATCTAATAAATGGGGTAAAAAAAGGGAAAGGGAAGTCAATCATCTTATCTCAGCTGAATTACTGATTCACAGTGTGACCTGTGCAAAGCCCTGAGTCTCTATTGCCTTTCAGATAATGAGAGTACTCTGAGACCCAAATATACAACTTGGGTCTTGAGATGCGATTTTCTTGTGAAATTTATATCTGCTTTTAGAAAACTGGTCTAAGCATGGAACATTTCGTACAATGCTAAAAACAACACAGAAATACTGGATATAAGTTATATGCCAACTGTGGGCCTTGCAAAACTTTAAGTGGGTTATTAGTTCACAAACCATACATGTGGGGTTGCCAACAATTCTTGAAAGTCAGTACAGTTTGCATGGGTTTAGTCATGACTTTTATTTTTCTCAGAATTACCTGAATGTTCAAGGACTAAGACTTTCAGCTATTTAATCTCAATTTAATAGGTTTAGACACTTGGGGCTCTTTGAAAGCACCATCATCTGGCAATTCAACAAAGGCATGTCCAGCCCAGCACCACTTGCCTTTCTGATACTCATCTCTCTCTCGAATCACAGTTTGAAGAAAATGATTGAATCCTACTCTGCATGGTAGAGGCAGTGTCATGGAGATACAAACGATTTGTGAGTTCTTCAAACTCTTTCAAAGAGCAGCTGCCATTTTGTGTGCTGTGCCACACCCAGAATATAAGGGGAAAATTTACTGCTCTAGTGTTCCTTGCTCATTCTTATCCTTGAATTGATATTGCGGTAAAGCACATTGCAAATGAAAAGACTGCCACCTAATCTCTTGATCCTGATTGTGCAACAAGCCTAGATCATTCCCTTAGTCAGTTGCTCAGTATATATGCCACTTTTCTTTTAGTCAGACTACATTCCTTGAAAGTGTGGTCCACATTGCCATTGGGTTGGAAAAGAAAATACATCATGGATATTATCAGTATATGATGATAATGCACTTACAAGAAAAGAATGGTTGCAATATGAAGCATCACAATTGAAATAATTATTTCATTCTCCCTTAAAAAACAGCAAGAAATAATGTTTTACCCACTTTTTCTCCTAGAACAATGCCATATGGTGCCTATCCTGGAGCAAGGAAGAAAAATTCCTTTGTTTTCTTCATGTCAGTAGAAGTTGGGCTCCTGTGGAGACATGGAGATGGTCTGAAATCATATCTTCCATTAAGGATGCTGGCTTTTCAGTTCTCTGAGGGTTTCTAGGGGAAGATTGTCTGTATGTGCAGCTCCACACTATCTCCCACAATACAGACCAGGCTGCCCTTACCAGGAAGGGACTGGCTGTAGAAAACTAGCCTTGATAAGGGAAGGGGGAAGACCACTGTGGAGCAAAATAGCTGCTCCCAACAGACTTCCCAGCAAAGGAAGAAAGCTCTGCAACCTCTGGTCAGGTAGAAAGAAAAAACTGGAGTAGCTGGTGTGTTACTTCAGATCTGTACTTCACTGAGCCACAGATTTCTCTTTTAGAGTGTATTCACTTTGTGGAAATTCAGAAAAGAACAAAATGAAGTGGCTTGGAAGTCAGGTAAATAGAAGTGAATGCTCACAGAATACTTAAACCTGCTTGCACAGTAGGGGTCGAGTTTATCTCTATTCATTCTGTGTGTGTAAGACCTGACAGACTCTAAGGCATCATGAGATCTGAGAGCTTTTAACATGGGACACAGCATAGATATTTACTGGCAGCTGTCAAAGTTCAAATCAGCTGCAGGAGAGGGCCTGATTCCTTGTCACTTTTCCATGGAGCAGATAAATCATTGACTGGACAAGTCTGTTTTTGCTGTGGCTGGCAGTCCAGGGGGCTTCCACCAGCACCTGACCTCTGAATCAATGAAAGCAGCAGGAGAGGGGTGATGTCAGCGTCACTCCTGCCATTAGCAGCAGTCAGGACCGTCTCCTTGCCATAGAGGATAACTTCCACAGGAACCAAGGAACAAGAGTAGAGCACTGAGCCCTCTCTCTACTTTGCTGCAAGAAAATTGTATTTATAAGTGTTGGCATCACACAGCCTGGCTATGGCTGACTAGAGAATCCATCTCTAAGAAAATGTTCACTGCCCAGGCTTATCCTCATTAGCTTTCAGTTACAGAAAAGGCAATGGGGTCCAGATATTATTGCATGCATTTTGAAACTGGAGTGATTTTTTTGTAGCTTTCTTGTTTTAATTTTAAACTTTGATAGTATGCCACATCTATGCCACATCAATGCCAGAAGCTTTGAAATAGGTCTGGGGGAGTGAGAAGGATAAAAGGGGTTAAAATCTGAGAAATAAAATGAAGAAACTCCTCACAACACTCTTGTAGTCTTAGCGGTGTTAAACTCTGGGGAATGATAAGGCTTACATCTACAGTACCCCATCTGAGCACAACAGGTTACCTTTCTTAGATGGTTTCCATGGATTTTGGTATCCTCTCATTTCAAAGCATTTTTCAATTAAAAAAACATTGCCTGTGTTTATTTCACAGTAAATAACAGCTGCAAGATTTGTTCAAGGTCACAGAGCAAACGAATTTTGGAAAATGGAAAGAAAGTAAATTAGTATGACTATCTTTCCCTCATCACTGGTTCATGCAGCTTTTCCTTAGGAGACAATGACTCTCACTGTCTCTTCAGTCATAGGACAGACTCTACATATAAAGGAATTATATATATATATATATTTATTTATTATGTCTATCAATCTATCTAATATCTATGTCTATCTATCTATCTATCTATCTATCTATAAATAAACAAAATACATAATGGAAACAGTTTTCTCTTTTCATCCCACTTCAGCCATAGCTTTTAAACCTGAGAGTGTCATACACAGTGCAGGACATACAGGAGGATGAGCTCACTGCTTTTTGTAAAAATTCTCCAAGAAAGAAAAACAACCCTTTATTGCTGTAAGCAAGGGTCATGACACAGCTTTCTTATATTCATACTGTATTTTTAAGTGCTGGCACAGCACAGATCACAAAAATAACAAATTTCCATGAGAATGTGGAGGCTTCATCTTGCAGGCCACTTATCTTGTTTAGGTACTCTAATTAGTCACACTAATCACAATCAACTGTTGATTTTAACTGTTAAGTGTAATCCATCTGATCTATATTCCACAAGCTAGCAATGAAATTTGGATGGCTCGTCATATTGCATTTACTGCTCCAAGCTCTAAGCAGAGAAATGATCCTTGGTGCAAGAAACACAACAAACAATTGTCCTCTCCCAGACTTTGATGTTTTTAAAGAATTATCCTACACCTTGCATGATGAGGGGCTCTGGAGTGCAATCCTGGATGTTAACCCTACTGCATGGATGTCCTCATCAAAAAAACCCTAAAGCCCAGAGCTGCTTTATCATAGTTAATGTTGCTGGTCTTTCTTTTCCCCTTTTCCCATCCAGGAACCTGATGCCAGTTCCCACCCTTCATTCCTCAGGCTCTGATTTCTCTGTACGGCAATTGCTCTGTTACATTTCACCAGAAGAAGAATTCACCAGGTAGAGAACAGAAGCAGCTCATTCTCATGATTCAAGTAATGCTCCAGCAAATGGTAGAAACTCATAGGGGCTAAACCACCAAAATTAAACATCTGGCAGCATGTGACAGAAGACTATTCCTCTGATGACAAAGCATCTCCTTTTTTACTGTCAATACAACAAGTAATTGAAAATTACTTTCTAATTTTAGCTAATAGGCACTGTGCTCTACCCACTTTTGCCCAGTGGTGTGCTGTGGCTTACCATCTTGAGGATCACACCTGCCACCTCCTTCATCTGATACCCACTAGAAAGGGAATATGCTAACTCACACAATACCAGCTCCCAGACACTGACATGTCTTCTGCATCACTCCAGAGGTAACCACTTCCCAGTTATGAATGGCAAGGAGCAGCACAAACCTATCCTGTAGCACAGCCAAACACACCAGCTGTAAGGAGAGGAAGTGGGTAGTGGCTAAAAAAGTGGGCAGGAACCATCAGTGATGCTTTAGGAGTGGACATAATGAACAGGAGACAGGCAGGACTGAGGTTTGGCAAGAAACAGACTTGTCTCCCTTGTCACTATAGCAAAACGGTGAGTTATGTCACTTATCACAAGGCTGTAATATTTTGGTATGTTCCTTTTGAAGGATAATGGCACAATTTGTAGGGATCATTGCACAGGTAACAATCAACAGCTTATCACTGCAGGAATGATCTGTTGAACAGATCTTTTGGGGTATTTTACTTCAAATGTGCTGAAGAAACCAAACTTCTATCATGTTCTTTCATTCTGTGCATGGGTTTTCTCTTTAAAAAGAAGAAATACTGATGTAATTAAAACATTAGAGAAATAAAATTACAGAAATACTGATGTAATTAAAAGAAACAAAAATGAAATTCAGAGACTTTAGAAACTTAGAACTATAACAATGTACAGCATTTGAAGATCTATCAAATGCATTTGTCTTTTTGATATATATACCTCTTTTTAAATCATCATTTTCAAGCTATTTTCCAGGTTCTCTGCTTAAAAAGAGAACAAAGTGCACATTTGAATTCTTCTGCTGAAATCTTTTATCTGTGAAAGATAAAATGAAAACATGTCAGTTTCTATCATCTGAATGCAAATAAGAGTGACTGACACATTTATCTGGATTTCTTTCCCAGCAACCAAGAGATTAATAATAACAGGATCAATTTTTAAAAAAAATCTCTTGATTCCAAGTGCCAAAGTGCATTTAGGGTTCATTTCAAAAGGTTCTGTTTCAAAGCATATCCATGTAGTCTAGAAAAATGACAGTGGCTTAAAAATCATCCAACCAAACCATAGTGTCACTATATGGACTTTTCTGTTGCCTTGTTTAAATATTTTTACAGTAGTATGACTTGCCAAATCTAGCTGAGAGGCTCTCATAACCATGTATGTCATGGTCTATATTTTTATGACACGGGCAATGTAATCTAGATTTATTAAAACAGAATCCCCCATGTGCAAAACAAAATCTATTCCAAATATATCACACATCCCAAATCTCAACAAGGGTCCCAAAAATTAGAATGCATGCTCTGTGGAAACAGTGTGCTTTAATCCCCAAACACACATTTTACAGTTAAAGCTTCAAGACTGCAAGGGACAGTAAGTTAGTTAAGTTGTGTTAGAGACATGGTTTATTTCATGTGGACAGAGAAAGCTTTGAAATGCACCTCTTATTCCTTCCCATCAATCTGATTCCAGGTGCGAGGTGTGAGGGCCAGTGACACGGGATGGCGCTTGTGCCGAAGTGCCCTGCTGCTGCACAGCTCTGTGCCACGCAGCGCAGTTAAACCCAGCCCAGCTGCCAGGCCACTGCCGGCCGCAATCTGGCAGTGTTCCAGAGGTGTAACTGCTGAGACATTGTCTTTCAAGCTAAACAAGTAGCATTTAACTGCTACTTTTTTAAGGCTCTACCTAGACAAAAAATGAAAGTAAAAAACAACTGAGGAGCTGCGCTTAAGTGGCAAAAAATAACCTTTGTATGTTTTTAATACATGTAACACAAAAAAAACTCCAATAAACCAAACCCCAACAAAGAAAAAAACACCACCAAAAAAACCCCAAAAACCAACCAACCAAAAAAAAAAAAAAACCCAACAAACGCAACCTCTAAACAAAGGGAGAGAAAAGAGAAAAAAATGGCTCTGTAAATGTGTTCAGTCTCTTTTACCATATTGGAGAATTAAACTGGCAAATAATCTCTAGATAAAGCAGGAGAGGAGATTAATGGCAATTGTAACATGAACTCTGTGGATGTTTATGACCCTCCTCTAATCCTTTTAACCATTCAGGTAGCAGAAGATACTTTATAGGAGTCTAGAAGGATGTTCAGACAATGGAAACCACAAAGCTGCCAAAAGAGTCCACAGCGTATTGCTCACAGTAGGCAGCAGCGTTCCTTTTCCATCACACATCTCCATCAGCCACTGAATGCTCCAGGGAGCATCTCCACTGCAGCACATGAATAAATCACACCAGCCAAGACTGCACTGAATGAACATGATCTACAGTGGCTGGAGGAATGCAGAAAAGGCATCTGTGGGAACGTTTTCAAAACATCAACAGTTTGAATTTTCTGATCCCTGAAATACCAAATTGAAAATGTATCTCAGAGAAAAATTAAATAGTCCAATTTTATTATTTTCTCTGCTTTGGACAGGTGGTTTTGGCTATTAAAAAAACATGTAATTAGAATAATGAGAATGCTGCAACTCAAACTGGAATGGTTTCCCCCCCGCCTTGATATCAGGGGTTTAAAACTTGCAGCATGCACGTTTTGAGTAAGGGAAAGTATTTGTGTAAGCTACATCAGCTGCACTTCTGAAAATTCACCAGTTTCTACAGTTAGAAAGAGCTGTGTCAAAACAGAAGGCTTGGAGCCAGGAAGCTCTGATACCTAGCCCTGGACATGACACACACTCACTTGGGTAATTCACGTAGTTTCAATCCCAAAAGATATTAAAGGCTTCCTGAGAGATGCAGGGATGTAGCTCTGGCATGGATTTCTGCTGAGATGTTTCTTCTGGAATACCATTTATCTTTCCTGCTGCTGTGGTGAAGAGAGAATGATGGGGAGGAGCTGGATGTTGCAATATTGTGCTAGCACTGCTGACAGGCCAGATGGCAAAACAACTGGTATCACTGGAATGGACAGTGTTGCTAATTTGTCCTGCATGCCTGCAAAGGCAAGAACAAAAACCAGCTATAAAAACTGCACTTTTTAAACAGACAGGTACAGGGGGAAGGGGTAGGGCATGAGTGACTCACCTTGGGTTCGAAACAACAAACTCATAGTTTGTTCCTGATATATACAAAGAGCTCTTACAGTAGAGTATTGAAACATGAGGTTGATTTACAGGACAACTTTGGCACTGATGATATGCCAAATCACTGAACAGTAATTACCCTCTTCTTCCTCACAACTTTTCCCCCCACAGCTCCTCTTCAGTAACAATTACACAAGACCACAACTCCTGTTCATCTGCTTGATAACTGTATTGTTCAAGGATAGCCTGCCAGCACTAATGTCTGAGGCTGCTTTCCTCACACAAATCTACACAGAAAGGAAATTACAATATTTCAAAGGAGCACACAAGTTCAGGGCTCACATAGTGACAGATAATTTTGGAGCTTGCAGTGCCTTTGCCAAGGAACAGTCTCCCAGTTACTACTATTTCTTTTGCCAGCAAATGGTAGACCCGTTATTGAAGATTAATAGCCGCAATGCTAAATAGGTCTGTTTATATAAGAACAAGGCAGCAAACTGAGTGTGGATCGGTCAGCAGAGGGGGCAATGTGTAGGCTGGCAAAGCTCTGGAGTGCTCTGGTACTGAAGAATGGAAAACAGGGATAACATTGCCCTCTCGTGGGAAAACGCTGAAGTGGAAAGCGGCGAAGCTGCAGCGGCTGATGCCGGCAGGGTTTGTTAATCCTGCGAGTCTCGTTAAAGCAGGCGCTTAAACCTCCTGACATTTTTGTTCCATATGCTCAGGTCATTCAGAGCTGAGAATGTGTGGCATGCTACAGGACCAGGATTAAATCTTTACCAAAAAGTTCAGTGTGTTGGCTAAGGATATAACTATGAGGTTATGGCTCAGAAACATCCCCTTGAAAGCCAGATATCCGAGGTCAGGATTTTCTTTTCAGAAAGAAGAGTGAAAAGTTTAAAAAAAAAAAAAAAAAAAAAAAAAGCGTTTTAGCCTAAGAGCCATGACACAGAGCTGTGCCACTGAGAGTCAAATCCTGCTAAGATCACTTTGCTTTAAAAATATCCCCTCTGTTCTGTCTACAAGCAGTTCAGTTCATATCTCCTAAAAGTATAATTCATACTGTACAGAGTGTTGGGATGGAGGTGATTTTTGGGTTAATTTCAGAGGATTTATAAATTATTGTGGACTGTATTGAACATGTTATAGAGTGGGTTACTGTCCAGCCATGACAGTTGTGTGGACATTTAAAATGGGCTGTCCTGAGGAGTTACATTTTATAAAGAAAGTTGATTTTGATTTTTGCTCAGATCTCTTCAGAGAACCTTGTAAAAGAGGAACTATTCAACAGGTAAACTTGGGATGAAGAAGAATGAGCAAAAGCAAGAAGGAGGAGACAGGTTGAGGACAGGAAGGCTGAGGACAACCCAGCTTGCTTTTGCCTTAAGGAAAGCAGCATATTACTGGTGCCCAGGTAGGTTTCTGATGTCTATATGGTTGCAATGACAAAAATGCAGGACAGTCTCTGGATATCTTTATGAAGGAGGCACCCAGGCCTACAGGTGGGTCACTGTTAATAGCATATATAGGATTGTTGTAGTAAGCACGGCTGCCAGAATATTGTCCATTAATAAACATTCTATTCTCAACGCAAGAAAAATATTCCCACCACTTGTCATCTACTGTGGGGAGCAGCGTTAAGAACCCTGTCAAAACTATAGAGGAATAAATCACACTAGATATGTTCTGGGTTTAGAAAGGCTTGTTTTTCTTCTATTTTCCATATATATCCAAATATGCATACATGTATGTATGCATGCATGTACAAATGCGGGTAGCAACTGCAGTGACTAAGTAAAATATTACTCTCTCAAAGTCTTTGTTCAAACTGTCTCAGTTTCAAGTTATTTGGGATGGAGGACACATGAGGAGAGAACAAGCCATACCTTGTTCATACGCCAAGTAGTGCCTTGAAGATGGAACTGGCTGTTGTAAAGGTGAGATGGGCAATAAGAGATTGTACTCTAAGGTGAGATGTACGCTCTAACTGACCAGTGCACACAGAAAGAAGCTATTCAGACAGTTTGTCTTTCAGGATAACACAACAGAGAAGAAGGCAAGCACTTTTTTTAAAAAGCTAACTTTACTGTGTTTCGCCAATAAAGTGTTTAAGGACAGAAAAATGTTAGCAATAATGTACCTCTAGATAAAGCCAGCTGTGCCAAAGTTAGGAGGAAGTGTTTCAGGTCCACGTTCGATTGCCAGAGCTCAGCTGGAGGAAAGACGAGGTGCTGCAGGGGCGGAGCAGTGCCTGGGCTGGGTGCGGTGCTGAGCACAGCCCAGGGCGCAGCGCAGCACCGCGCCAGCCTCGCCCTGCCGCCGCAGCGCTGTGGTCGGAGCGGATCGGAGCTCTCTAGTGGCCCCCAGCGGCTCTTCTGAGTCCTCAAGGCTTATTCACAACACGGGAAAGAGCCAGAAGAATACCCGCTGTGTGCTCATGCTGTTACCCGGTGCAGCAATTACCTTGTGGCTCCTTCTGGTGCCTCCTGGTGACAGAACAGGGTTCCAGTATCAAAAGAGAAAGGAAGGTAGTACCTGGCCTCCCAGCTTTAACGGGGGTTTTGTCACGTCTCTGTCCCACAAACCTTAGAATGCCTAGTTGTCTGAGTGAATGGAGTGGAGCAGCTGTTCCAGTGTAACCCCATCCCTCCTGGATGCTCAGGTAACATGCAGCCTCCACTCTTGCTGTAGTCCCAGTTTGTCCTAAGACTTCCAGTGTATCCCAACTTAGAATTATATGGTTGCAAGAAAAAAAAAAAAATCTATTCCTCCTGCTCTGGATGATCCCATTCCTTTCACGTCTCCCTAAATTCCTCACCCTAAGCTGGGCATCTTCCCTTGCCTTCTCCCCCCAGCCTGAGGTCTCTGTCCAGAAGCCAGTTGGTGCCTGCTCAGCTTCTCCTGCTCTGCTGGCACAGGTACAGCTGCTCTCCCTCCCACACAAATACTCTGGCTCCTTCTTTCACAGGGGCAAAAAACCACAGGCATGAACTGCTTTTACCAGAAATCTGCCTGGACAAGACACTGAGAGCAGGAGAGGAGAACATGTCCTGGAAAAATGGACACAGTGGCCACAGAACAAGAGAATTCAAGTATGTCTTTAAGAAAATCAGCCAGTATTCTTGTCTCTTTAAATGGGCCTGGAAGGTATTTGTAGTGACTGTGCATCCTTCCTGGGTCCTACATTATGTCTGGTGTCATGTGTGCTGTGGAACTTCACCATATTTCTCGCAGTAAATGTTCTTCTCCTATACTACAACTACACATTTTTTCTTGTAGTAAGTACTCTCTCTCCTTTTTCTTTTTTAGGATATACGCACATTTGTTGGTGTAAGCATGTAACACAACTTGTTATGATGCCATTTTTCATTCATACTTCTCTGAAGAGAAAAATACAGATTTATAAAGGCTCAAGCTTATTTAGCAATTAAAGCTACAGGCCTTTTGGCTATGTTTTTTCAGACTCACAGGAAAATGTGGTTCTATCCAAATATTTCAGACCAAGGGAGTGCAACTTCTCACAGTCTCTTACAATCAACTTCTCTAACTGAAAAGCCACTATGATTTTGTGAATTATCTGTAGACTTTTTACCACAATTGCACAATGAGTCCCTGGTAACCACTGGCTTAGGAATCAAATCATACCACAATTTGTGTTCAGGTCCTGGCATTCCTGCTACAAAATTCACAGGAAACTTTTCCAGACACTTTCATTATGTCTTGTTTTCTCTCGCATTAAATTAATATAGATTACATCAGCTGCTTCCCAGGACTGTTGGGATGACTGGTGTTTTGATAATGGTGAAATCTGGGTGGATGTGACCAGAGAGGCATAGAGTGCTGTTATTAGATTTTGCCATTAAACAAACCCTTCCAGAGTAAGATTTCAGCAGAATTTAAGGAAAGAAGATTAGGAAATTTAAAAAAAAACAGCCAATAACCAAGGAACAAAGACTGCTCATCATCTTTCATTAAACTAAGTGTTTTAAAAAAATTACCTAACTGTCACAGAAAACCAGCAGATCCACCTACAAGACTTGTGCAGAAGAAAATAATTCTGCCTTTAACTGGTGCCTTGTCTTCCATGAAGTTGGGTAATGACATAGTCTGTCAAAATGTTTTTAAAAGCATAATGCTTTAGCCATTTTTGCTTGTGAAATTTTAAGCATCTCCCTGCCTATTTTACAGCTTTTCAGACTCTAATACTTGGAAGGAAAGGCTTGTTTTACAAGACTAAATTAAAACATTGATTGCTTCATTGTTTCTCAGATCATTTTTCCTAGTGGGCAAATCCTATTGTTTATTTGGAAAATAAACCTTAAAAATCAGACCTGTAGTCTGCTATTTTTCTTGTGCTTACTAATTTCTATTTGTGAATCTATTTCCTGGTTTCATACTAAAAGCAATTCTCTTCCATTTATTTTTGCAGTTATGAGTCCTAAGAGAAAAAGCATTCTGCTTCTTACCATTGCTACTTCCATCAATTTGCCTTTTCTGTTATTCTTGTATCTAGCAACACAGCTCAAAATTTCCACTTGGTGCAAAATAATGCAAGAATATTGTTGTTCCACACTTGCAATATCCAATTAAAAGAATCATAATTTCTGAGCATGTGGATCAAAATGCTGATGCTAGTACATTTTACATGGGAATAATGGCTTCTTTGCTACACTGCAGGACCTATTTTAAAATGCATTTTCTTCTGAAACTGTGGTTAATGTTTATGTAAATTGTAGAAATGTTCTCAAAGAGAAACAGGGCATAAGCTGAGAAAATGGTGTCCCTGGAGATCAATGTAATGATTGTGGTGAGATCAGTGCCAGGGAGAAATATAAATTTCTGTGCTGTGGTGAAAATCTTTCTTCAATTATTTAAATCTCCCTTAAATCCTATTTTTAGACCTAAATTTAATTTAAATGGGGCAATGGACCTTGTTCAAGCATAAGGAAGAATTTCTCTTCAAGAATCTGTCTGGTCTCATTTGGACATCTGTACATTGCAGAGATGTGTATGAATGTGATTCAGCTTTTCTCCAGAGACAATCACCTACCTAAGACAGTGGTGATGAACTAACTTTTGGAATACTCTCTACAGTTTCAGATATGCCTGTAACTAATAATGTGTTATCCTCTGAACTAGAAAGAAAAGAGGGGAGTGAATAAAAAATATTAAATGTTAAATTAATTTTAAATAGAAGCACTGTTTTACCATTGCCTTGGTTTTACACACAGAAACATGTGTTATGTTAAACTAGAAGGATGAGAAACCTGAAAAACCTCAGTTCTGCCTATTTAAATCAGATACTTACATAGGTATTGAATTTTTAACTTAATTTTCTATCCTAACTTCCAGATTCTAACTGGTCTAACTTTATATGTTCAGTTTTTACAAGGGAATCAATTTTTTTCTTTTAACATGCATTGTAACTCACAGTGAATGCAAATAAAAGTCTGCTAGATTTTCTCTTACTATGCACAGGAGATAGTGTACTTCAATATAAAAGGGTAAGTAGAAAAATGATAAATATGGATGACAAAAACTGGAGAAACAAGTGGAAAAATAAAGATTTCATGCTGAAAACTGTCAGTTTTTCAGCATAAAATTACTAGGCCAGGGATAAACCCTGCATTAACTGACCCTGTGTTTAGTGAGCCAGTGAGATTAAAAAAGCCTTTTTCCTGAGTCCTCAAGAACTGACAATCTCTTCTCTAGATAAAGCCTTTAGGTGTTCAGAGAGGAATCTGAGCATCTTACAGCCCCTGAACAGGTAGGGTTTCCTAACATGGCCTTAGCACAGAGTAAGGAGAGGGAGGATGTAACAAATAGAGTTTGCAATCTTTTTGCTCCTTCGCCTTCCCTAGAAAAGGACTAAGCCTGTCTCTTTGTTACCATTTGATGAGGATTCAAGCTTGGATTCTGTTGCTGGATTTTGGCTTCTCTATTCCATACAGAAACAGAGGGGTACGTCTGGTCCCTCCATTCTTCACCCCTGTTTGTTATTTGAGCTACTCTTGGCCTTTGGTCCACAGCAACAGATAGCAGCCTGAAGGCCAGGTCAATAGCAACTCCAGGTTAATACCTGGTCTCCTTCTCCTTTCTCCCTCCTAGTCAGGAGCAGCTGCAGATGGCTGTGCCTCTTGCTAGCTTGCATAACTCTCAAACACCCACTCCCTTACTATTTTGAGAAGAAGACCCACCCATGTTCCCCTTCAATAATCACCTGAGCCCTATCCAGCATGATAATTACACCACTCTCGTGAAAGACAGAAGAACGCTCCTGGAAGCCCAGCAATATTGGATTACCTTCATGAAGTGCAGCTGGACTGTAGCAACAAATTATTTGTCAATAAGTACAGTTTGTCAACAAGTACAGCTGAAAATAAACTGTGGCAGAACCAGACTGCACTTGAAGGTCCCATCAAGTTCTCTTCTTTACGCTCTCACAGACGAAACAAATACTTTCTAACATAGCTTCAAGAGCCCTCTCTTTTATACTGCATATTATGTTTTGGCATCTGAGCACTAGACAAGATGTTCTAGGGTGAGACTGAAAATAAATACCTCAAACTAATGTCCTCCTTCAGAGGTCAAGTGCATCATGACTTTTTAAAACACATCTGATAAGTAGATTACAAACCACAGCTGAATTTGTGAGCAAGAAACATTCTGCACGGACTCACAGAGTTGAGTGGTCAGAAATTTCCAAGCTTAAAGTACAACAGAACATAAATCACTAAGAAGTGGCCTATTAGAGGCTACTAGAGGCCTATTAGAGCCTAAGAGGCTATTGCACATTTGTGCATTCTTACACAAAATACCTGTCATACTGCAAACACAGTCTACCTCACAGATTCTGGTCAGGCAGGAGGTTATTTCAACAGGCAGAAAGGAGAAAGGTTCAGTCCTCCATCCGTACGAACCATGGCATACCACAACTCTACTAGGGTTTACATACATTTACAGCATATACAAACTGCTGTGAAGGGGAGCAGAGCAGCAGCTTTATAGAAGGGAAATGTGTTTCAGCAGATGTACCCATTTCTTTCTGATAGCCCAGAAATGTGAACTCACAGCCCTCTTCTGTCCAGCTTCTCCATCTGTGTTGCTGCTGTGTCCTTTTGACCACACCAAGGCCTGCTTTCACATACCGGCCAGAAAGTAGTTTTGGTTTGGACATTGCTAGAAGATTCAGAAAAAGTTGGTGCTTAGTCTCTCAACTTAAGCAGAAAGTCAAAGGCTTGAAGTTTTGAAATTTATTACCATCTAATTGAAGGGTTTGGAGGGGGGTTTGTTTTGGTCAATCTTGTTCATATTTAAAGAAAGTCACACCATCTTGAATGTAGGATGACTGAAACAAATACAGCAGAATTTTACTGTCACAACCCCACACTTGTTCCAGCCAAGTTCCAACTTCAAACCAATTTCAAATTTCTTTCATGATGTTACAACTACTTCAACATCAAGCAGTTAGTTCTGTCTTTCTTCTTTTCACATGTGGGACACTTCTGCCTTGGTCTCTGCAGCTGGTCTATCCCTCTGCACCCCGCACAGTAAAATCCTCCATATACTCAAAATCTTGCATGGCCTTTTAAATGTGTAATTGTTTGAATTTCTCTTGGAGGAGGTGATAATGTGTCAACTTTGAATAGAAATGGAGATATTTTTAATGTGAATACTCTTCTAATGATAGGTGTTAATTAAGGTATCACTAAAAGCAGCACTCTTCATAAGCCCAAGTAGCTGCAGCACGTAATATTGATCCAGGGAACAGAGTATGTGTTTTTCAATGTTGATAAACAAAGGATACAATCAAGATGTCTACTCATTCCCCTTGCCTGCCCTTCATTCTCTGCTCTCTTCACCAGATAGGACTATATGGGGTAGCAGCTTTATGAGGTTTTAGAGAGGACGTATCTAGATGTAGATCATGGAATTTTGCTTTGGTGATGCCAACAAGATACAGCTGCACTCTAATTTATGTGGACTGCACTGGGTCACAAAATGTGTATGCATTGGCATTACATCAGCACACCTGGAGCTTCAGAGCACCCTTCATATATGTCAACCTTCAGAGATGGTATTCAATGAGTTATTATGTATTATACTGGAAGAAGCCAGGGGCAGAGAGACAGAGTCCCTTGCACAATGAAATTGAGATTATAACCCCCAATGTACCACTTGAGGCTGGCAGTATTGCTATTAATTTCCAAGTAAGAAATAAGCATAACCAGGAGATTGCTGCATAAATGAAAAACAACTAAAAACATCCTCTTCTATGCTTAAGCAGGCATGCTACCTGTTGAAGAGAACTTAAGGCTTTGACAGTCCTGCTAGAAACCCAAGTGCCTTTCAAAACCAAACTGAAGTTACTGCCAAAGAGAATCTCAGTAAATGGCCTTGTTCTGGGACAAAGCCCCACTTATTCAAATAAAATAATTTCCTTTGAAAATAATTTTGATCCAGGCATAACAGTATTAGTAAATTTTATGTTTACATGGGAAATGTGCCCTCATGTTGCACTTGGAAAAACAGTAATCTCTGAAAAACACATCCTTGGATGTCCTGTGCATGCACTTAAGGTTATTTGTACAAGAAGGATTGGGGAGTTTTGGCTACTGCCTATACAAAATGGTTGTTTCTTGTTCTAAGAATCTATTGATTCATCAATGTCCTACAAATCCAAGTAGGCAGAGTTACTGGAACAGCCAGTACAAACACTTCCAGGACAGTGCTTATATCTATTTACAACCTGCCTACAACTTCTGTTTATCTGTTTGAATTGTTACGGCTCCCATCTCCGTTCCTGCCCAGAGAGAAGTCAACATAAGAATACCCCTGTGCCAAGTTTCTTCAACTTCTCTTTGAAGTATTTCTTTGGGACTGTACCACTATGCTTAAATGCAGGGCTTTTGGATAGAAATAGCACCTTTCACAGCACCTTCTTCCACTGACACTGACAGCATTAACTGATATCAGAAAGTCATGAGATTGATCATTAAACTTCATCCACTAGAGAAATTTAAATGACATTGAGGAGGTAAAAGCCTTAAAAGTATTTCTCTTCAGTATTGGTCATTTATATGTCCATCTTCACAGAAACTGACAGAAAAAAATTTACGGTTGCCCTTTTATGAATGTTGCCTGCAGAGAGAACACATAACAGTTAAACTCCTATCTGGTTTTAAGAAAAAACTCAGCTGTACAATAGGCAAAACAAGGTTGTGCACAGGGTGGAAATGAAATGAAAAGCAAAAATAAAACCCTGTCATGTATGTACCAACTGCTACTTATGTCCTGCAGAACAGCTGTTTGCAATCTAGATTTAACTCATACTTCAGGAAGAGCTACTGAGATTTTGCAGGTACTCTCAACTGAGAAGAAAAGTAAAAGATTAAGTTAGTGTTAAAAATGCATATCAAGATATCATGACAGCGTTTCAAGGAATTTTCAAGTACCAACTCTAGGTTTTTTTCTTCAGCCCAAAATATCATAATTGAAGAGTTTAGGTGAATAAACAGAGATTTAACACCCCCTTTCCCCCCTATTTTTAAGCACATACATTTAAATACATCATAACACTATTAAAGTTTGAAAACAGCAGCTCTGGAAGAGGAAGAAGGAAAGCTTTTTTGGGAGAAGGGTTAAGGAATAAAAGGAATAAAAGATTAAGAAAGAGAGATATTATTATTGCCTTTTTGATGTTTATTTCATGTCTGAATATGCCACCCTTTCAGCTTTGCCTCTTCCTAAAATAAGAGTCACAGGACAGCCTGCAGCACTTACCTGCAGCAAGTCTCTACAAGACTCAGGCTATTTATCAATTCACAAAGTATCAACTTACAATCCTTGCCATTTTTCATAGTAAAGTAATTGTCCATAAAGCCTACAACAAATTCAACACCACTGGTTCTTAGCAATCTTAGCATATATTGATCCATAAATTATTTACTAATAATGGACAATATCTTGTCCAGTGGAATTAGGAAGAATGCTCCTCTTCTTAATTTTTTTTTTTAGTTGACCCCTTTAAAAAGGTGCAGCATCAACAAGTATCACTATGCCGCTGCCTATTGTCGTATTTTTAAAATGAGGTGTTTTTTTCTCACTCTACTGAAAAAGTAGTAGTACTCACTAATATTCAAGGTGATGGTGACTAAATATAGAGGGTAGAAAGTCATCAGTGAACTGAAGAATTTAAGAAAGTTAAAGGGACAATTATTTACATTCTAAGATGAGTACACTGAAAGTTCCATTTCCAAAGAACACACATCCCAAGTAATAATAAGCCTTACAGCAGACCCACTTCTCTAATTTCTAGGATTTGCTTCTCTAATTTCACAAGGTATTGCTAATAAGAAAATATTTTCCACTACTCTGTACCTCATCTAGGTCAAATATGGATTATTTTAGCACTGACAAGAAAAACAATTTTCTGATATTCCAAACACTGATGTGCAAAACCAACAGTCCTTGACTGAAGTCACACCAAGCTTTTTATACCGTGTATATCTTTGTTTCATCATTATGAATTTTTAGCTGAATTTTACTTGGAACTTGTGTTACTCAGTTGGTGTCAATTATCCAAAGGGCCTAAGTCCATCTCTGTTACAAAATACTGAGTTCTTTCATATATGTGCATATGGACAAACAAGAATCAATATATCAATCATCTTGAATCAAGATATCTTGGCTGAAGTAATGCCTGATATCTGATAATAGGGTGCAGTGGATACTTTCGCTATAAAAATTGTTCCACGTTCAGGTAACCTATCTTCAAACTTTTGGAAAAACTTTGATAATTGTTTTTCTCATCTTATATTTGAAATACATCTGCTATTAGGTGGTTTCAGAACAGCAGGCAGAGCTCACATCTCACTTGCACAAAAAATTTACTAAGGAGCTTAGCATTCATTAGGAAAGACCATGAATACTAATATGGTGAGACGGCACAAATTAGAAATTGTCTGTGGTATACCCAGATGTAATTTTTAAAACAGCTAAAAGGAGCACAGAACTCACAGCTCTGCTGAACACTTTCTAGAGTTATTATTTTCCATTTAAAAATCAGTTTCTCTGGTGTACTTGCTTCTTACCTACTGTGAAGTACATGTGACTTTTTACATTTCCACTCTTCAGACAATCTTTTCCTCCTCCATTACAAGAAAATTGCACAGGTTTGTTATTAAATTATACAACTATTCACACACATTAAAATTCAGACCCTCTTTGTTAAGTTTTCTCATGGTAATAGAGACAATGGTGGATGGGGTCAGCAAGCCTATAACTGCAAATGGGACATCACAATAATGTTTTGTTTGGCTGAAGTGGTGACCCTTCTGACAGCAAAGAACTGTCTGCAGAACCAGCACACTCTGAGGAATCAGCACTCTCGGGTGCCTCACTGAAGTGCCTCCACACTAATGTGCATAGCCCAGGGGATGGACAGGCAGTCACAATTCTGGGTGCAGTTGGAGGACTGTGACCCCCTTGGGGTCACAAAGAGATTTGCGGGGATGCTACACACAACTGGAGTGCTGCAATTGATGGATGCAGGCTCTCGTGATTGAGAGCCAAAATTGAGTCAACCAGATTTCAAGTGTTAGTAATAAGTGCTTGTAATGGAAACAATAACAGCTCTGTTAAAGTCTTTAAGTTCTAATCAGCAAACACTCAGCTGGCATGGGAAGTGGGGTTTTTTTGGCTCATTAATTGCATGAATGTCTGGGCTGGGACGCCAACCATGAAGAGACAGCAAATCAAGCTCTGCTTTGGATACAACATGAGCATTCATCAGAGAGACCTGGTATAATTGTTGATGTTTGCTTCTACATATTTTGGCAAAAGAAAAGATGGAAAATGGTTTCTTCTTAACCTGACCTGATGTTTACTTGGGTGCTAACATAATAGAACCATGGAACGGCTTGTGTTGGAAAGGACCTTAAAGATCATCTAGTTCCAATCCTGTGGAATTGGAACTTAGCTTATAGGGCAAAGTTTTAAAACCCATGGTTAAGGAAAACTGAGCAGAACTATAAATAAATATAAATAAATCCCATAAAAGTAAAATAAAGTAAAATAAAGTATATTTAAAAGAATATTAAAATAGTATTTCTTCAGTACTGACAAACAAATATGTTCTATTTAAAAGTCATGACATTTTCTGATTATTCTTGTTAAGGTAGATAAGGAAATACATGAGACATATTTCATAAACAGTCATTTATTAAAGCAAACAGTTTCATTTTCTTAATAAAATGTGCTAATCACCTGAAAAAAGTCATCAATAAATAGGTTTTTTGCATTTATTTTTACTGTGTTGACTTTGCAAAGTAAGTGTTTGCATAGATTTCACAGGTTTCTATTATTACTGTCTAAACAGCCTATTCTTCTGAAGTTCTTTAGTATTATTTGGAACATTGTGCTTCATATTAAATATCACAGATAGAACAATACAACAATAATTGCATTTTATGACACTGGAATAACTGGTTCTCAAGTCAAACCCAAAATTTGTTTACAAGCAAAGGTAAATAAATAAGTCTTACCCTTCTCATTCTGAACAAAGCAAGAGTCTTTTCAGAGCTCTACCAAGTTCTCCACTATGCCTTTTCTTGCTTTATTTGTCAACATTTTAGCTGGAAAAATTCTGAAAGATATCTGCACCCTCAAGCCAGTTCCGGAAACATGACAGCCCTTTGTCTCTGATCTGCTTTCTTCCCTTGTCAGTAATGACTTCGCCAGTTTGTTTCACAATCACCAGTTTAGGAATTGCTGTTATGTTGTATTTCTTCTTCAGATCACTGTGGGAAAAAAATTAAAAATAAAACACACCATTAGGAGCATTTTAAGAAAACCCCTAGTGTCTTTACAAAGGCTGCTCTGGCCAGGACACATGGGAGAGCAGAAGTGATGAGTGCCTGGGCTTCCTCAGAGTTTGAAGCAGAGCACTGGGCACTGTAAGGAGATGAACAAGGCTGTAGCTGGAAGCCTACACAGTGAAATGTAGCTCTGAGAGTTAAGAGAGCTGCAGCATCCTTCCTGTAAATGCTCATCACTGCTGCCTGCAGTTTCCACAGGAGCAGAGGCTCTTGGAGATGTAAAAGAAGTCCATAGAAGCAAAGTTTGATATACTCTTCCACCTGTTTTTTTGCTAGCCCAAAACAGATGTAATCCTGGGTCCGTTTTACAGCACAGGAGAAGGATCTCACTTAGATTAGTATTTGATATTCATTCCCCTACAAATACACTTGAGTGTCCCATAGTGCTACTTCCTGCAATCACCATTAAAGAAAGCATGATACATCATCTTTTTGAGTAAATGGAAGAGACTGAAGATACTCCTTAAAATCCCTAAGAGAAACAAGCCTTCTACAGACAGAAAAGTGAGCAATCAAAATATTTGGAATAAGAGCCACCTGTCTGTGTTGCCAGAGAAAAAAATTTCAACACCTCCTCTGCACCTTTAGAAGAACCAGAGGACAGACACAAAACAGGCAGTAACAGAATAGCCAAATTCCAAAACACAACATCTCTCTCAAAACATACTTAAAATACTAAATGGAAATATGCTGCCTGAGCGCCATCACCACAAGCAAGAACATTTGCTGTATGACGTTCAAACACCACAGAAATTTGAGTAGGAAAAAAATGTAGACATTGCTAAAAAATGCTTTACACTAATACATAGACATTCTCAATGATTTCCTGGGAGGAAAAAAAATACTGAAAGATAAGACTGAAATGAAATACTGACCCAGATAAGGCATACCTGAAACATGCCTTCCCTTCTCTATTTTTCCTTAAGAGAAGAAAAATCAACAGGTGAAGCATACTGCTCTGCTGTTTTGTAGGCTGAGCAATAATGCAGAAAATACTATGGAAGCAGCAATAATGTGTATGGACCAGGTTTGCTTCCTCAGTGAATTGTGACATACAAGCAATCAACCAACAATCCCCACAGACCTTTCCAAAATTGCTAAAACAGGTGAAAAAACCACATTCCAAAGCAAGTATGCATAGAAGCCATGTAAAACTACTATCACCTTGTTATAGGTAGATAAGGAGACGATTGCCTGTCACAATTAAGGGATGACTATTGTGTGAGTATTAAGAAAAGTTTTAGTGATGTATAGTTATGTTATTAGAGTTTAGATGTCCTCTGTTCTCCCCATAGCTCCCTTTCCCCCTGCCCAGTATTGTGACCATGAGACAGCCTGGGTTGTCTATGTGGTAAATAGGTATGATTCGTGCTGACAAAATTGAAACAGTAATCAATATTGATACAGTAATTAATATTTCAAAATAGTAAAACAGTTAAAAGGTGTAACGCCAAGAAA
Source organism: Agelaius tricolor (assembly GCF_023055355.1). Lineage (NCBI taxonomy): Eukaryota > Metazoa > Chordata > Aves > Passeriformes > Icteridae > Agelaius > Agelaius tricolor. The sequence goes on from NW_027269264.1 coordinate 17,787,664, forward strand.
GAAAGGGAGAGGAGGGGTTCCACCCCCCCCCACACCCCTTTCCTGCAGATGTTCAAGGCAGGAAAAAAAAAGAGATAACAGTTACTAAAAATTAACAGAAAGGAAAATTTGGTTGGGTCCCAGGAAAATGCTAATTATATGAGATTTATCGCTTTGATGCTTAAATATAATATTATGTTAGTTTTGGCTTACATTATACTAGCTCGGTGCGCATGTGTAACTCAAAGCTGAATTAAAGGACATTGAGGAAGAGGAGAGGCCTTCATCAGAGATGACCCCCAAAGAATGATGCAACCATCTGAAAGAGTGGAGGAGAGTGCGCAGTAAAGGTGGTGATGAGGGCAGAGGTAGAAATGTGATGAATCAAAAACGGGAGGAGATGGCATTGACATATGGCATAAAAGGGGGAATTTTTGCTTGACAAGCTTGTATGTGAGGTGGCAGGGGTTCGAGGACCCTGCACTCTGTACCTCACACTGTTATTTTTTTTTTGCTTATGTGCTATTATTGGAACCAAATTATCCCTTATTTAAACCAAATTATATTGTCAATATTTCAAGTGTATCTGATTTTATATATTCTAAGCTATTCAATTAAAATTGCTGCTACCTTTAATATTGTTTGGGTTTTTTTTTTTTTTGATGATGGGATAATTGGGCAAATATAACATCTAGGACAGGTAAAAAGAAGGCTGCACATGTGTCCCTTGCATGGGGCAGTTGGGAATGGAAAAGCTTGGTGCTTAGGGGGTGCAGCATGGCAACACCTGACCTCTAATCAAGTTACAAGAAAGCAGTTTCCACTGACAAATGGCAAAGAGGAGCTGACTGACAGAGTTTGGGAGGGGCCAGGGCTGGCTGATGCAATGCCCAGGGGTATAAAAGACTGAGCATCCATCTTGAAGACTAACTGGCTATGTGGTATGCACATATCCCATGTAGCCAGTGCTGCAGCTTTTTCCTTCGGCAGTCCTTTGTTGTATTTCTGTTAAGGTTTAATAAACCTTTTTAAATTTTCAAAGTGAGCAGCTGTTTCTCACAACCTCATACCACCTGAATGACAAACAAGATGGGTGGAAGACTTATTAAGACTTATTGGTGAACGATAAACACAATTGTATCAATCACAGACAGAGCACAAGGAGACTGAAGATACGGAATTTGCCATGGAGACTGGAATCTTACACATCACTTTCCTAAGGGAGTGCATATATCCAGCCCAGCATGGCACCTTGTTCAGAGAGCCTTAGGGCAGAAGGTTGCCTGCATCAAACCAGACTGAAGCATGCACAGATTTTGTTCACATTTGTGCGCAGCTTTCAAGATCGGCGGACCTGAAGAAGGCTCAGAAAGAGTTCTGCAGACAGTGCTTCTTAATCACTTGGTACATAGGTACATGTGCTTACAAAAATGACTATTTAAAAGTTATTAATATCATTTTCTCTGATAGGAACCTAAAATGTCATGATTCACCTCCACAAACCACATATGTCCCATGGGACTAACTCCAATGGCAACTCATGGTATCATTAAACCATAAATAGAAATAAAAACCCATGACATTAAGACTGAGGCAAACTGGAAGGCATAGCCATTGTTAGATCTTCTTATTCTTATGAGAAGGTTGGATGAAAGTTTCTGAGAGCACAGATTTTGTATTTCTAGAAAATACTGACATTAGCTGGGAGCTAGTTTTCTTCACAGCATCCTTCATGGTGTGTGCCAAAACAGCACTGATAACACACAAGTAATTTAGCTATTGCTGAACAGTTCTTATGCAGCACCAGGGCCTTTTCTGCTTCTTGCGCTACCATGCCAGTGAGTAGGCTGGTGATGCTCAAGAATCAGTGAGGAGGCACAGCTGGGACAGCTGATCTCAAACGACCAAAGGATGTTCCATACCATGTAACACTATGATTAGCTGTAAAAGCTGACGAAAGAAGGGAGGAGGGACCAACATTCAGAGCCAGGAGATTTATTTTTCCATGCAGTCATTACAGGATGAGGCTATCCTGTGCTGGAAGCTGTTAAATATCTGTCAGTGAATGGGAATTAGTGAATGAATTTCATTTCTTGATTTGCCTGTGTATCTTTACTTCTGCTTTATCTATCAAACTGTTTTTATTTCAACCCCAAAGTGTTCTCACTTTCACCATCCACATTCCCTCCGCCATCCCGTGGGGGCAGGGAGTGACCCAGCAGCTGTCTGGGTCAGGCAGAGCCTACCCAGGCTGAGCCACAACACAAGTCTCTTTATATAAGGGTTTAAGATCTATGGGCAAGAGCAGTCCTGAGATGAAAATAACATGGGACAGATATAATATAATCTTGGGAACATAAATGGTAAATTTTATACATGTGTGTAATGTGATATCTGAAAACACTTGAATTATAACAGCTTTCACTTGGAAGTGCAGTCATGTGAAAGTGATGGGCTTCTTGCTCATCTGCTTCTAGTAGTATGTCCTGTAATACCACTGTAAGTATTTTCTTTTAGCTGTGAAATTTCTGCATTGTTAAATCTTAAGTCATAAGCATGCATGTCACATGCTTGGGATTAAATTTTAAAGTGTCTGCTGAGATTTTGCAATAGCAATCTAAAAACTCTAAGAACTAGGCAATTGCTCTTAACTGCTCAGATACTTAACATTATTCTATCTTTGTTTTTTAACACCCCATCATCTCCAGGATTTCTGCAGGTGCCAACCTACCCTCATACGTAAAGCTTCCTAATATAAAATGTACATATAACCTTTTCATTTTCTTTTTATGGGCATTTTCCATGATTCTAATTTTTACTGAGCTGTACAGGACAACTCAGTAAAAACCTGCCTACCTGGAAGCCTGCAAGAACTACTGCACACACCAGGCACCCTCACAAAAACTGATGCCTTTCATCACAAGATTCAGTACAAACACAGCAGAATGTCTTTGTGTGCCATTATCAAAACATCAGTCCTATTTAACACCCTTTGTTGTTGATGTTCTGTCCAACACCTGCTTTTCCTCTCTACTACCTTCTTTCTCTTCCAAGTGTTCACTTCCTACCAGGCTGTCTTCACACTCCACTTGAAGAATCAAAATACTGCGCCTCAGGCAACAAAAAAATTTACATCAACCTCAGACAGTAAAAGGATCAGGAGCAGTATTTCCTAATCATGCCACAGACCACATAGGGTAGTAAAGGTGCAGTCCCACCTCTGGGAAATAGCCAGGACTGACAGCATGGAAGAGTCTGGAGATCCTGCTTTGAATTCAGTATTCTGTTTCTCTGAAGGTAGGCTTGACACTGCAGTGTTAGGCTCTACACACTACAAGAACGAATGTTGGCTATTTCTTAAGAAAAATTAATCACCAATGCTTCTGTTCTTGAAAAGTATTTTGGATGGCGTACTTAGAATTGGCTCTCATGTCTAGAAGAGACATCAGTCTATGCTGCAATTATGTATCTTAAACACTGAAGCAACCAGCTAGGATATCTTAACCTCACTGAAGATATTAAATGCCTTCTTTACACAGTCAAAATAACAATAGCCAATTCAATTAATTGCAATGGAACTTTAAAAATAATAATGGAATTTAAAATATTAATAATACAATTATCTTACCCATTTTGTAAAAATTATATTCTTAAATAGAACTAGTACCTAGCCAGAATTATAGTTTGGAGTAGTGACTACACATCTGCACTAAGTCTATGATTTTTAACCAGTACCCCTGACACCAAACTACCAGTTAATCCAGCCTAAGCACCTTGAAGAGCTCCACACAGTCCTTCATTGTTACACACAAGAAACACAACTCCAAAAACATTGCTTGTTCATATCCCTCTCCATTCTGTTCTTCAGTAACCACTGTGATCTCACATCATCTGGCAGGACAAGCCATGCTTCTCAACAGAACTGTGAAGGACATTACAGGATGCCACAGAAAAGCCAATTAAACAATCTCTTTGCCTCCACTCTGCATTAGTTGAGCAAGAGCAGTCAGAAATAGACCTCTAATCCACAGAGGATGAAGCTGTAAGCACATTCCCATGGGCCATGCTGAACAGCTTGCTGGGTGTGGGGACTTCAAGGGCTGCATTTCCTGATGGAAATCTGCCTGCATTCTATTATGTTTAGTAGATATCAAATACAATTACTGCCGGGGAAGATTGTAGAGAACTATGCAAAGCAATATTCAAGCCAGTGGGAAAAAGATCTAACATAAATTGGTAGTGGGCATCCAGAAATGAGCCAGGAATGGATGAAATTGTTCCTGGCTTCAAGTAATTTGCTCTTGAGTTTGTCAAACTGCACTGGAAAAACAAGATTAGCCAACATGCTCCCTGTTGAGTGAGTAGCTGGGGTGTTACACATCAGGTAGCATACTGGGGTCGATCTAGAATTAAAAGGAAAGATAGAAGTTACTAGAAGCACTAGAAAAGATTCCTTTCTTAAAATAATTGATTTGGCTGCAAGTTTTATTACCCAATCTCCATTTAAAAGTCATATTACCTTCTTGGCTGGTACCACCTGGAAAAAAAATTTCTACAATCAACTCATTTAAAGAGACGGGGGAAAAATCTCTTTATCAATATTTACATGTATTTCAGGACTCCAGTTACAGGCATTTCAGTAATCCTGAACATCTTACTTGTCCTCCTGTAATCCCAGTTTAAACGTATAGGAGCTAAATCAGATTTCTAAAAGTCATCCAAATGAGGCTCCATCCTTGACTTAGGTCATCAAAACACTTCTTGGTATCATGCTTCACCCTGTTACTTACACACATGCCCTTTCCTTTTGCTGTTTTCATGAGCAAGCTGCCTACAGGAATGTCACTTTGGAAACGGAACAGCACAGGAGTTCTACACCCCAGTACCAGGTGCAGTATGCCACCGCTAAACTCCAGCTGATACTGTATCTGTCTGAAATTCTTCACAGTTTCCTCTGCTTAAAGTAGTTCAGTTACAAGTTTTGCTGCGTCTTCATTTGCCTTTTTCCCAGAGCACTAACCTAGACAATGCAGACCAACCTTAGTAACAATTACCACCGTGCTGAAAAGCAATCACTTGATCCTCACTTGCCATTCGTTTTTACTTCGCTCATCACTTTAACACATGGGGTCTTTACTCTCTGACTCTTGTTCACAGACCTTTTAGCTTCCAAAGGAGGTGCGCAAACCCGCGTTCTTTACGTGTGGGACGGGCTAAAACCCGCGACCCAGCGGTGCGACAGCCAGCGGCGGGCGCACGGCCGGGGACGCCGCAGCCTGGGCTCCAGGCGCCCCAGCGGGAAGGCAGGCGCGGGCTAGCGGGGCACCCGCGGAGGTTCGCGGCAGCTGCTGTGTCAGGGCTGTCCGAGCGCCCCTCCGCCCCCTCCCGGCCCTCGGGGCAGCGGCGCTGGGGTGGCCGCCGGTACTCACTGCTTGTAGGGGTCGTGGAAGGGCAGCGCCAGCCAGTCCCCGTGCATGGCGCGCATGTAGCCCAGCATCTCCTCGGCGCTGTGGTCGGAGGAGATGAAGACGACCTCGAAGGGGGCGGGCGGCTCGCTCTCCTCCAGTAGCTCCGTGTAGAAGTCACAGAGGACGGGGGTGAAGTCGCGGCACGGCGAGCACCAGCCGGCGGAGAAGTACAAGCCCACGACTTTGTTCTGCAGGGCCTCTTCGGGGTCCACGCTGCGGCCATCCTTGCTGACCAGGAGCCGCCCGCTGAACACATCCACCATGCTGGCACGGCCGCGGGCCCGAGCGCTCCCCAGGGACCCTCCCTCCTTCCCCCGGCGCCGCCACACCGCCGCGACACCGCCGCCCTGCCATGGCAGCGCCGCCGCCGCCCCTTTATAGCGCCCGCCACCGCCCGGGCCCGCCCAGCGCCCCGCGCAGCCACGGAGACGCGGCCGCTTCCCCCTGGCCCTCCGAGCGCCTCCTCCTTCCATAGGAGCTCGGGGCAGCTCGAGGATTGCTCGGGGTGCCGGACCTGCCGTAAATTCAAACAGCAATCCCGTGCGCCGGGCCCCTTCAGCTCGCCATGGAGCTCACCGCCTCTCTCCTGGAGGTCTGACCACCAGCCTCTGTAATTTTGACAATAAAATTTTTATTATCAGGCGTCCTGCCCTTTCTTCTTTTTTTTTGTAGCATTAAAATTATCTGAATTCTGGATATGAAAGGAGCTGTCTATTCTCTGTCCCAGTAGATAAGAGGAATTCTCATTTTATTCCAGTGCACTTATCATGTGTTTGGGTTGAATAATGCTTTTTTCCTCCAGCTGACATTGAGTTAGAAATTAATAAAAATTGTATTACAAACAAGAAATCTTTTTTCCTGCGTAAAGCAAACTGCAAAAATGGAAATGAAAGATGATTTGGTGGTAGGGCTATTAAATTACAGTTTAATTAAAGGATCATCACGGTAGGGTGATAATCAAACTTGGTACATTTTCTCCTTTCCATGAACTGTGCAAAACCCAATTAAAGAGAATTTGTCTTAAAAAAAATTATCAGTATCCCCCAAAATAAATTCTAGTGTTTATAATGGATACTTCAAGTGTTTAATGAAGCTAGCTTAAAATTATTTCACATTAAAATGGTGTGTACAAATTCATTCTAGGATTTACTCTTCAGTTTTTCTCCTGTTTTAATCTGCAGCCTTCAAAAATCTGTCAATTTTACTTACAGAAAAGATAAAATCGTGACAAATATGTATTATGATTCAAATACTTAACACTAGAATGGAATGGTCCTTAGTTATGAAAAGTACTTGCTTGGATAAATTGCAACCAAGTTTATAGTGAAATTAAAGTCCAGTTTCTACATCTGATCATCTTCTGACCATAGAGTATGAACAGTGAGAACAGCGATACTTCAAGACAGAATTCCAGTTTAAATTTGCAAAGGAATAAATTGAGCACAAGTATTCTCCCCCACATTTATTTCCTTTTGAGGTCTTTTTGAAACATGCTTTTTTTCCGTTGACTTGACAAAAAATTTTAGTTTGTCTATGTTCTGTCCTCAGTGGAAAAGGATATGGTCTTGTTTAAAATAGTTGAAGATGTGAGAGAAAAGAGAGAAAACCCAAAGATGAACCTCAGAAGTAACACAGCAATCTTGGGTTTTTTTTCAGTAGGCTCATCAAAACTGGTTGTAGGGTCACTTTGAACTGGGAGCTGCATTCCTGCCATTTCTCTTACCCCTTTTGCCTATTACTATGAAGATTTATTGCTAATTAAAAGACTGTTTGTTTCTTGTGCAGAAGTTCACACATTTAAAAGAAAATAGTTCATTCATCATTGTTTTCTAAGAGATTCTTTTGAATTAATCTTTACAGAGCAGACGTTTTTATTTATTTCCAAGTATATCTAGACTAATATGTTACTTCAATTCTAATATTCAACTGGAAAACCAAAAACATTGCTTAGGTGTTTAAAAAGTAGCTTTTATTCAAATACTGTATTTCTCCACTTTTCATGGAGAGGTAAACTATGTTTTTTCAAACCCAGATACTCATCTGCTTCCAGTACAGAAGTGACATTTAAAACAATCTAGTCCTCCCATCTGTCACATCTCCTATCAATCCTTTCTCCAACTTTTGAATGCTGTTTTGTGCATTTCCCCACTTCAAAATTCCTCTGGATGTCAAAAGTAGAAGACAAAAGGAGCTTTGAAGGTTGCCTGTTCTTAAAATAGCACAGGTGAGAAATTAGGCTTGCCTGAGTTTTTGATTTGCCATACTGTCTGCTTTTGTGAGACCATTGTGAAATAGGATGGAGACAAAGCATTTGGAGCCTGTAGAATCACCAACAAATGGAAAAATAAGTTTCCATACAAGTTCAGGCTACCATAGGTTCATTCTTGATATTCCTACCAATTTCTCTTTCCATCGGTGGTGAAAGTGTATTTTCTCAGGTACTATGAGTGGAAGCAATGACCCAAGGAACTTCCAACTGTTCCATCTGTACAGATTAGAAAGCTGGTTAGCCAGAAACAGGGCTATGCCATGAGAAAAGAAAATACTGAGATTGTCTTTGAGACCTCTAGGTACGGAGAAAAAAAGTTGATAACTACACACATCTCCCTGGGGAGAAGAGCTGGATGTACATGACTGTGATATTAAATTTCTTGAAGCTCATTGAGGAACAGCTACTAGGCATGAGGAACCAGACACCTTCCCTCAGGATGCTTAAGGCAATCAACTCTCTAAACGTATCAAAGATTCACTGAAAATGCTGCATAACACAGAAAATCTTGTCTTGCACCTGCCGTTGAATTGGCTACAGGGACATTTCTCCATGACACTAACATGCACCAATAAGAAATGCCTCGCTTTATGATTCATACCAAAGAGACTCAGACCTGTTTCAGTTAGAAATGTCTTCTAGGACTATTCTTGTTAGTGATGTTAACACTGTGGTGATTTATTCCATCCCCAGTCTCCCCTTGGACTGAAAATATTGGAGCTTCTTTACACAGAACCTGTGGTCCTGTCTCAAGGTAGTGTGTTGGCTGTGATGTGACACTATCAGAAAATCTGCACACAATGCTCATCCAGTGGAAGCCTCTGGGGAATTCCAGGATAAAATGAAACAAAAACTTCCTACCACAAAAAATTGGGCTTATGATTTTGCTAGAAAAGAGCTTCTTGTTATTGAATTTACTATACTATTTTTAAGGTAACAGTATTTAGTCCTGTCTTTAATCTAAGCTGAAGACTTTTAGTTTATTTGTGCTCACATTGCAAAGATTATCCTAATTTCCTTGTGAGTTGTGCTCCAATTAACACTGAAGTTAATTACATATCCAGATTTTGACACACAATTGAGAATTTAAAAAAGAAAATATGAAGAGTCTGAATCATAAACTCTTGCTTTTAATGGCATAGGGCAGCATGCTGAGATAGACCTGTAGAAGAAATGAACTGGAAGTAAAAAATGTTCAAACTTGCTGACTCCTAAGTAATATAAGAAAATACAATAAATACAATATGTGCTCAGAGCAAAATAATTCCATACACCCATGGTGGCAGAGTTAATGTCTCTGTAAACTATACACAAGATAAAGTGTGAGAAGGTTCTGAAAGCCTGTCTAGGTCTTTAAGGAACATACCCATTGCTCTCTCCTTCATGTACCTTCTTCGTAGCTGGCACAGGTCTGAGTAGTGAATTTGACCCAATAAATATTTGCAATAAAGAGTCTCTTAAAACTCATGTTATATGCATGATGCTGGATTTTTAAATGAAAAGGTATAGAACATCAAGTTTCAATCTACTTATAATTCTTAGGCATTCTGTAGGAAATGCCATCATTACACCGTTGATGTTGGCAGGCTGTATATCCATACAGTGAGAAGCCATGAGGCAAAAGCTGACTAAATTCACTCAAAGGAGAGTGTGACCTGGTTGAGGGCTTATTGACTCTGTGGACAATTAATCATTAATGCACCATCTAGTTAATTATAACCCGATGAAAACATGCAAATGACAAAACTAATAAAGATAAACTCTGGTTGGGCAATACTGCATGTAGTGCAATCCCTGAAGAAGTCATATTAGCAATTGGCCTTGGTGAATCCCATTATGAGTGACTATTAGCCAAACAGAAAATCAGAACACACAGAATAAAGGAAACACATTGGTGGATTGAAGAGTTAAATTTGTAGCAATCATTGATAAAATTTTGTAAAATAGCTGGGTTTTTTAAAATTCCTTTTCATAATACATAAAAATATGCTTTACAGGAGAGAGTTATAATCTGAGTTATTGGTGAGAAAGAGGCAAAGTTACTCACCACAGTGCATACAGTGAAAAAAAGGAATAGCAAGTTTCTTGATCTCAACCCAACACATTAACCAATGAGCTGGGGAAAGAAGCCAGTGCACAAAGAACTACTGAGCCAAAAATAATTCAATTTTACTATACACAGCTTGCCAACTAAAGTAGTTATTGCATATTCATAGCATTCCTTAGAGCTGACACATTCGGAACACCTTTTCCTCAGCTGGGTTCAGGATCTTATGACATAGTCAGCAGTGATACAGATATGTAGTGAATGCTCCCTCATGATTGTTCTTGGAGCTGCTTCCCCTACATAACCTCCAAACACAAAAGAAATAATACCAGCTTTTCTCCAGTAGGAAAAGTAATCAAATAAGAAGCATACTTTTTATTTTAATTACTTACTATTTTATTAATTTTATTTCAACTCTTTGGTGCCTATTGCTGCAGATATCAAGGGTTACCTGTTAGGGAATCTTACTTTTCCTTCCTAAGAGATACTGGGATGTAGCTTAGTATTCTTACCACAAAGACATCCACCATCATCAAGAATGAATGAGAGCTGTAGCAGCTACCAAATAGCCAAAACATTTTAGTACAGAAGATACTGTAAGGTATATCTCCTTTTCTTTTGTTTTCCTTTTTTTAAGCAACAGATTGTTAGCAATAAGAGGCAATAATTATCAGAGAACACTGCACTGTGCTGGTGAGGCCTGACTTTGGGTCCTGTGTGCAGTTTTGGATTCCACAATATAAAAAGGCATTAAGCTATCAGAGAGCATCCAAAGGAAGGCAACAAGGATGGTGAAGGGCCTTAAGGGGAAACCTCATGATGAGTGGCTGAGGTCACTTGGTCTGTTCAGCCTGGAGCAGACTGAGGGGAGATCTCATTGCAGGAATGGCCTGAAATTGTGTCAGGGGAGGTTTAGGTTGGATATTAAGATAAGGTTCTTATCCCAGAGGGTGGTTGGGCACTGAAACGGGTTCCCCAGGGAAGTGGTCACAGCACCAGCCTGACAGAGTTCATGAAGCTTGGACAATGCTCTCATGCAAGGACAGGGTGTCCTATCCAGGGCCTGGAGATAGACTCAACGATCCTTGTGAGCCCCTTACAAATCAGGATATTCTTTAGTTCTACAATAGCAATTTTTAAGTAAACATTTGCAACATTAGGTCTGGATCCCAGTTTAATAAGCATTGTTGATGTAAATAAATAGCACATATGGAAAGGGTGAAAGAATGCTCTTAAAAATGTTTAAAAATTAGCTGGATTTGAGAGTTTTCAAGGAATATTTTTTCTTTTAATCAGGAAATACTGCAGCCTATTAACAGATTCCTACTATGCAAAAAGTCTGTGATAGGAAGTGCAGCAATAATGGGTACATTCTTTCTATTTTACAGATTTTGAATTTAGGAAAGGTGTATGAACTTCTCCTTGCAGTACAACAAGCCTGATTCAATGATCCTTTACATCTAACTTTATCCTGAGTAGTGTATCTCAAATTACCAAGTGCTAGATAGTCTAAATATCAGTGCTGTAACTTTTTGACTTCCAAATAGGTATGCCAGGGAAACAATGCAGTGTAATCTAATACAGCAGCAGCTGCATGGCAACAAGAAACAACATTTTCACCTGCAGAAATGGAAAAATACCGTGGTAAAATTCTGCACTAGTTCATTTGAGTTCAGTCACACTTTTCACTTCACTCTAGCCTTTTGGCAGTTAATGTAGTAAAGAGGACATTTAGGGTTTTTTTTGTCTGAAGAGACCTCTGACTAGATGTATTCCTTTCAGATTCAGAGTCATCCAGCACTAGATCCTGCATTTATGTGCCTTATGAGAAGTGTAAAGCTGCTTTTGAGTCTTTGTGCAGAATCTAGGTCAGTGCCCTACAGTTGCTAGCAACCGCCACTTAATTCTAACTTTTTTCAGAGTTTTGGTTGAAGAAAAATGTCAGATTGACACAAGCACTCTGCTGCAAGGAGGGGCTCCATAAGTATAATAGCAGTTTCAGTTGCTTTAATGAATTTGATAGGTGCATACAAAAGTAATTGGCATCTGCACAACCTCTTCTGACAAAACTTGAATAGAGTCTTCAGTTGTGGAAGGGACAGCCTGCATCTACTTCTGCCCACCTTGTTAGCAGCCTCTCTTCTAGCTAGATTAAATGACTTCATTAAACCTTGTACTTCAGGCGCTCATTTATTAGCAAAAAAAGGACTGGGTCTAGAGAAGCCAGTGTAAGTTTTACAGTGCTGAAGCTAGAATACTGTTCTGCCAATAACCAAGCTGCCAATGCAGCTGTGTGGCAGCTGGTAGCAGGAGTTCATATTGAGAGTTTTGGCAGAGCACATTCACCTCATTGCAGTCACTTTTCTCATGGGTTTGTAGATAGCCTCCTAAGACTTTTCAGTATAGCATGCTCCTTTTCACAAGAAAGCTGTGGTTTTGCTGTTTGAATTAAGGGAATGTTCTTTTAAGGCTGGCATTCACTGTCACTTACATTGTACATGTTTTATCTAGCCACTGTAAAATCCCAAAGACCTTCCCCTTACACAGACATACACAGAATATGTAACATTCTGTAGCCTGTCGTACCATGTGCTCTGATTTTAGAACCATTAGAAGCACAGAAATAATTGAGAAAGTGATGTCACTAAATAGGCTGAAGTCTCCACTAGAACCCCTCCCCAAAAAGTAGCCTAAGAAAGCCATTTTCTGTTCCTTTGGTTGACTGTGAATTAAAAAACAATGACTGTACTTTAGAGCTCTGAAATGACAATTAACTGCAGAGAATGACAGATGTCAAAGATTCAGGTTGCACATGCTTGTTTCTGTGCCTCATGAACATTGACTTTAATGTAGTTTTCATGGCCAATCCCTGCCCATAGCGGGGGGTTTGGAACTAGATGATCTTACAGTCTCTTTCAATCCAAGACTTTTTATGATTTTATCCTTTTCATTTACATAGAAAATCATCTTGGGCAAGGAAAAGAGAAATCATACATAAGTTGATTAGAGTTGAGTAGAATAAATCCTTATGCTATTGTGGTGAGTTAACCTTGCACGACTGTCAGAAGCCCACTCAGCTGCTCTCTCAGTCCCCCTCCTCAACAGAACTGGGGGAGAAAAATGTTGAGAAAGTTCATCAGTTGAGATGAAAACACAAACATTCTTTACTAAGTACCATTGAAGGTAGGGCAGACTTAACCAAGGAAAAAATAATTTTTTGCAAATTAAAAATAGGATTAGGATGGTAACAAAGAAAGACTGTACCAAAAATATCTTCCTCCCACCCCTCTTTTTCCGAAGCTCAACTTTGCTCCTGAATTTTCTACCTCCTCCTCCTGCCCAGCTGGTGCAAAGAACTAGAAAATAGGGGTAGTGGTCTGCTCATAATACTCCATCTCTGCTGCTCCTTCATCTAAACACAAAACTGTTAGAGTTGGAGGGGACCTCTGGAGATCAGCCAGTCCAAAGTGCCTGACAAGGCCAGTCAGCTAGAGCAGGTGAGAGCCGCCCATGCCGGCTGTGCAGAGGGCTCGGCCGAGGGGCCCCTTCGCCCCGGAGAAGCCGCAGCCACACGAAGGACCCGGGGGTGCCGTGGGCTGCCACAGGATGCCCCGAGGGCTCCCAGACCCCGCTCCGGGGCACGGCAGCGCGGTACGACAGAGCCGCAGCGCTGCAAGGGACGGCCTCAAACTGGGGCCTGCAAGGGAGGCACCTGGGCATCCCCACTGCCCACAGGCACATCCATCCACGGGATTCCGTACATTCCCTGTGCCGTGGGGGCACGGCAGCCACAGGGGAGCCTCAAGAAGACCAGATGTGGAGGGGAGCAATGAGACATCTCTTGTCTAGAAAGTGATATGCTTCCACGTAACCCCTTCCCTTCCCTTCCCTTCCCTTCCCTTCCCTTCCCTTCCCTTCCCTTCCCTTCCCTTCCCTTCCCTTCCCTTCCCTTCCCTTCCCTTCCCTTCCCTTCCCTTCCCTTCCCTTCCCTTCCCTTCCCTTCCCTTCCCTTCCCTTCCCTTCCCTTCCCTTCCCTTCCCTTCCCTTCCCTTCCCTTCCCTTCCCCCCACCACTTCCCTTCCCTTTTACTATAAAATAATTTTTTTTTTGCACCAACATCTAACCTCATTTGTTTTTAATCATGTTTTTGGGTGTATTTCCAATCAGTTTTCAAAGTGGAAATTAGATCTCTGTGTACAAAATAAATCTCTGTGTATAAATTTAACTCTCTAAGTCTCTGTGTATAAAATGGAAAGTCTATTTTATACACAGAGATTAATTTCCTTTGCTCTTCTGGGTTTAAACCAGATTTTAACGGGGCTCTAGGAGAACTTCTGCTCCAACGACTGGAGCACCTTCTTCCCCTTCCTTTGCCCTGACCTTGGTGTCAGCAGGGCTGTTGCTCTCACATAATCTCACTTTTCTCTCACAGCTGTCTTGCAGCATTTTGTACCCTTTCTCTAATAAGCTTTCCAGAGGCAGCACTAATAGCTTGGCTAATGTGATCAGCAGTGTCCTGTAGTGGGACTGTTCAGGCTGGCTGTGTCCTACACAAGGGCAGCAGAAGCTGTTTTCTCACAAAGGCCACTCCTACAACTTCTCTACTGCCAACACATGACATGTACACCCAATACCCCTATTTTAAATTCTTGCATCCCAGTAACTTCATCCCAAACCTTCTTCTATGGTTGAAACAATTCAGAAGAGGAATTACTTGAACACAATCATCTTCATATTCAAGAAATTGTTAAGGCTGCTAACTATGAAAAAATGGCTGCTCCAGGCATACTTCTGGGGCTAAGCTACAGGAACAGATCACTGTGAACAGGACATAGAGAAGATGCAGAAAGTTGGGTCCAGGATGCAAAGACCTCAATGCTGTTTATGTCACCTGCCACTAGAAGGCCGGATTTGTTTTCTACATAAACAGTATTAAAAGTATTAAAGCCTCAAAGCAGCAGTCTTTGTGTTCACAGTAAAACCACATTTAATCCTGCATCTCCGAGTGGCTCTGACAGACATTCTTCCTGTGAGATGGCCCTGGATCTTGAATAGAAGTAACAGAGTGAGACAGGACTTCCCCAGTACCAGAGCATCAAGACAGAGCCTTCCTTATGTTGTTAATCCCATTGTAAGGAGAGCACTAGAGCATGGGTCAGGACCAACCTTAATCTGGTCCAGTCAAGAAAGGATCACTGCTTCAGAACTGAGTATTTATACCCTTACAGCTCTTGTCCAAAGGCCAGTAAAAAGCAGGTTCATTTGCTGCCATACCTTGCAGGAGCCTCCTACCCCAGTGCCATCCCAAAGGCAGTTTAGGATTTCAGTCAGTTGGCAGGTAATTTTTCACTCCATAGCACGATTTTCTCTGGTGCTTACTCTGCATCTTTCCTCTGCCACTCAAGAGTACTGACTAATCCCAGTTAAGAAAACCAAAATTAACTTTGAAATTGCACTTGTTATTTCCAAAATGTTTTTAGTGATATAATTAGGTAGTTTACAGAAAAGCAGATTTCTGAAGAATTCAAATTTCTGCCTCTGGCAGGGTAGTGAATACATTTTTTTATTAATTGACTCAAAAGGACACAGCTATCAGCAATTCTTATTTTTGCAATCTTGAACCTATACTGAGTGCAAAAAATGTTTGTACTCTACAGAGGAGCATCTCAAAACAAAGAATGAAATGCACAGGCTTTCTGCAGTAATGTTTTTAGCACTCTTCAGCTACTTTCTTCCTTCCACATACAAATACATTCTTTAAAATTTGAAGCAATTCAGATCTCCATTTCATGCTTTTGTATTATCTGGAGGAATATGACTAGATAGTATCAATTAGTAGTAATTTTAGGTAGTTGTAGTTTTGTCATCTGCTAGAGTGGTATTTGTTGAACTAAATATTCAGAATTTTGTAGAACATCTGGTGTTATTTTGGGCCATTTACCTGCATAATTTGATTATATTTTAAATATGACAATTTTCATGTGTTAAACCAAATCTGTGGAAGCCAAAATGCTAAGAATCTTCTCCTGTGCACACTGCTAGTCTTGTAATATCAAGTTAAAGGCTAGGATAATGTTTGGATTTACAACATTAAAAAGCACTATCTATTGCAGTTAATCTTAATTTTCTTTTCTTCTCGGTAAAATTTAACACAATGCATTTCTCATATAATATGAGCATCTTCCTGTTAAATCTTCCTGACAGTTTTTTAGAATAAAATCTTATTCTCAGTTCCGAATCAGTAGAGAATGGATCCTTATATTGTTTGGATTTTTTCCCCCCTACCATCAGAAGTTCTGAATCAGAGTGGTTAGGTTTTCGGCCTCACTTTTTCACAAAACTGCACTGTAACTCCCTTTTTTATTTTTTGTCTATCAGCTACTGAGTAGACAATACACTGAGCTGCAGTAATAATAATAGAAGAGGATTTTGTGTCAGGCAGAATGACATCCTTTTGAGGCATAACCTGAATTAAATTAAAAATGCTGGAGAATATTGAGGATTCCCAGCAAAACAGAGTTCCAAATTTCCATAATGAAATGTGTGGCATCCTATCGAAAAGTTACTTGTAAAAACTGCTGTTGCCATTCTTCCAACACTAAGCACAACCTTTTAATCACTTTATCTTCTCTAGTGCTTCTGCTGTTAGTGCTGATTTGTTTTGTTCTTACAGCTTAAAAGGTTAATGTTTCATAATTCATTAAATCAATGGAAGTTTAAGTTAGACATCTGCCTCTGTAAGCTAAAAATAACGAGGAGCTAGTGAACAGTGTGCAAAATCAAACAAATTAGTGACAGCTTTTATCCAGTGGTAAAGGTCTTTATGAAGATAATTTAATCAGTCATCCCCCAGTCCATTTCAAAGCTGAATACATCATGTGTAGCTAGTTAGTGCCACAGGAACAAAACGCATCAGCCTAAAACTCAGATGAGTGCTGCCCTTACACTGAGTAATCTTCCATAAAAGAAAGAGAAGAATAAGACCACTCTCTCCTCAGTGGCTGTTTACACGGAATCACTTTGATCAACAAGAATGTGTGTTTAAAGTAGTGTGAAGTTGTGTTGAGTCGGTTTTTTTTTAATTAAAAAAAAATTGCCTCTCATCTCTCTGGGTAGAACATCCTTAGGAAGTGACAAGATTATGCAAATCAAAGTAAACGTGAAGTCCATGTTCATTACTTAAATCAGCTTCAAACAGACCAGTCTGTAGACCTGAGGAACAACAGCATCAAAATACTAAAAAAGGGCCTGTAAAAGTGAGACTCCATTGAATATAAACAAATTTAAGGATTAATTGCATGGGGGTGGGTGGAACCAGTGTCAAAACATAGAGGTACTTAAACTATGAGGTTGCAAAACCATTCACACAAGTTGCATACAAGTGAAGTTAAGCAAATCATTACTGATTTCAGAAGAAAAATGTGCAGAGATCTGTAATGAACATCTGTGTAGAATAGGGAAGTGTTGACACCACCTCACTTACACTGCTGAGATCTCAGCTACTTCCTGTTATATACACACAGGTGGACATTGGGCATATACAGCTCTGCACTCTGTTTGGAAATCAGGAAACTCCAAGGCAATGGGAAGAGCAGAGCTTAAAAAAATCCTGAGTAGTTTGATAACTTCCTCAGGTTGTAAATCCTGAAATGAATTAAATTGGTAAGTTACTGATACTGGTGAAGAGGTTAAGTGATGTAACATGCTAAGGCAGGAACTTACTGAAAGAAAAATGAGTCAGATTGAAAATAATGCTTCAAAGTTTGTAAAATAGTAAAAATCTTTTATTATCTAGTGCTTGAAGATGAAAGAACACACCTCTAATTTCCTTCACCTATTTTTACTTCTCCTTTTGTACCCTAATGATCTTAAATTACAGCAGCCCAACCTCCTCCAAAATATCCTTACTGAACTTCATCCTTTCCAGAAAGCAGTAGTCCCCTGAAGTCATCAATGGCTCCACTGCTTATAGCATGAATATAAAAAGAAATTATGTCAAAGTAAGCAACTCAGTGGGCAAATAGCTTTTTTTTTCCCATGAAAATTTAACCTGTTCATATTGACAAGGAGGAACCTGACAGATGTGAAAATACAATACAGCAGCATTAACACAATAGCTCTGAGTAAGACCCCATCACCCTCTTAAATCTGAGGGACATTACTGTCTACACAGCACTGACATTTCAGATGTTTCTAAGTCAGCTTGTAAGCAACCAGCTCTCAGGAGCGAGCTCATTACTGCAGTGATAGACAACAAAAATATCCTTGCCTCTATAAGCCTTCTCTTTTTCTCTATACAGAGGAAGATGCCACCAAACTGAGGGTGGTTTATCAGTGGTAATACAGAACAGGTTCAGGCATTAGTCACAAAGTGTAAGTATCTGTTGTTAACTACAATTTAACAGACTGATCACAGAGACAAACACCTACTTTATGCAGGTGCAAAGACTTTTTGGAGCAAAGTCTTAGACTCTCCTTAATCACAGATGTACACAATATAAATCTTCACTGGGAGCAGTGTCAGAGGCAACAGGATACAATAAACTGGATGATGAAATAAGGGAAAAGGCTTGGGTATGCATGCTGGCATTCTCCATATTCTCCACGTTCTTCAGTATATGACTAAATGAGCTTGGTGCCAAAAACATGTTTTAGAATCACAGAATCATTTAGGTTGGAAGAGATCCTTCAGATCATTGAGTCCAACTGTTAACCTAACACTACAAAATTCACCACTATACCACATCCTTTAAGTGCCATGCACCCTTTATTATCAGAAAAGTAATAAAGAATATATGTTCAATATGGGAAGCCTGCCTTAGTAATTAAACCACATCAAGTCTTCAAAACAACTTAGAAGACTTTAGAAAATCCACAACATGGTAATGTTATCTTCTTTCCTCATCACCTCCAATTTGCATCAACTTTGTTTTTTATCACCATTACAATACACTTTATTAACTTTTAAACTGCTTTAATTCAAAGTAAATTAATGTACCACCAAAACACTGAAAGACTGTGAAATGCTTCTGCAGTTCCCCACTGCCGAGACATTTTGTGTGCTCTGGAAATAGAGACTGCTTCACAGATCTGCACAGTCCCTGGTGGGGGGGGGCAGTTTTCTGTGTTTAGTTAAATACAATTTAACAGTATGCTTTTCCTTAGGCAAGTTCCATCTTGCAAGCAAACATATTTCATAGGGCAAGTATTATACCAACATACATGGCTCAACATTAAAATAATAAAACTCTTCAATCAGAAAAATGAAGAAACTGCTTCTTCAAAATCTGAAATCACATCTCTGTGTTTTGCTCATGAGAACAAAGTTTACAGGCATAAGTTGCACATAAAGGGTTTATTTTAAATGTTTTAAGGATAGAGTTACATCATAATTATAAAAATTACTTACAGAATTAAGTAACAATTTAAAGTGTTTATACTTCTAAATGCAGAGAACAGGGAACTGTCTACATTGTTGAAAATAAAATAAAAATAAAGAAACCAAGCTCTAAAGATGAATTAATTACCTAATTTAAAAATGTGAACACGAAGACCTCTGAACTATACACATACCAAGAACCATCCAAATTGCACTAATGATGTAAAATACAAAAAGCACAGCATTTTCAAGGAACCAGAAACTGTTTTTACCATAATTCTTTTCCCTGATGCAACTAGACAATTCTCTCTGAAGACAAAGCCCCTATGTTTAAACAATCCATTTAAAGAATGCTTCTACCTATTCCAACAAAAAGGGTTTTCCCCATCTCTACTCCAACATAGTTTAGGGTTTGGCACTCAAAAGAAAGAAGAAGAATGTAGTGTTCTGCTATTCAACTGAAATTTTATTTTTTTCTTCAACAGAATACATGGTCCCTTCAAATGCTGTATGACACATACAACTGGAAAATTACCTTCCGTTGGCACTATGCTCGTCTCACCGGTGCATTTAATCCTACTAACAACCATTAAAACAGCACAATAAGCAAATTCACAAAAAACTGAACACAAAATAAAAACAGAACAAAACAAAAACCTAAACATTTTAACATGCAACTTTAGTTTGTTACATTGAATGTTCTAACCCTCTAAGCATGCAAAAAAGGATGGTCTGCATTTAAGTTGGTTTTTTTTTCCCTTTTAAGTTTTACATGGCAGCCTGACATCACACACACACACACACACAATATACAACAATACTACAGCAGGTAAATGTGAAAGGTGAATAAATTTTTATACAAAGATCCATGGCTTGTGCCATCACAAGCCCTATGTGATTTTGGAAAGTAATGTTGAACCCCTATAACAAGGAACCAACATTTAGTTACCAGGGTAACGCAAGCACTGCATGCAGATCTGAAACATGAGCCTAAAACAAAGCCCAAAGCAGATGGGCAGGGAGTGGAATTAGTCTCAAGCCTCAAAACTGTGGTTTAAGCTATCAAAAAAAAAAAACCAACCAAACCCAAAAAAACAAAACAAAACAAAATATCCCCAAAGAAACCCCAAGTGAAAATATCCACACAACAGACAAACGGGGACATCCAAAAATGACAGTGAAATTTACAGTTTGTAGATTATACTCTAATTGTCAGAATACATAGTGTATTCAATAGGCTTGCAGAAAACCCACAAATGCAAGCCTAATGCTAGAAGTGTTCCAGTAGACCTAAACCTCAGATATTCCAAACAAACCTCTTACTCCTCAGATATATAGCCCCAAGCTCAGTGTGCTAGGTAATCCATGTATCTTGTGTGTAATTAATACACTCACTCATTCCTGTGCCACAAATGTCGACTTGGGCTCATGGAGCCAGGCTCAGCTTTGAGATTTACATGCAGGACTCTTAAGAGTCAATAGAAAACACAACAGATCTGCAGGATGAAAACACTGTGTTGCAAATCTGCTCACTTTGTTCAAACACAAGAAACATTTACGACTCAGCTACTTACTGCATAAGGACTGCATCAGAAGCTATTCACTGAAAGACAATAGCCTGCCTTTGGTTGCCCATGATGAAATACTGGACATAATGCAATATAGTAGCAATGGACAAAGAATTAAGGTATCATATTTATATGGAGAGTATTTATTACCATTCAACAGCGTAATGAGGCACAAGACTTAAGGCTAAAATATGAAATCAGGCAAAAAAATGGACAGAAAGGGGCTTAAACCACTGAGTCTTCAATATCAGGAATACCCACAACAGAGGTCATCTGCACCTCTGTCCTCTGATTAACAGCTCCTGCATTCTTCCACTAATGGCACACAGCTGGATATCAGGGTATTTGTTCCTTCCATCAACAGTGTTAACTGTCTTCACGTTCTGTACTTCTGTGAAGCAGTTCTTGAAACTTGCAGAGCTCTGCCTTACTGTAACATGACAACCTTGTTGCTGTGCTGCATTGTTGTTCCAATTCCATTGTTTTTAAAAGCTGCCACACTTAAGGAAACCCTAATTTTCATTTACAACTATCTTGCAAGATTATAACCATGAAAAGATTTTGCAGTTGTGGGCTGCTATTTACATCCACAATCTAATGCAGATGACTGAACCACTGAGACTGCCTTATAGCTTCCATTAGATAGTACAGCACTGGCATGCAGAACTCTAGTGTTCATAGAATGAAATTAATGTTAACAGCATACCTCAAAGCAAGTACAATGTACACCACAAAAGGCAACAACAGGTTTAAACTGTAGATTTTTCCAGACACTCCTTAAGTGGAAAAGCCAGAAAAAGAATAAACCGGGAAGATGCCTTCTTGAACCAAAATTATTAAAAGCAAACCAAACAAAGGAATGCAACAGACTGAGCAGAAGGCAACAAATGCTTCTCTTTCTCTAAAGTTACATCTTCACTGTAAAAGGACAACCCCTCCCACTCCCCTGGTGTGAGATTGTATTTACCATGTAAAATATTAACTACTGTTAAGCTTCTAAGTCCACACACAGACATTCAGGTTGCTAGGTTTTGATTTTAAATAAGAGACTACTGATGCCAATGCGTAGTCTAAAGTCTTCTGAAGTAGCATATATACTGTTAGAGTTGTGGCACCAAGCACTTGGGTTTTGCTAAGAAGTGTGTATAACAAACAAAGAAAGAAGTACGACATTTAGGATTGAAGGCAGCCTTGTTGCATGTATTTTACTGGTTCCTACAACTTGTAAATATGGGCCATTAACCTGCATATTCTAATTAAGTGGTTATACAGATTAAATGTAATTTTATAGTTTAATGCCTTTTCACTGAAAGGTGCGTAATCCAAACACTTGATATCCTACTGCCCTGTGACTAGTAAAAAACGCACAAGCATTTCCACGCACTGCAAGTTCTTAAAAAGCTAAATTTGAAATAAAGTGTAGAAACACAGCAGATTGATGTTACTTGGGTTAGGCACTCCTTGATACTGCACAAACGGTTTAAACCTTTCAAAAAAGTCACCTCTGTCCCAACCCTGAAGACAAGGACTGCCAGTATCCAAGAAATTAAATTTAATGTTACAAAAGAAGGCGTATCAAAATATCAAACTACACTTGCATGTGGCAGTTGAACAAGTGAGTGCAAGATTGAAGAAAAAGTCAAAATCTATGAAAAAATTTAGATTAATGATTACAACACTAGATCAACTTTACACAGCTTGAATTTGCAGCTGTTCTTTGCTTTTAACTCCCTCCTGCCCAAACATACTGACTTCCTTCAAGAAAAGGAGTTCTCTTACACAAAATGTGTCATGTTTGTATTACTCAGAACAAAACAGTTTTGCTGGCAGAGATTGTGGGTTCGCAGGGACATTTAAGCTTTCGTTAAACTGGAAAGCAGTCAAGTCTTTGTGTCTATAAATTTTACATTTAATAGTTCCACAAATTTGGCAAAAGTTCATGATGATGTCTAGGATGTCTTCACCAAATCGTAGACATAAATATGGAAATCATCATCAAACTTGATGAAATAGACAGATGGTTTGGCTTCAACTTGATGAATGACCATTCCAGTCCTTTTCGAGCCATCTTCTTTGGCATATTCCACTTGTTTGCCTACCAGGCTGTCCACAACTTCACCTGGTTCCCGTTCTGCAGGAGGTGAATCATCTGTAACATAAACCCAGCAGGCTTTAGTAGACATTTTAATAAAATTTTGCACTACGAAAGACAACTGCACAGTCATCTTTAAAACTCATACAAAACAATTAGAATTTGTAAACAGATTACTTAATTTCATTCAGACAAGCATTTAACAGTTGCCATGCTTGTAGAAAGTAGTTGCAGAAAAAGTTTTTAAGCAATGCTGTCTTCAGTTTTATTAAAACAAAAATAGTACTTTGGTAAGAGAAGTAATACTTTGACAGGAGGGTGTATCCACAAGTTGTAGAAAATGGCTGTAGATAGCTGAATTTAAGCTATGAGCAGAAAAAGGCATTGGACCTACTTAGCAGAAAGGTACCCTAATTTAACTTCCCTCTTCCCACACACATTATTCAAAGGTTCAATACGTGCATTTAACTACAACAGAAGCATCTCTTCCGAAATGGTACTAGGTGTCAACTCCTTATTAAAAGGGACTTTTGACTCCATATTTGAGTAATTTTGGTAAAGTCTGACTGTATTATTTTCCTCTCTGGCAAAACCTAACCAGACAATCCCTATGCTAAATCTGGATTATGAAAGGTGTGATTTGTAACATGCCAAGTGACTGGATACAAGCCAATTACAGAAAATGATAAAGGGTAAAAAGTACTGTATGGAGAACTGAAAGCTAACCACATCTTCTTTCTCAACTCCTCTTCTTGGATTCCTAATTCAGATAAACTTGTAGTTTGTATTCTACAGGAAAATCTTCTAAAGCAATTGCAATATCTGATGTGGCTTTTATTCTGGAAATCATAAGCTTTTAAATTAATAACTTAGTTACAAGTTTGTATTTAAGAATCCCTTACAGACTCTACCAGTTTTATTTTGAGTTTTGAGAGCTGTGAAAGAACTCTCAAAGGAGAAAAAAAAAAAAACAACAGGGAATGAATAGACTGGCTTGCATTTGCACTTTGAAAGTCTTGCAAACAGAAGGTTTTTGTTTTTCAGTTCCTCTATAAATGCATTGTCACACATAGTTATTATTCTCTTAGTATGAGTTTTATATTTCTTGGCAAAGATGTAAGTTCAACTCCTACATTTTCACTTAGAAGTGTAGGCCAAGTTTGAGTATCAGATCCAGCAATATATTTTCCCCTCACAAAAAGAAAAAAGGTTAAAGCAAATTACCTATTATTTGGTCTCCTCACATGTGCAGAACCTATATTTGATAAGGGACAGTACCCTAGAAATTTTATTTATAACATTATGGCAAGTTCCACCAAATTTATAGAAGTATTTTCAGATATTCTAAAATCTGATTTTGAATAATACTACTCCAAAATACTAACATTCAATTGTTGAGTCAAGGACATGATTCAAAATATCTGGAAAGCATTCACATTCAGGAAAGGAAGCAAATACTTAGAAGTGTTTAGAAAATCAGTAAGCAATAATCTTTTGGCAAGCACAGAGGGTAAAGTGCACTAAAACCAATTAAGATTTAAATGGAAAGAAAGCATATAAGCTTTCCCTACTCTCAAGGTGGAAGAAAGCAAAGCAGACTTAAAATACATTCCTAGTCCATTTTGATGATTAATACAAAGAACAAGTTATTTTAACATTCAAATCTGAAAGAGCTTGCTTTATTTCTTTAAGAAGAGGAAGGTCACTTTTCTCCATTAACATTTGTGGTGCTTTCTTTAAAGCATCAGAGATGCTGCTTTTTGCTCGGGCCAGAGGAGAGGGTCATCTAAACACAGATCATTAACACAGAGATTATGCAAATAAGTGCCACTTTTTTATTCTGCCAGTAGATCATTACCAGTGGTGCATCTGAAAGAAGATGATCTCAAACTCCACAAATTACTAATTGGATCACTGTAGTGGTTGGCTACATAGTGCTTTGCATATGTGTTAGTTACAATAATTTTCTTTAAATCCCAGATGGCTTCTATCAGAAAGGGCTTTGTAACACAGGAGAAGTAAACCCAAAGTATTCTTTATAATCTCTTTCTTTGAACTGACTATCTAAATCTCTAGAATAATACTGATTCTGTGAAAAGCCTCCTGAACTTATGGAAGTCCTGAAGAAGACTACTTCCAAAATGACAGGAAAGGTACTAAGAGGAAATCTTTTCTTATGTGTTACAAAACGTGAGAGAAAATCAAATTTCAAAAAATAAGTACTTCTTTCTCACAAGCAACTACTGGAAGACTTCTGGCTTGTAAATTTCCAATAAAAAACCAAAATGTGAAGTCTTTCACGGTAGCACACCCATATTTTCAGCAGAATTAAGATTAATTATGAAAAGGTATTACCCTGCATATGTCACTGCTACGAAAAGTTAATGTTTCAGCAGTTAACACAGATGTTCTTTCTTGTACTACCATATTTGTTAGCTGTGATACTTTGATAAAAAATTAAATGGAACATCAAATATGATGGTTTGTCAGCTGTCTTGACCATAAATAAACCACAGCTAAATGTTCAACACGAAAAGCTGTCAAAAGAAAAGAGTAATTGGCCTACTTACTTGAATCAGGCATAATGCGAAGGTCACCTTCTTTATAATCATCTAAGAGCTGGTACATGTACAAGACGGGATCTTTCTCGTAGGTTATATAAAACCACGTGTTCATAATAGGAGCTCGAGCCAAAACCATCCCCCTCCATTCATCTTTTGAGCCATCCTCTGTCTCAAACATATGTTCCACGGCTTTACCAATCATTGTGTCTGCCAGGTGGGCATCACTAATTCGAGACGAAGCTGAAACAACAGCATTTCAGGTATTCATTCAAAATGTGTCTTTGTAAAAATAATCTTTATGCTGATTAATGCACAAATCTTATTGGCAGTTAGTAAATTCACACACAAAACAAATAGTGTCCATTCTAGAGAGTTTAGTGCTGCAGAACTAAGAACTTCAGAATGTTGTTAAAATAATTATGAATTATTGTACTCCCTGTGATTAAACAATCACAATGTAAGCTAACAGGAGATCAATCAAGCAGCAAAGACTCTGTACTTTAACTAGACACTGGGCAGGGAGAGGCAGAAACAAAAGGCCTATCTCAAGGCAGTTCTACAATGGTATTAATTCAACTTTGGGGATGGTTCCTTGTAACGCCACCCTACAGATTGTAACCAATTCCTTTGCAGCTAGAAGAGGCTTTTTCTATTTACAAACTAGTGTTTACTTGAGTAGATATCAAACTTGGTGGATTGAAAAACCTGCAGTTTAACAATCCAAATGCTAATTCTGAAAAACAAAAAGCATTATTACTCATCAGGTTAATTCACTTAGAAAATGTCTTCCAGCCATTATTATAAGTACATGGTGGTTGTACAAGAAAAAATGTAACCTTATTACTGTTAGACACACAAAATAGCCAACACAGTCTAGATGGCTTAGAGTTGGAATTTTAACAGAAATATCAATGTTAATCTGAAAACTATAGAACGTACTGCATACTACTTTAAAGACAGAAGACAGCAACTGCACTCACTAGCATCATCAAAATTCATTGGAATAGAAAAAAAATCAAAGCACTTAGATTACCTGCTATGAGACAAAAATGAAATTGAGCAGTAACATTTAAGTGGTCATGGGTTATCCTGGGGGAAGTCTGCAGGGATTAGTGGAAAACATTTGGTGATAAATGTCAGCCAATATGTGTATTTATTTAGGAGAAAAAACCCAAACACTTACCAACTCTGTCTGGAAGAACTTCAAGTGCTGAGACTCTTTCATCTTTGTGAAGTTCTAGTCCATACACACAATCAAATCCATCATACTTTATGAGATAGAGCGAGGGATTTACAGGAACTTGATCAAGAACTGTGCCCTTCCATTGTGTTACAGGTCCACTTCCTTCTTTCCATCCGTGCTGTATCCTGCAGCCTACAATGTTTCTTCGTGGCTGAGAGATAGGTTTGCTTGGTCCCACATTGTTTCTATGCTTTCTGTACACAGATACAAACATTAATATTAAACAGGTACATACATAATCTGCCTTAGAAAATAGCTGTTTGCTTTTACATGACAATATATTTATAGCTTAGCACACCTTATTCAAATTAGGTCATAAAGCTTATCAAACGTTATTGGAAAAAAGAAAAACATACTTAGAAGTAGTGACACATTTTTGACATGCTGTATAAGATAAGATTTGTGCATTAAGTTCAGTTTCCTAGCAGTAAATTCTAAATGTAGTTTGCTTAAGCCAAAATAACAAATCCTATCCCTTGGATATGAATGTCACTGAATGTCAAAAGTGAAACTCACCTGATCAAATCTCAAAACACAAGGTTACCTGGTAACTGTAGTAGTAACCTGTAGTTACTACTACAACTTTACTACCTTGTTACTCTCTGAAGAACAGTAAACAACTCCTTTCCAGAAGGAAGAAGTCAGTGCAAGCATTATGTGGCTGACTGAAATTCTTTCAAAATGTTTGTTTTCCCTAAAACAGACCTATTTTCACCTGAAGAAAATTTTGGCTCCTTCATTTACAGGTAATTTTGATTCCATGTAGTTTTAAAGACACATGACAGCAACAACACTTCCATATTTAATATGGAAAATTAAAAACTGCATGTAATGTAAATGGCCAGAGAGGGGATACTCCTTTATGTGGAAAACAGATCAAGTAACTTTTTTGTCCTTCTGATATTTTCATGGAATTGGCATGAAAATTCCCTCTGGTAAGTAACAGTTGCTATTCTGATGAACTGTAATGTAAGCTATTTGACAGTTCCAAATCACTGAAAGTGTTATACAAGTTTTGTTTTATCCAGCTATCAAAACCACAATTTTGAACACAAATGGAAAAAACTAAGGGGCATTATGACAATATACAAAATTCTCCTGGATATCAATTAGTTGTAAAACAAATTTTTGAGCTACTGCTTGTAGTACTCATCATTTCAATGGCAGTAATATGTACACACAACTAGCTTAAAAGTAACATCTAAAAGATGATCAGTTGCAGAAGGCAATATTGTTCCTTAGATTAGAGATAGTGATCAAAGAAAAAGGTCTCCAGATATGATTAATGCTCTCATAGAAGTCCCTATATGATCAAAAAAATACAGATAACAATCATACCACTGAAATCCTGGAAGCAGTATTTCAGAATAATACACTCACAATATGATATTGGAATGTTTAATGCTGTATCACAACTGTAATCATAACTAGATAAAAACAAGATACACAATTAACTTCAATACTTATCCCACCTCCAGACGTTAATTCACCATGAAGATCTTAGCAAGGGTATTTTCAAATTTCACTTTTGTTATCATTTGAGGTTTCCAAAGATCAGGCTGCAGTTTTGCATTCCTAACTTTGATTAACACAGATAACTGGAACAGGTTTGAGTTCCTATAAAGAAAAACTCTCCCACAAAGCTGGATCTAATTTTATGCAAAAACTAGAATGTATTTTCAGATTCTAGCTCTACTCAAGTATATATATATATGTGTTTTTAATTGTAGTAAGTGTCAGTAATAGCTTACTATTACAGAATAAGTTCAGAGATCAGGTTCTCAGCACAAAATTGAGTTTGTTTTGTATTCAATTCATTTAATTAGTGCTAATGGAACACTGCTTCATTCTGAAGGGAATAAAAACTACTAGAAATAAAAAAAGTTTAAACTGACATTGCTTTGTCTAGTTTAAGCAGTTTATGTTGCTCATCATTTCATCTTTGAAAAAAAATTATAATGCTATTGATATTCAACCTCACAGTCAACTTTACTTTCTGCCTACAAAGCATAATCCACTTTAATATTTAATTTGGAACAATAAGGTAGAAAGCTTTACACTCATTCTAAAAAAAGACAGAAGAAGATAACATAACTGAGTTCAAACAGGTTTAAAATGCCTCATAGAGCAAAGATTATTAGGAATTTAATTACAAATCAAGTACCAGCTACATGTACTTGTAGTTCAAATTTTTGTTTGAAGGTTGCATAACTGAACAGCTGCTCACTTCTCATTTGAAGCAGTTCATACTATAACAAATTAGATACTCAAACTAGTAAATTATCAAGGAAAACCTACTTCTTGTATCTGAACATGGTAAGAAAGCAAACAAAAGTTTCTAACTATTAGTAAGTAAGTTATGAATGTAGTTCCATGTAAGACAACCAAGTAACCAAATCTCCTTTCCTCAACAGCGTGTCATTTTTGTAATAAATCAAGTTACTCAGATAACCTTCTATGATGTTCTATCCAGAACGTCCAACACAATTTTTCCTTCTCTTTCATTAAAACAGTATTTAAAATTTCCACAGACATTTGCTCTTGAATATTTGAAAACAATTAGACATGTAAGAAATGAAGCCAGGATAAACAGAAAATAGCAAGTCCTGGACGTAGTTCTTGACACATCAGACATATCATCATTGTAAACGGCCCTTCGATTCCCAAAAGTTTCTGATCCTCTTCTTTATCTTGCAGGCTGTATGCTGTTAAATAAAAACCTAATGCGAAAAAGTTTCATTATCAGAACCAGATATTTTGGAAATGTTCTAAAGACTACACAGCCAGAAGAAAATCTGCTCAGATGTTAAAGCTGTGTTTATATGGTCCTTACACAAACTTTAATTTGGCTACTGCTATCTGGGAAACCAACATATTTCAGAACTTCAGAGGACTGCTAGCAGAAAAATCAGCTATTACCAGAGAGTTGTGCTTAAAACACAAACTAGCATTTATAAAAATAGGAATGGCAATGCCCAGTAACCTACAAAGTTACTCATTTAAGTTTCGTTGATTGTTTTTTATCCTTATCATGTCATCTCAGAAAAACACCAAAAGAAAATAAACAAAAACAGAAGGATGAAAGAAAATGACATCTCTCAGATATGCAAAACATGCATAACTGTGAAAAACTGGAATGAAAATGATAAAACATTATAGAAGCAGTACAGTAGCAGTGGTCAGTATGCCTTCAAATCTCTCATGGTACAAAACAAGTTACAGAAAACAGGATACAAAACTTAATACAACTGTGATCTTATTAATGTCTATGACTAATAACATAATGGTGATCTGAGAATTGTTATTAACTACTTTTCGGAATATTCAGACTATGAGGCATGTTAATTAACACAGAATTTTTGAAGTATATTCTGTATACTCCCTCAAAAGCAAAAAAAATCATTAAGTTGTGAATTTCAGCTCTAGATGCTGCAGAAGCCAAGAGCAGTTACATTAAAGTAGTATCAAAATGTCAAAATGTTTAAGTTCACTTGTAATAAATTGCAATTATAACCTACACCTCCGAGTCTCTGAATTGCTGACTACAAGAAATCTGGAGAGCCTATGAAGAAAGGATTGTTTCATACCTGTGCTAGATCTTGCACTATCCTAATACACTAAGCATGGAAAGAATGACATTTGTGAGTTTATTGATTGATCTGATGCCAGTGAGGTCAGCTTCATATTGGCAGAGATCACCACTACTCAGTGACAGAGCGCTTGGAAGAACTGTCCTAAAACCACTGGAATCATCTCCAAAAGGCTCAACGGTTGTGGGCCCCTCTTTCCTTTAAAGAAAAGGGTATTGTCTGACAAATAGTTAACTACTATTTAAAGAGTTCAGAAGGCTCATCCACACTGCTCATTCTATCACAGCCTCACTTACTGAGTCATGCCTTGCTCCTTCCTCTGCCATAAACCTTCTGAAATAAACCTTTAAAATCTCAATGGCCTTTGAGTACTAGTAGGCTTCCTTTTCTTTTTCCTTAAATGAGGACATAACTATATAAATAGCTAAATCAGTGACAAAGTACATTACTAACTCACAGTCGATCATGTTGGCTCAGAGTAGTGTCAGCATACAGTATTACATCATATTCATATCCTACTCATTTATGGTAAACGATAAACAATGTTCCACTACTACACCTCATTCTCAGGCAGCACACAAGAAGTCACCTTGGCTTGGTACAAAAAAACCTTAACTAAGTAATAAAAAATTGAACTAGGCTAAGTTAACATAAAACTAAGCTGGATGCTTAAGTTAAATACCTCAAAATTATGTCTCTTAAGATCAAAACTTCTTATGTCCCACAAAAGCTTTTATGCTAATAAATTTACAGCCTATTTAGTTATTTAAATAAGTGTATATTAACACAACAATAAAGACAAATCTAGCCACCCTCAAGTACAAAAGGCAACCCACCTCTGATAGTCTTCCCATCATACACTCCTTTCTCTGAGCGGTTGAAAGAGAACAAGAGAAATTAAAGTTTAACCAACTCTACCTGCCCTAGACAAAAAAATGTTTCTCTTTGCCTTCTATGAAGATAGACAAGAATGGATAATGATGAGCTGGTGGAAGGCATCAGAGTAGTTTAACATCAAGTGTTGTCTCTGGGAAACAGTTAACACTGTTAATAGTGATTAACTAGATTAATTGTGGAAAATACACCTGCCAAACAAATTGCTTATGATTGATACACACTATATGACTTTACACTTACAAACAGCTGGTAACATTTCAAGTTTCCAACTTACCCAGCTTAGATTTCTCTCACCAGATACAGCCAGATATGGTATCTTGCTGCATGACACTAAGACCAATTATATCCAGAAGGTTACCTCTACTTTCACACAGCTACTCACCAGTGTTCAGCTGCTACTATTTAAAATGTCGAAGATGGAAAAATACATGCCATGAAAGTGTAGCAAAAGCAGGTATCCTTCCTTCACATACTAACACCAACTTCCTTACAGAAGTATTTCAGTACATTCTTTATTTTTAAAAAACGAAAAATCTTTTCCAACACTACAGTTATAGTGCTATCTATGATTAGATATATCTGAGATTCCTTCCCAACTGGGTTCTTAGTAAGGATGATTTGCAGTTTTTTTTGATCTTGATCTTGTGACTGCATGAACTCTGTGCCAGAGAACAGACATCCTACAGCAGACATGGCTAAGCTAGGCTTGAAAATCCTTCTCTACAGATTCCAGAAGAATTTCGAAATTGTATTAAAAAATATAGTATTAACAGTCAAAACAACATTTAAAACTTTATCTGTGGGGCTTTCTTTACCCTACTACCCTCCTGAAAGGATTAAAAGTCTGACTCTACACACATACACAGACTGAATATTATTCCACAGTTTTCAAAAACAGAGTGGAACAATCAGATATATTTCTAGAGCAGTACTTCCAGTTACTGAGAGCTATTCTTTAGTAAATACATTAACGACTTACTTGTGGGATGTTCTTTTCTTCATCATGCTGGCAGACACTCCTGCATGACCTACAATATAAAAGATGTTGGAATTACTGAAAAATAATTTAAGAACTTACACAAAAGCCATCATATTGAATGTCAAAATGTAAAGAATCCAAACACTTCATTTTATGACTGATCAGTGAAAAGGCTCTAGAGAGGAAAAGGCTCTAAAGAGGTAGACATTGGCTACTTGCACATGAATCTGGGGTGGACTGAACTTGGCTGGATGCCACGTACCCACCAAAGCTGCTCTATCTCTTCTCTCAGCTGGACAAGGGAGAGAAAATACAACCAAATCTTCCTGGGTCAAGAGAGGGTCAGAGAGGCATCACTCACCATTCACCATCAGAGGCAAAGGGAATATTAATTTATTACCAAGCAAGTCAGAGTAAGACAATGAGAAATACAGCTACATCTTAAAAATACGTTCCTCGCAGCTCTCCCTTCTTCCTGGGCCTAACTTCACTCCCAATTTTTTTCTACCTCCTCTCTCCCTGGTAGCACAAGTGGACAGGGAACGAAGGTGCAGTCAGTTAATCACATGTTGCCTCTGCTGCTTCTTTTCTTTCTCCTCAGGGTTAGGGTTAGTTCTCCCTCCTCAGGGGAAGGACTCATACTTTTTCCCCACTGAAGTGTGGGGCCCCTCCCACAGGAGACAGTTCTCCAAACTTCTCCAATATGAATCCATCTCAGGGGCTACAGCTCTTGGCAAACAGCTCCAGTATGGATCTCTTCCACAGTGTGTCATCCTTCTGGAACAGGTTGCTCTGCAGTGAGCCCCCCCCACCAGGGTCACAAGACCTGCTCCAGCATGGGCTCTTCTCTCATGGGGCCACAGATCCAGCCAGGAAACCCGCCCCAGTGCAGACTTCCTGCAGGCTCAGACTCCTTCATCCACCCACCCCAGTGTAGGGTCCTCCATGCACTGCAGGGGCACAGCTGCTTCACCATGATTTTCACCACTGTCTGCACTGGACCCTCTGCTCCAGGGCCTGAAGCACCTCCTCCCTTTCCTTCTGCAGTGACCTTGGAGTCTGCAGGGCTGCTACGCTTACATAGTTTCACTCCTCTCCCGTAACTGCTATGGGGCAGAATCTTTCCCCTGTTCTTAAATACAATGCCCAGTGGCACTACCCACCCCAAACAGTCCCCTCATGGCATTAATTTTCACAAATAGCAGCTGCCTGGAAATCTGCAATCACTGACAGGCTCAGCTTTGGCCATTGGCAGATCCATCTTGGAGCCGGCTGGCACTGGCTTTCTTGGACACAGGAGAAGCTTCTACCTACTTCTCACAGAAGTCACCCTTGCACCCCCCTGGCACCTTGCCATGCAAACCCAACACAGAAGCTCAGTTAACGAGTGACAGCAACTATTAAAATGGAAGTTGAACTAAACACAACAGAGACAGTAGTTGCAATGGTGAATCAGCAACAATAGTGAATCACCAGGCTGTTTTAAGCTTCCATCCTTGAGTTAGTAAAAGGAGATGCCAATACACATCATCCTGAGTTAGCAAGACCAGCACTACCTGCGCCTAACAGAGCACATAAAAAAGTAAAAATAAATGAATTTTTACTGAGAGAAGAGCACTGCACTCAACCCAGTGATAACTTGGGTTGAATATGAAAAATGGAAACCTTTTAATAAGATGAAATGAGGAAAGCAGAAATCAGGCTTCTGCTGGAAGAGAGCTGCTTATGAGCAGCCGTGAAGAATTCAGCAGAGGAAATATGCAAGATCAAAATGACAGAAAAACACGTTCAAAAGAACACTGTACAT
This sequence comes from Agelaius tricolor, assembly GCF_023055355.1. Taxonomy (NCBI): domain Eukaryota; kingdom Metazoa; phylum Chordata; class Aves; order Passeriformes; family Icteridae; genus Agelaius; species Agelaius tricolor. Next base: position 17,821,546 of record NW_027269264.1, read on the forward strand.
TAAAGGTAATGTGCACAGGAAGAAAAATCAAAATTAGTGATTAGAATGAAAACTGCAGCCTCAGATCACAGTCAAAGGCCACCTGCACAGGGATCATTTACTGGGGTTGACTGAAAACAGCCCTTGTTAAACTGATGGCTGATGGTGACTACATGGCCAGAGGATAACTGACCTTGATCCTGATTCTCCCTGTCTTCCTCACTATACTGCCTTTGAATAGTATGGAGTTAAAATTTCTTCACAGCAGCTTGTTTTGGGCTGTTTTGGATTTTTTGCTTCTTGGTTGCCATATCTAAAACAGTCTGGTCACAGTGCTGGACTGAACCATGTATAACTCTAATGGCTCATGTTTATGTACAAACATGCCTAGAATTTTAACTAGGAATGCTTGAATTAACATTTGCAGAGAAGTGCTTTAATTTATCTATAGGCTTAAACAAACCAATTCTTTTAAATTTACACTATGTGCATGTTCCAAGCATATCTAGAATTACATATATATTGAAGAGAATCACACAGGAGTCAAGCAGTGACAGTACCAATAATCTTTAAAGTCTTCATAAGTATTTTATTATTTTAATTTTTGTATGCAAAATTTAAGAGGGCATACACAAAGTTACAGAAATGGCAGAATTAATATAATTAATTAATAATTAAAATAATCTTATGTTTAGTATATTCAAGCTTGCATCATGTAGTCAGGAATCTGCATTTCCAACAGCAATGATATCTGAAATGTTCTTAATTTTTAAAAATTAGGCCTTGTCTGTCAATTACTGCAGTAAAGATCCTTCTTGCAATTTTTGACTGTCACAAAACCAAATAATTAAATTGAGTATTTGTAAGAACTTAGCTGGAAAGACAAAAAAAGCATCACAAAAAGTTTGATTAGAAACCTGTAAGGCTTTAGGACTTTATTACAACCTGTAAAAAAACTTTCTAAGCATAATTTCAGTTACCTCTCTGTACATGAGGCTGTGTTCTATGATATGAAATATAAATTTTAAAAAAATATTAAAAATATGGTGATGTTTTATTTTAAAAGAAGTAATTTCTTCAAATCCAAGAACTGTTCTTACAAGATAGAGAAACTTCATCAACAGAAGATGAACATATGTACTTAACATTTTACATTTCCAGCTAATGAGAGAAAAGTAAGATTTTGGCTAAAGTAGCTCAAGTAAAAACACAGCAAAACAACAGAATGGTGCAGCACACGAATTTGCTTTCTGTCCACCTCTCAAGGACTCTGTAACCTGTAAGAAGGGAGGTATGAAGGATTTATCTTTCAAGTCAAGAACTGAAAAACACTAGATTGACACAGAAGGAAGATTTACTCCAACATTTGCAGTAAGTACAGAAGAGAAGTTATGCCGACCTCCGGGAACGGGATTTTGCTGTTTCCTAAGTTTTCACTTTGGGATCTTCAAATTTTTTTAAGATTCAACTTGTTCACTGATGTGATGAGCTCTATACCAAAGGCAACATAGACAACTAAGTACTACTCATCATCTTAAGTCAGTCTCTTAAGAGAGCTCCCAGTTTAATACATGAAGTGATGGCATTTGGATGTTTAATAAATATATCAATACCAAGTATTTGAAGATCCTAGGTTAAACACACTCTTGTACTAACCAGACGCCAATTTGCCACAATTTGCCCTCTTAATTTGCACAGTCTGAATTCAGATAGGTCTCATAGAGATGTAAACTCCTTTTAAGGATATATCGGGTTATACTATTGAATTGCTTGGCTACCATAGTGGGTCTAATGCTGGCCAAATGCCAGTCCACCCACTAGAATTACTTACTCATTTTCTGCTGTGAGATAAGGATTAGAAGGAGAGCAAAGCAGGCTCAAACTTCAAAAGGTATAAAGAAAACTTTATTAACACAATTAAAAGAAAAATAGAAAGAAATCAGAATAAACCTTTAGAACAGTTCACTTCTCACCACACCCTCTTTTCTTTTCCACTGGGAAAGTAAAGAGACAGAGTAAAGAGACAAAGCCTGGGACTTTCAGTCAGTTTACCACCTCTAAAATAGTCTTTCTTCAGTTCTCTCAGGGAGAGGAGTCCCTCTTGCCATGCCATGGAGACTTTTCCATAAGAAACAGTCCCCTCATGGCTTTAATTTTCACAAATAGCAGCCGGAAATCTGCAATCATTAAGTCCCTCCCACGTTTTGGTAGTTTTTTCCATAACTATCACCACAGGTGAGTAATTTCAGCTTATTGGGGTACAATTTTAAGGACGAGTTGTTCTAGTATAGAAACAAAAGTTCTCTTCTTTTATCTCTGGAAACAGAGGTTTTCTTCTTCCATCTCTGGGGAAAGGTTTCTCATCTGTCTCATCTCTCTCTGTTCAAGCTACTTCAACACCTGCTTGCTTCAACACTGGTGCCTCTGCTTAATGTGGCTAGAACACTACATCCCGCCAGCGCATTCCATGAGTTACAGGGGGGGAAAAAAGTCTGATGTATCAATTATATCTTCACCATAGCCATACAAGAGAATTTCAGCCCAAGACTAAGGCATCTCCTCATTCTACTTCCATCTCCTCCTTTACTGACCTTGGTGTCTCTATGTTGTTTTCTCTATGTGTCTTCACCCTTTCCTTCTCTCTCACTTGAGAGAGGATTGATGACTGCAAGTTTCATCTGTACACTAAAAATGTTAATATCTTGCCCGGGCTGTGGATAGCCATATGATCTTTGCTGAGCAGTGGCCACTCTGGTTGCATGGCTGTTTTCTGGCCCCTGCTGCATTAAATTCCAGTTGCAGGGGCTGATTTCTGTGTGGGGCTGCAGAGCCATCTCTGCTTTTAGCCACATGATTTTTCTGCTGCACCAGTAGAGTGGCTCAGTGGCTCATGGCTGGCTTGGCTCCTTCCAAAGCTGAATGGAGCTGGCATGCTCCACTGGCCATGGTTGGAACTCGGTGGCAGCAGAATCTCAGCCAAGCTGTGCTGCAGGCCAGGCTGGCCGGGCTGTGTGGCAGAGCAGGGCTGGACTGGCCTGGCCACACCACACAGCAGAGTGAGGCCTTGCCTGGCTAGCATCCAGTAACCTGATGGAAGGCTAGAAGCAAGAGAGCTTTTCCCAGGATTTGTTCATTTTTAAATACGTTTTCCACAGAGGCATTTTCAGCTCTTTTAAGTGGTTTAACAGGTTGTCAATATTCAAACTAGCCAACTGATTGGTTTTGTCAGGTCCAAAGGAAGCTGCCAAGGTCCTTACAGGGAATCACTTCCATAGCTCATGGATTTTTTTCTTAACTAAAACCTAAACTATGTTAAACCATAACAGCTACACAATTGTAGAAATTGCAACAAGAGTTTCTCTGTCCTCTACAGCAGCTCTGGACATGGGGAGAGGACAGCGCAGAATCTTAGGTTTAACATATTCTAGTCAGAAGGTCAAAATCAGAACTATCTGCCTCCTGAATTTGTCTTGGTCCACAAGAATGGAGCAGGTGGACAACATGACCCAGCCATGGGCACTCCCAGACCAGAGAGCCAAACATGTCCTGGGCTGCATCCAAAGCAGTGTGGGCAGCAGGGGAGGGAGGGGACTCAGCCCCTCTGTTCTGGTAAGACCCCAACTGGAACCCTGGATCCAGGGGTCCTAGCACTGAACAAGCCTGCTGGAATCAGGTCACAGAAGGCCACAAATATCACTGGAGGGCTGGAGCACCTGCTGTATGAACAAACCTGAGAGTTGGGATTGTTTGGCCTGGAGAAGAGAAGGCTCTGAAGTGACCTTATTGCAGCCTTCTAGTACGTGAAGGGGGCCTGTAAGAAATATATGGACAGACTTTTTTAGAAGGGCCTGTTGCAACAGGACACAAGGTAATGATTTTAAAATGGAGAAGATTAGCTATAAGAAGTTTTTGTACATTGAATGTGGTGAAATACTAGCACAGGTTGCCCAGAGTTGGTGGTTGCCCCATCCCTGGAAGTGTCCAAGTCTTCACTGCAACTTCAGTAGCCTTGTGTCCATTCATTGGTTCAGAGAGCACAGTGAAGCACTTTATTAAGTTCTAGCAAATTAATTGTGACTTTAAAAGGATTATGAATAAATTTTCTGTCTTCTGAAGCATGATTTCAAATTTGGGGCATAGTAATGACTGGGGATATTCTATTTAAAAAAAAAATGACCTTTAAAAGGTTCCTTTCATATAAAACTATTTTATTTTTTTATGACTAAGAGCACGGAAACATATTTTTTGTAACAGAAATTGACCACAAACTCCAGCTTCCAGAGAAAAGCAACAGAATTAAAAATTCAACTGTCATATGGTGTTTTGTCATACTTGTGTTTTCTGAGGCTCATTAATTCAACCCCTTCCATTAAACCCTTAAAATTCAACAGCAAAACTAGAAATCATGTTTCTGAACTTTACTCCAGACAAAGATAAAGAAATAGGGTATGACAAGACTAAAAAAATAACTGTTCAGGATGTTGGCTTCAAGGGAAATATACACGTCATTTCAGCTGGGGCTATAGGAGAATAAGAAGAAGGATAGGAGAAAGTTACTGGCAATGTTTTGCTATTGTGACATGAGTTGGTACCCTCCATGCAATCCATGAAAATCAGACAGGCTCTCCAGAAAACAGCAACCATATTTTACTTCTCTGAATATCTCCTATGTTTACAACAGGCAGCAAAACCTAGATGTTTTGAAGTTGTATTCCAGAATCATCAGTGTGAACAGCAGTAATTCCACTCTGTATCTGGAGACTATTTCAGAATTACTTTCAGGGACCTAAGAAACACTTCAGTGTGCTGATTCACACCTGGTATTGCTCAACCTCAACTTACGAGTCTGAAGAAGGGAGGTCTTTTAATTGAAGTAGGTCAGAAGTACAGACGTAAGCCAAATTCTAACTCTGCACAAAAGATTTCACTGCAATTCTAAGCAATTCACATCCATGTTCTCTTTTCTTAGCTAATAAAGACAATACTGAAACAATTTACACTTGATTTACAAGTGGAAAAGCTACAAATGCTCATATATGATTCAATTATTATATGCCCATATATGTGTTAAAAGTTTTCTTTACTAAGAGAGTACTTTTTTGTTTTCAAAACATCTAGTAAAGGCTTTACAATTGTTCCTGACCATCATGCATGTTATGATTTGTGGTGAGGAAGCAATCACCAACAAGTGAGTCCAAATGAAATGTAATTTATTAACTGACAGAGCAAGTGATAATAGGCAAATTACAGCACTGGGTGCAGCCGGGCAGTCTCCGCTCCACCAAGGGCTCACACACACCCGGTGGTTCAGGCCTCTCTTTTATCTATCGTGGTGGCGTAGTTTCCGGTGTTTCCTGCGTCTGCGCCAGTAGTTGCTAGGGGTCTTTTTCTGCCTTTTGGTGGTTTGTTGTAGTGCGTTCTTATATTTTATAATACCTTGAAGTAGTTGGTTTTGTATTCCCATGTTTTTCCCAAATGGCTTATCTCAGACTGTACCCCCCCCCCCCCTCCTTTTCCCTGTACTTGTGCTATCCCTTTCCTGGGATAAGATCTCCAAAACCCCCACCCTGGCTCTCTGCCAGTCACCTCGACATCCCAGCCCCCTACCTAGAAGTTTCGGTCCAAGTTGTCGAGTGATTAGCCAGGGGCCAAGGGTCAACCCCCCAAGTCCTGCCCCATACGCTGCTTTGTATGTCTGTCCCCCCAGCACCCATCCCCCAGAGATACCTATTGGTCAGTAGGATTTTATCTATGTTAGTTTCCTCCCCCCTTTAAATGTAAGCTTCGAACATCCCCCAGCGCTCTCGGCAGGAGGAACCCCCTGAGGTATAGGAGCTCCCTCGGGACTCCTTAATAAAACCTTGGAATATCCCCTGCTGGGAGTCGGCCCCTTTCCTCTTCCACCGACGTCTCGGTCGTCTCTGCTGCAACAAAGGCAACCAGCCTGAGTGCCCTCAGCACCCTCGGGGCACAGAGAGTGTCTCCCTGCAGTCGGCCGTGGTGGGGCTACCCCCCCCACTCTCTGCCGACCCGGGTAAGGCCCAGGGACTCGAGAGGCTTGCAGAGAGACTGGGACAGCTTGGCGCCCAGCCGTGGGGCTCTGGAACCATTCCAGGAGCCCACGGAAAGGGGCTCGGACATACTTTCAGTCTGTTCGATAAGCCTTCGGCCGGCAAGCTACCTCAGGAAAGAAAAAACTCCGTTTTAGTGAGTTGCTCTCCTGTGGACGAAGCTGGGAGCTTCTTATGTACCCTAAGAAGTCAGCTTTAGGTGGAAATCAACATCCCAGGCTTTTTCGTTCCCCTCTCCTGCAGTTGGATTGGTAAGTTTTACCCTTCTCTTGTTTTTCCCCTCTTTGGGAGTGGGTGTTTCCCTGCCCTTTGTTCTCAGCCCCGCCGCGGAGGGCTGAAGTTTTTTTTTTCTCTCTATTGTGGGCAGACTGCCAGCTGTAGGCTTTTCTCCTCCCCCCCCCACCTGGGTTGCTGAAATTTGAGATACAAATTTAAAATCAGAGCCAAAATGGGTGCTAGGCTTTCTGTATCTCACAAGGGTGTCTATTATCATCTTTTAAACATTCTTAAGAGTGAAAAAATCCGATTTTCAAAAACAGATGTTAAACAGTTCGTCAGATGGCTTTTCCTTCACTTCCCTGACGTGTCCACTGAAAATCTCAGTGATTTAGCTTTTTGGGACAAAATTGGTAGTGAATTATTGAAGGCAGGGAAAGCAGGAGACATATCTCCGTCAAAATTTGCTTTTTTAGCCCTGCAGATAAGAAATGTTGTAAAATTTAATTTAAAGATGCAAGAACAGCCATCCGGCAACAGTTTCAATATCTCTGTTTCCCAAAAACCCGATCTACCCCCCTCCGAGTTCGGTTCTCCCTCCCCCACTCACCTCCCCCCACTCCCAGCCCCTGCACAAACCCCTGCTCCCCCCCCGAGGCCCCCTGTCTCCAACCCGGACACTTCTACCCTGAATTCCCGAAATCTTACCCTCCCCCCTGCTTCCACAAGTTATAATACCGTGTCTCACAACCTCAGTGCCCGCCTTGGTACCCCTGAGCCGCGCCCGGTAACTTCCCCGGACCATAATGGCGGACACCACGTGGCAATGGTGGTTTCCTCGCCTTCCCATAATCCCTTTCGCTCTCCCAACAACCCATTCTGCTCGGAGCACCCCGCCCCCGAAACCCGCCCTCCCGCCCTTCCCCCGTCTCCTCCCCCGGCCCCTCCTCCGGCTCCTCCTGCCCCGGCCCCGGCCGCCCCTCCCGCTCTGGCCCCGGCCGCCCCCGCCCCCTCAGAGCTCTGCCCGCCCGCCGCGGGCTCTCTCCGCCCCCCCCATGGCCCGCCCTCCGGCGCTCAGGGCAGTGTGATAAGAGACGCTGTCGCTGGGAGACCGAACCCGGAAACAGGACAGTCCTTTTCTGCTGCCCCTGTCTCATATATTCCAGATGCCACCGGGGCATTCCAGCCAAATTATAGCCCCCTTTCTGTTGATTCTGTTAAAGAACTAGCCAAAGCCCAAAAAGATTTTGGGAGATCAAGTGAATATTTTAGAGGGCTCCTTAAAGCTACATTATTTGCTCACATTTTAACCCCTGCTGATATAAAACACCTTTTTTCCTGCCTGTTATCCTCTTCTGAATATCTCTTGTGGGAAGTTGCATGGCAAAAAGGATTGAGAGCAATTTTACCAGCTCTGTGGGCTGATGAAGCTACTGCTCGTGATGTTTATGGTAATATGTTATCCCTCGATCATCTCTGTGGACAGGGGGGTTGGGAAAACGCCGTGACCCAGGCAGAAAGCATTCCCACAAGGGCTTTCAGAGAAGGTGCTAGAGCAGCTGAGAAAGCTTTCTTTGGGCTCCGTCCTAGTATTCCAATTGAAAATTATTTGAAAATAACACAATCTCCATCTGAGTCCTTTTTGAGTTTTGTGGAAAGGTTGAGAAAAGCTGTTGAATTGCAAGTTCAGAATGAAGGAGCCAGGATGGAAATCCTCACCGAGATTGCTAAAGAAAATGCCAATGAGAAGTGCAAAGCTGCTATCCTCAGCCTGCCTCTTGACCCAACGCCTACGCTGCAGGCCATGCTTGAAGTGTGTGAGAAGAAAGTTACCATCACCCTCGCTGACACCGACGAGAGACCAAAACCACAGAGAAGGATTGCTGCAGTGGAAACCCCTGAGCCACCATTTACCAGCCAGCTCCAGCATGTCACGATGCCACAAGAGAGAATCTCCAGCACTAATAGACCTTGCCATCTTTGTGGGAAGTTGGGGCATTGGATGCCGGACTGCCCTCTGAAAAAGCAGTTTTTAGACTTTAAATACAATATGCTTAAAAACCAGAATTCCCCAAGGGACCACCTCTCAAAAAACTGAGTAAAGAGCGCTCCTTTCCCCAGCGCTATGACAAAAATAGGGTGGGCTCAATTCAAGTACGGGGGAGGGAAAAGAAATCTAGTGTAAAAGATGTACCGGTGCCAAGCGAGGCACTGGCTTTGAACAAAACAGAACATTCAGTTCATTGGAATAATCCCAGACCAATCTTAACCACTGACTCTTCACATAATCCTTACAGGCTGGCGTTGACAGAACCTCTCCATCTCAGAGACACTAACTGGCATTTCATATCTGTTAACCCTGAACAACCAGGTACTTGGACACAGCTTTGCCAGAAGCGTCACAGTAAGTATGTCGTCCTTGGGGACACAAAACACACACCCCAAGAAATTATTATTCCTCCGGGTCTCATATCATCAGACCCGAAACAATTTGTCATATGGCTTCACTGTACTCATCCACCCGTGTACTTGCCCAAAGGCCAAATCATAGCCCAAGCCATCCCAGTACCTGAGCCTCCATGGGACCAGGAGCAAGCAAATACCCTCAGAGGTAAACTCCTTCCCAATGTCTGCTGGACTCAGGTATTGGGAAGAGAAAAACCCAAGCTATCATGTGGGTTACACCGTGGTGGTGAGTACAAGTCCATACAAGGACTTCTAGATACTGGAGCAGATGTCACGATTATTCCATCTAAAGAGTGGCCATCACACTGGGAATTGCAAAACGTAGCAGGACACGTGCAAGGTGTAGGGGGAATTCAATTGGCAAGACAGTCAAAAAACGTTGTTCAAATTGAGGGACCCAATGGCAAAATAGCTTCTATTCGCCCGTTTGTTTTAGACTACACAGAGCCCCTCTGGGGCAGAGATATTTAATGGTTCAATGGGGAACCACAATTGACATCCCAGAAAACCCGCAGGTTTTTCGGGGAGCGGTCGCTGAGGTGCGCCATGCCCAAAAATTGATTTGGAAAACTGATACTCCAATAAGGGTAGTTCAGTGGCCGCTCAATAAAACCAAATTAAAGGCGCTTGAAGAACTTGTACAAGAGCAGTTAGAAAAAGGTCACATTGTGGAGACCACGTCGCCGTGGAATTCGCCTGTCTTTGTCATTAAAAAACCAAACAAAGACAAGTGGAGACTACTCCATGACCTCCGTCAAATCAACAACGTTATTGAGGACATGGGGTCCCTACAACCAGGGATGCCCTCCCCAAGCATGCTTCCACAAAATTGGTCTTTAGCTGTAATTGACATCAAAGATTGTTTTTTTCACATTCCCCTACATCCTGACGATGCTCCGCGTTTTGCCTTTTCGGTTCCCACCATTAACCTGGAGGCCCCAATGAAGAGATACCATTGGACCGTCCTCCCTCAGGGACTGAAAGTCAGTCCTGTGATTTGCCAGAGGTATGTCTCTTCCTTGTTGTCTCCAGTCCGTGAAGCTGCAGGAGATTCCATCATCCTGCACTACATGGATGACATCCTGGTGTGTGCCCCAAGTGATGACATGCTTACTCACACACTTGACCTGACAATCAATGCATTGGTTGCTGCAGGGTTCGAGCTCCAAGAAGAAAAGATTCAAAAGATGCCACCTTGGAAGTACCTGGGCCTTGAAATTGGAAAGCGGACCATTGTGCCGCAAAAATTGACTATCAAACATGATATCAAAACCTTAGCGGATCTCCATCAACTTTGTGGATCCTTAAATTGGGTGAGACCTTGGCTAGGCATTTCCACCGAAGACCTAGCCCCCCTTTTCAATTTGTTAAAAGGGGGAGATGACCTTAGTGCTCCTAGGACCCTCACCCAGGAAGCGAAAACCGCACTGGAGAAAGTTCAGGAAATCATGTCTACTAGGCAGGCCCACAGGTGCCAGCAGGGTCTCCCCTTCAAATTTATCATCTTAGGCAAACTGCCACATCTCCATGGTATGATTTTTCAGTGGGAAACTGTCCAGGCAAAGAAAAAGGACCAGGTCAAGAAAGATCCCCTCTTAATTATAGAGTGGGTTTTTCTCAGTCACAACAGGTCAAAAAGGATGACAATGCCACAAGAGCTGATGGCAGAATTGATCCGGAAAGCAAGGATACGGATCAGAGAATTGGCAGGGTGTGACTTTGACTGCATTTACATTTCCTTAAACCTGAAATCAGGCCATTTGTCTCAAGCAATGCTAGAGCAATTTTATCAAGAGAATGAAGCCTTGCAATTAGCCCTAGATAGCTACACAGGCCAAATTTCAATTCACAGACCGGCCCACAAAATTTTCAACTCAGATGTTCAGTTTTCACTATCACTGACAAGTATTCAGAGCAGGACACCTCTAAAAGCACTGACAGTTTTTACTGATGCGTCTGGTGCGTCTCACAAGTCAGTGGTAACTTGGAAAGATCCCCAAACTCAACAGTGGGAGGCAGATATTGCCAAGGTGGAAGGATCACCCCAAATTGCTGAGTTGGCCGCTGTAGTCAGAGCTTTTGAGAAGTTTCCCGAGCCTTTAAATGTGGTTACTGATTCAGCTTATGTTGCAGGTGTAGTGTCTAGGGCAGAGAATGCTGTGTTGCAAGAAGTTTCCAACATTCCTTTATATGAATTACTTTCTAAGTTAGTAAGAATTATTTCTGGCCGAGAACACCCATTTTATGTAATGCATGTTAGGTCACACACAGACCTGCCGGGGTTCATTGCAGAAGGTAACCGGAAAGCTGATGCCCTTGCGGCTACAGCCAAGATGGCCCCGCTCCCAGAGGTATTCCAACAAGCAAAGATCAGTCATCAATTTTTTCATCAGAATGCACCTGCCTTGGTCCGACAATTCCATCTGAAGCACAAACAAGCCCAAGCCATCGTAGCCACCTGCCCTTCTTGTCAAAATCAGTCACTACCTACCTTAAGTGCAGGTGCAAACCCTAGGGGCTTGCAGAGCTGCGAAGTGTGGCAGACAGATGTAACCCACATCCCATCATTTGGCAGATTTAAATATGTCCACGTCTCCGTGGATACCTTTTCTGGTGCCATCTATGCTTCTGCCCACACAGGGGAGAAAGCCAGTGAGGTAAAGAAGCATTTCATGCAAGCCTTTTCCACATTAGGAATCCCTAAGGTCATCAAAACAGACAATGGCCCAGCGTACAAGTCCAAAGACCTTCAGAGCTTCCTGCAGCAATGGGGAATAGAACACAAAACAGGCATCCCCTATTCCCCGACAGGCCAAGCTGTGGTGGAGAGAGCCCATCAGAACCTAAAAAAGGTTCTTCACCGACAACGTGAAGTGATGAAAACAGAGACCCCTCAAATCCAGCTGTCCAAAGCGCTGTTCACACTGAACTTTTTGAACTGTACCTTTGAAAACCTTAACCCACCTATTGTAAGACATTTTAACGAGAACAGTCAGCACAAATTAAAAGTCCGTCCGCCAGTCCTCATAAAGGACCCTGAAACTTGGAAAATAGAGGGGCCCCATGAGCTCGTAGTCTGGGGTAGGGGGTATGCGTGCGTATCCACTCCCTCAGGCTTGAGATGGATCCCCTCCAGGTGGGTGAGACCGTACATTCCTAAGGTGTCAAAGGACAAAGCTGCAACACAGGTAGCCAGTGCCTGCTGGAGGAGGAAGCGCCGTCAGACTCTTTAAAGTTAAATTGTTGTTACCTGGACCTCATCCCTAACATTTTTTATTTTCAGTTTTAGTGTTTTCCTTTGATCTGAACTCAGCCCTGGTGTCATCAGAATGAGCCCCATCCTTCCGTTGCTTCTGTTGACAGCCGTCCATCCAGGTCAGATGTGGATCGTTCCACAACCTCAGGCAAATGTGTGGACCACCCTCGCCAGAGTCCTCAACCAAGACCACATTTGCCTGTCAACCTCTTCTGTGTCTGACCCGATGTCCACTTGCCTTGTGGGGATCCCATCTAAATATGATGAATTTCCGCCAACATTAGCTGCTCCCCTTCCCCCAGTATATAATCCGTTATCCCCTTGGTCAAAATTAATTGATAGACAAGCAGTAGCAGAAAAAGAACCCCAAGAATTTGAACTCCTTGGTTCTGCCAAGGCATTCTATTGTGTTCAGTTTACGTTTACACCAAAAGATCAAGTAGATTTGTACCATGAAGTCAAACAGTTTAAAGTGAATTATACAGCAAAAATTTGGTGTAAGAAAATTTCCCAAGTAGGAATACCTTCTACCCCTGATAATAAGCCCCGTGCCCTTCCTAAGGGGTTTTTCCTCATTTGCGGGGACAGGGCATGGGCAGGCATCCCCTCTCGTCTAATCGGAGGTCCATGCACCATTGGAAAGCTGAGCCTGTTTACACCCAACAAAACCCAAATCATGGATTGGCGAACCAAAACCAACACCCGCAATTCGGCCCGCAAAAAGAGAGATTTAAGGAATCTGGACCCAAATTGCGATTCCGAAATTGTACATTGGTCCAAACCAAAAGGAGTTGCGATCACCGTGTTTTTGCCATGGGTGTCTGCAGCTAAAGCTCTAGGCGAATTATCACATCTAGAGTGTTGGGTTGCTAAACAGGCCAATATTACATCAGCTGCACTTTCAGACCTCCTGGCAGACGATGAAACAACAAGGCAAGCCACCCTACAAAATCGGGCTGCAATTGATTTTCTCCTCCTGCTACATAATCATCGTTGTGAGGAGTTTGAAGGTCTCTGTTGCCTGAATCTGTCATCCAAAGCTGAAAATGTCCACAAAATCATCGGGAAGATGCAACAAATGGTCCAAGACATCAAGCAAGAGACAGCGGACTGGATGGATGGACTCTTTCAGGGATGGGGACTCTCGGGCTGGGTCAAATCCATTTTGAAATCTGTATTTTTAGTTTTGCTTGTTCTTCTTGTTATTTTGATCAGTTTTGGGATCATCAAGAGCATTGTGACCAAACTGATCTCAAAAGCTATTTCCCCTTTAGAGGTCAATCAGGTGACTGTTCCCACCTCTTCTGAGGAAGGGACAGAAACCTCGGCAGAATTTACAAAACAGCCTTGGTTTGCTGATGATTGATAGCACTCCGAGCTGAAATTTAATGTTTAGGTGCCTCTTCCTTTTTTATTTAAACGAAAAGAGGGAGATGTTGTAGTGCGTTCTTATATTTTATAATACCTTGAAGTAGTTGGTTTTGTATTCCCATGTTTTTCCCAAATGGCTTATCTCAGACTGTACCCCCCCCCCCTCCTTTTCCCTGTACTTGTGCTATCCCTTTCCTGGGATAAGATCTCCAAAACCCCCACCCTGGCTCTCTGCCAGTCACCTCGACATCCCAGCCCCCTACCTAGAAGTTTCGGTCCAAGTTGTCGAGTGATTAGCCAGGGGCCAAGGGTCAACCCCCCAAGTCCTGCCCCATACGCTGCTTTGTATGTCTGTCCCCCCAGCACCCATCCCCCAGAGATACCTATTGGTCAGTAGGATTTTATCTATGTTAGTTTCCTCCCCCCTTTAAATGTAAGCTTCGAACATCCCCCAGCGCTCTCGGCAGGAGGAACCCCCTGAGGTATAGGAGCTCCCTCGGGACTCCTTAATAAAACCTTGGAATATCCCCTGCTGGGAGTCGGCCCCTTTCCTCTTCCACCGACGTCTCAGTCGTCTCTGCTGCAACAAAGGCAACCAGCCTGAGTGCCCTCAGCACCCTCGGGGCACAGAGAGTGTCTCCCTGCAGTCGGCCGTGGTGGGGCTACCCCCCCCACTCTCTGCCGACCCGGGTAAGGCCCAGGGACTTGAGAGGCTTGCAGAGAGACTGGGACAGTGGTTGTTTGGAGGAAGGCTCCTGTCCTCTCTCTCAGAGTTTTGATGACCCGTACACACCATATATAGGTGTGTGGCTGCATGTAGTTACATATTGCATATTCAACTTTTCAACATATTAGCTTGTGACATATTGCAGTTTAAGCCTTATGACATTTTGCAACATATTAGCCCGTTACATTTATCTTGTGGTTTTTCATCAGCTTTCCTTTTTTTTTTTTTTTAAATAGACTTGATGAACAAACTTGAGAAATTAACCCATTACAATGCAGTTCAGGATTTGTATGCACGCAGGATATGTATGCATCACAATGCAGTTAGGATTCTGTATCTCTGGGACAACACTGCTAAGAAAGACTCCAGAGGACCATGCCTTTCACTTATACAGCACTATACAGGTGATCATTAGATTTAGAAGTGTCAATTGAGTTAACACAGAGTAATCACATCTTACTTTACAGTCAAATATACAGTACATTAACTTTTTTTAAAAGGCTGTATTTCTCTTATATTTGGGACAGCAATACACTAATTAGAGAGACAGGGAGGCACACTGCCAAGAGCACCTGTCTGATTCACAGAAACTACATCATGGAAAGCAACTCTATACTTTGACAAACTCCAAGAGTCTGCAGCCATGTACTCTACTGTTGTGTAAAAATTAAACATCTACCTCGCCTTCTTTGCCCCACCTTCAATCCTACCTCTTGTTTCTCAAAAAGGAACTACATACAAATTATGTTTCCCAGAGAGAGATTTCAAAAGCCTAGATATTATAAATCACAAATACCTCTTCTTTTACACCTAGTTAACAATCTATAAAACCATTTCCTTCTTAAGCAGACAGACAGGACAGCTGAAAATTGTCTTTATCAACAATGCTACCAACCTGCAGTTCCACTGATTGATAAGTCTCTACAACAGGATGAAATCAAAGCCAGTTGAAAAATGCTTTGTTAATGCATCAAGTTTTGCCCTATATGAATCTGTGACACTACCACCAGTTTATCTCTAACCTCCAGACTGTTTTTTGCTACCTACCCATATATGATCCTAAAATCCAACAATTTTATTATTTTACATTATTAACATATCCAATATAAAATACATAGACTATTTCCACTCTTTCACTGTATCTTTTTATTTTTTTTTCTTCCTGATAAAGACTATATTACTGCTGTATTATTCAATCTCAGATAACAGAAATTTTATAGGCAAGACTTAAAATTCTAATTTCTACTTAAGATGTAGCTATTCTGGAACCCTATGTGCTGTTTGTAAGTTTCTTGGAAAGCGGCAACCACCATTAAAAATGGAAGGCAGTAAATAAGATATTTGTATCCATAATGCTGTAAAGCTCAACAAATCTCATTAAAAAGTTACTTCTTAAAGTACAACTTTTTTTCTTTTTTAACAGCTGTTCTAGGTAATCTCAGAGATTCTCTTAAGTTTACCTAGTTCAGCCCTATGATGGGGGAAGGCACTTTTCACTAGATCAAGTTGCTTAATATCCCTTTGAACATAACCTTAAATATTTCCAACGAGGAGCCACTCACATTTGGGTAACCTGTTCCTGTGTTTCACCACACATACTCATTGTAAAAAATTTCTTCTGTATACTCAAACCTAACTGTACTCTCTGTTTAAAACAATTGCCCCATGTACTGTCACTGAAGGCTTTGGTAAATAGCCTTTCTCTGTCTTCCTTGTAAGTACCACTTAAAAACTAAAAGGTTTCACTTCCTGGAGCCTCCACTTTTCCCGGCTGAACAACTGCAACTCTCAGCCTTTTCTCATGAGAGGAGCTCCAGCCATTTAGTCACTTATGGCCATCCTCTGGACCTACTCTCTTTCCGTCTGAAGCCATTTTCTCTTGTCCTGTCATTACAAGAGCTTGTAAATAGCTCCTCTACAGCAATTTTTGAAGTCTCCTTCAGGTAACAGCGGGCCATAATTACGTCACTTTGAGGCCTTCTTCTCCAGGCTGAACAACCACCTGTCCTTGTGGGACAGGTGCTCCAGCCCTCAGATTATCTTCATGGCCCTCCTTCTGGACTCATTCCAACTGATCCACACCATTCTTATATTAGGAGCCCCAGAGCTGGATGCAGAACTCCTGCAGGTGGTGTCTCATTGGAGTGGACTAGAAAGGCAGTAACACATCCCTCAACCTGCTAGTCATGCTGCTTTTGATGCAGCCCAGGATGTGAGAGGCCACTGGGGCTGTGAGTGTCTGCGTGACCATGACCCTGATGGGTCATGTTGAGCTTCGTATTTGCCAACACCCCCAAATCCTTCTTGTCAAGGCTGTCTTCAGTCCATTCTCTGTCCACGATATACTTGTGCTTGGAATTGCCCCAGCACAAATGCAGCCTCTGGCACCTGGCTTTGTTGAACGTCCCAAGGCATGCAGGGCCCACCTCTCAATCCTGTCCAGGTTCTTCTGGATAGCATTCCTTCCTTCCAGCATGCTGACTGCAACACACAGCTTGGTGTCATCAGCAAACCTGCTGAGAGTGCACCCAATCCCACCATCCCTACCACTGAATAAGACGTTAAACAATGCTGCTCCCAATACTGACACCTGAGGAGCTCCAGTCATCACTGTCTCCATTTGGTTACTGAACCAAGCATTTAAGACTTTGCAAGGGATCTCTCCTTTGAAACCCTAGCTCTTACTTGAAAGATAACTGCATTACTTTTGGAATCAGTACATGTTTCAAATAAGTGACAGCAAATTTTAACACAGTCTCAGGTAAAATACAAGTTTGAAAGTCTCCAAAGGGTTACTGAGAAATCCTCCAGTATCAGTTCCACTTTTCAATGAATCAAATGTGTACTTGGCAGCACCTAAATCATCTATTGCATAGGTATTTTAGAAGTTATCTGAGCTTTCCCAATTGCACTTGTCAGTTGGTTTCTTGAGAGTTTCATAAAAGCTACAATTCACAATGGTTGGTGATAAAAAATTATGTTGCTTTCCCCACACAGGTCACTCATAAATAACTTTTGACACAACACAAAATAGGACAGTCAGACCTGTACTGCTACATTTACATTTAAATTTACTACTTAATTTTTTAGTTTGTCTTTTCAAGCCACGATCTTCTAGAATAAAAGCAAATTTTCTTTTAAAACAGGAATGCTGACATCTAAAATTATTAACATGTGCAGAAAATCATTCACATATTTAAGAAGTCAGTAAAGTAATAATGCTTTTCATCCATTAAAAGCAAAGAAAACCATTCAGAAAGAACACCTCACCTGCATCAGCTCTGGACCGCTGACCTGGTGATTTTCCAAATGGGGTCTTCATTCATCTGTGTTTAAGTGAGCAGCAAAGCTGCTGGACTAGGGTGAAAATCCAGTTCTTTCCAACTTCCAGGATATCTTCTTTTTAGTCTTAGGATGAGACAACCACTTATTAATCCACCATTCAATCAACAACTTGTCCTTCTTCAAATGCAGAAGATGCTTTTTCAATTATAGTTCTCTGAAAAACAAAACAGATGAAGTTTATAAGTAGCTTGATTTTGAAACAAAAATATTCCATCTTAACCAAGTCCCACCTAATGTTTGTTTTCATATGCAACAGGATATTCCTTCATATTTTATTATTCTGAAAATATTCAGCAACACAGGACATATATGGCTAAACAAATACAAGGGCTCCTTCTTTTATCTCCTAATCACAGTATATTTCCAGGTCACTATGTCAATTACAAAGACAAAGGAAAGCTTCTTAAAAACCATTGAGCTTAACACAGGGAGGTATGACTACTAACTTAGAGAAACTGTATTATCTTTACTGGGTTAAAGTACCATCTAAGTATCTAACCAATCTATTTGGTTAGAAATAATATGCTCCCACTCACATAGCAGAATAACTTTGCCTCACACAAGTTTAAAAAAGACTGGTGAAAAAAATGCAACACAAAAGCTTTTAAAAGCACTGATTTCACTGAAATGACTGCTCATACCAGCAATTTGTTGAGCAGGTCAATAGTTCATAGATCTGATGATTCACAGATCTCTTTAAGTTTCTGGCAATTCTTTCCACCTAAGATCATCAAATTCCTAAAGCACTTAGTCATCACATTCCTCTAGATAAGGGAGGTAACTGAGGACAATTTTTAAATACATTTTTCAGGATTTAATAACAGAAAATTTTTACTGTGTGAAAAAAATCTAAGCATTACAGGTTAATTTATTTCAGAATAACATTTCTGGGCCAGAAACACTTATCTATAAGAATTCACTACTTCAGTGTTGCTTACAAAAGAGGCAAGTGAGATCAGATCACTTCCTTAAGAAATGTCACTGCTAATCTGTGAGAGATGAGGTCGGTCTAATCTGTGAGTCAGCACTGTCTTCCCACTTTTACTTCAGTTTTGGAAACTTGTCAATTTTCATACAGGGGTTAAAACCTGAAGAATGCCCCTAACTAGTGATCTAGACAAGGGAAAAAATGTAGCTTAAGCTAACGCCTTACTGAATAATGGAACATAAAGGTGACAAATCTTGAGGTATGGTAAAACTGTTACACAGAAAAATGCATTTACATCTAACACTTGACAATTCTTTCATGAATTGTACCCATTTACTTCTTGGAACAATACAGCAACAAAGAGCAATACACCTAGGAAAAATCGGTAGGGAGCAATCTGCAAATTTTAGAAAGAACTAACTTAAGCAATTTACAGTCAGGAAGTCATAAGAACTTGTGAAATTAAAAAATTATTTACAGAAACATACCAGTTTTCCACATTTCATCTCATCCTGAAATCTACCAGTGTATACCCAACAATGCTGAATGCTACCATGGCAACAATATTCAACAATATTCCAACAGGAAGCAATTAGTTTGCTTAACTACTTTACTAGAAATACAGCATAAGGATTATTTTTCTACTGAACTCAGATGTATTCTCCTATGGACCAAAACACATTAATATAGAACCATCACAGATTATGAAAAACCAACTCTAAAATCGTAGCACTTCTGTGATATAGTACCATGCTCAGTCTCACAGATACCTCATAAAAATACAAGAGATAACTATTCTCCTCCAGAAAAGCTATTAGTTGAGAAGTAACTGTAATCTTGTATTATATCTTCTGATCTAAAAACCCCCACAAAACTAAAAGAACAATCCCTCCAAAACATAAACCAACCATCACTACCTTCACAAATCCACAAAATGTGAAAAATCTTCAGATTTAGAAAATAATACACCCTTTTACAGTAAGCTGTTGAACTATTATTCAAGGGAAGTATATTGTAACACCAGTATTACACACTTCCCCCTCACAAGATTTCCAATTCATAGTGAAAATATAAAGTACTAGATATTTTGATTGCACTGCTTATGCAGTTATGTATAGAAAAATAACTAAACCACAACAAAAGATATGGTTTTCTACCAGTTTTTTTAATAGAATATTCCCAAATTTGAAATCATGCTTTGGAGACAGAGAATTTATTCATAATCCTTTTAAAGTCACAATTAATTTGCTAGCAATTAATAAAGTGCTTCACTATGCTCTCTGAACCAATGGATGGACACAAGGCTACTGAAGTTAAAACCAGATTTAGCTGCTTAAACTGATTTTCTAGAAACTAAGCCAGTAACTGTTACCAGTTCAAAGCCCTACTGAAGATGAAACTCTGCTTTCCTAACACTAGTATTCTGAATTCAATACATTTCACTTGCATAGCAACAGTTTTGAAGTTACTAGCAATGAGGCATAAAACCTCATTTTCTGAAAACAAATTGATGCACTTTAAGAACACTGAATTTTAAGAACATGTAAGTTAAGTCTTTGATTACAAATACACTAAACTCTGTATAACTTAGGATTCCTAAAAGTGATAAATGACAAAATATCAGACTTAATGCCAACATGCAAATATCTTGATATCCTAATACAGAAAATCATAAAGAGAAGATAATTAAGTCATAAAATGAAAAATCTTTTACTGCAACTCTTAAGAAATGTTATGCTTCACATAAAGGTAGGAAACCCAAAACCAAAACACACTTCTGATGCACTCAGTCGCAATAATCTATTCTGTGTAGAAAGAGCAGATATTCCTTGTTTGGCAATATGTAAGATGACCTATGAAACAATCAACTTTTTAAAGTCATTCTGTTGATAGTGGCAGATACACTAAAGTACATCCAACATAAGTAGGGGTTTTTTGGATACAAAGTGACACATCCAAATCAACTTTACAGACGAGTCTTTACAGTGTTACAGACTGTCAGTAACTTCTGGAAGAGAAGTGCGACTGCCTGCTTGTCAGACACCCATTTCTTCAACACCCAACAGCACAGGTCATGATCAGTGCAGCTGAGGGTTTCACTTAAAAGACAGACATTGTTTTGACTTGAGAGCTGCTACTCACCAGCCCAGGTGTGTTGCTCATCTGTTTTTACAAGCCTTTCTACACAAAAGCACACTTTAGGAAAAAGTGTGGAAATTGAAGACTACTTTGTCTGATAGTAGCCTAATTATTGCAGAGTGTTTCAGAGGCTATTAAGTGTTAGATTAAAAACACTAGCATTACAAATTGTCAATCACACCAGTTCTATTTGAGAATAGTGGAATCATACTATCAAAATAGTATCAAAATAGGCAGAAAGACATGATATAAGGACAGAAAAAAAAGTCATGAAAAAAAATGTTTTGCAATATAAAGGGAAATTATGGAAAAAACAACATGCACAGACTTCTTACTGTGAAATATCTTATCCCCTTTCTAAAAACTTAATTGTTTACAAACATTAAAATGTTTATATGAGCTTTTAACTCCATGAAAATAAGTGTAACGACCTAAATTAATTCCCTAGCTTAAATTTTACTTAACATTCATGTCTGTATTTCCATAAAATTGCATGCATTTCACTGCAACACATGGCACAATGCTGTTTAGTGAAAGCTTCATTGCTCTGCTATCCACTGAAGAGGGATGCAAGCAGACAAAACCAATGATAATTAATGCTGACACCAAGCATCACAATTTTAAGTGCTTCACTCCTAACCAGCATATTTAAATTTTACCATCATGAACACAGAAGGAAGTATTTGCTGAGGAAATGCTTTAGGGGTAGAGAAGTTTGGAAAGAGAGGAAGGGTAATTGCATGTATTGCTTGCATTTAGATGATACAATTTCTGCCGAAAGTGGCAGGCTTGCACTTTCTCAGCTCTGTTCCAGCTGTCAGAGCCACCAGTGATCAGGCCTTCTGGCACCACCTGGTGGGCTTTAATATTTTTACTTTGCTATCTAAAACACTTCTGTATACAACTCACTGAGAACTTCCACTGCTAGCTGCTCAGGGGAGGACCAGTGCTTCACAAAAATGTTCTGGGGAAGGAGTCATTCTAAACTGAAACGCATAAACTAAATTCCTTGGTAAGCAATTGTGACTTCCATAAATTAGGTCAGAACTACTGCTATGTATTTCAGATGAAGTAGTAGTATAGTTTATTCCAGCACTAACAAGCTGGATGAAGAATGCTATTCAGCATGTTAGTCTTTTATTCAGACTCCCTAATCCTTACCATATGAGCAGAAAGGATCATGCTCAGCAAGTCTCCTGCACCTACCTCTTCAAAGGCAATTTTACTGTTAAGATTTCTCCTAAGTAATGATTACAATAAAAATATGCTGGTTTTAGTTTGTTACTGTTGGGTTTCTTTTTTCATTACCTAATAAAAAAATCCTAAATGCTTTCCTGTGGTACAAGAATTCAGCAACTCAAATTACAAATTTTTGAAATATCTTACCAGCTGAATCAGTATATTAGTTATTAGGAACTTCTTTTATTTTATACTAGGGATTTGTGTGGGTAGTAAGATCTGATGTCTGAGAAGAAAGTACAGTTACAGTACATGGAATCTGAAGATAAAAGTGATTTGCAGCTGACAACTATGGAAAAAATACTTTTCAGAAACATGTTTATGAACTGAAAGACTCCAAATCACGTACAACTACCACTCCACTATCATGGCCTCTGCAGTTTTACCTCTACCCAGAGAGGTGCTGTCTACAATTGTACAGAAACAAACAGCACTGGTGTGCAACTGTGTATGCATATACACAAACACACCTATGCCACTGCACTGGTACTGCTCTATGGGGCTTTGACCTGGTCTAGGGAAAGAAGTCCCTGCCAATAGCAGAGCAGTTAGACTAGATGTTCTTTAAATGCCCCTTCCAACACAAACTACTTTCATGACAGATATAAAACTCACAAAATTCAAAATTAACTCCACATTGCAATGCCATAGTGATGAACTGCAGATTATTCAGGAGAAGACTAGAAGAATCTGAAATTTGTGCACACTGTCTTCTGTTGTCAAGGTGTCTTTAAAATTCAAGAGACAGAACACTGCAATTTCTAATTATTTACTAAAAAATTTTAGCATAAACAAATGGGCAAGTTATTTACCATAATGAAAAACAGTATAAAAAGGTTTGCTGGTAAGTTCTTGGGGCTGTAGGGAGGGGGTGGAGCTCAGAATTGCATGGGTGTGGCTATTCTATAGCATCAACACGAGCACTGCAGGGCACCGCCTTGGGGGAAAGAAAAGGTAAGTACCCCGCAGAAATGACACAACTTTGTTTACCTCTTTTCAGAGAGGTTGCTGGAATCAGCTGAGTGGACACTGCCCTCTCTTGCCACTCCTGATCC
The DNA here is from genome assembly GCF_023055355.1 of Agelaius tricolor. Taxonomy (NCBI): domain Eukaryota; kingdom Metazoa; phylum Chordata; class Aves; order Passeriformes; family Icteridae; genus Agelaius; species Agelaius tricolor. The sequence goes on from NW_027269264.1 coordinate 17,844,338, forward strand.
ATTCCTGTCCCTGAGGAGAATGCAGCTCTGGGTGTCAAACACAGCTGAGCCCAGTGGAACAGTTAAAAGCCCTGGTGCTGCTTGGAACCTGTGGAAACCCAGGGAACCAAGCCCTAGCAGAGTGAAGAGGGCACAGGTAGAGGCACTGGGGTGGCAGTCAGCCACGGGGAACAAAGCAGTGGCATAGCACAATGTGAATGATCCTGCTTTCAGGGGTCTGTCACTGTTTTTCATTGTCTCAGACCTGCAGGACAGGGAGAGCCAACTGTGGGGAGAACCTGCCATCTTGTCTTTGTCCTAGCTGCCACAGAGAACTACATGGAGGTGGTGAACATCTGGTTTTGTCTATAATGCACCTTCTCTTCTTGTATACTTTTGTTATAATATTGCTGCTATTACTGTGCATTTCTTATTCCACTGCTGTTCGCTTTCACTAAATTGTGATCTTAACCCATAGTCTCTGTCTTCATCAGGAAGAAGGAGAGAGGCTTATTTGGAGTTTAATTTGTGGCTGGTGTCAAATCACTATTCATTGGTGCCCACTGTGAGCCACAAAAGGGTTGAAATAACTTTGATCTAAGAATCTGTCTTATTAGGTACAAAATTCGCTAGTTACAGCTGCTCTATTTGTTCACGGAGGTGTGATATTTAACCCTGCATATATTCCTATACATGCTCCCCATGAGGCTATTTTTAGAATAGGGAGAAGGATCAGGATTGCTTTGTTGCTGTACTGTGTGACATGATAACATCAATGGCAATAAAGGTCATCTGGGATGTGTGTTCAGTGCTGTTCACTGGTCCTGGCCTTGGCTGCTACCTCTGAGGATTCATTACTAATAACACCCAGCCTGTAGAGGGGCCAGAGAACAATGATTTTTCTCAGCCTTTCACCCTTTTTTCCTCCTTTGAGCCTCCTACAACAGTTTTTGAGAATCTTGAATTCCATTTGGATGTTAAAGAAAGCATATTCTAATTGCAATGTCTGCCAGATTTCTTCAGTGCAGTCTAGAATAAGTGAAATTTAGAATAAATTACGTCTACACAATGTTTTGAGTCAGCATAGACACATTTAGGGAAGCTGCTCAGTGAACTGCCCTGAACAGTCTGAGTAGTCTGGGCTGAACAGTCATGACTAGTATAGGATGGTGGATAAAATAAGCCAGCTTTTAAAGGAGCATGCTGCTCCAGTGGTTTGGAAGTTCACCCCTGAAAAAGAGGGGACCTTGATAAAGTGGCAAAATATTTGAAAGAAAAATGCTGTGACAGCTCCAGAGAGGCGTAAAGTTATGCAACTTGCTGACACTTGTCAGACACTGCTTGTGTGTCTGACAGCATGCCCAGGGAAAGGAGAAGAAAGCAGAGCAGCAGGCAGCAAGGTGACTCAAACTGCAGCTGAACCAGAGGAACAACCCATGCCAGCAGCAGCTGCCCCTGTTCAGAAGAAAAAATTCAAGAACAAATCAATTCACATGGTGAGGAATGAGGATCCTCAAAACCAGAGGAAGAGACAGGGCTGGAGATAATCGCCTGATCCCTATCCATGGGTGAGCTCTGAGATACACAAAAAGATTACAGCCACCAGCCTGGTGAGCCCTACTCACCTGGCTGCTTGATATTGGGATATAGTGGCAAATGGTGCAACACTAGATGGCAATGAAGCCAAGCAATTAGGATCCCTGTCCTGGAACACAGGCATTGACCAGGGGATTTAGAAAAGACCAGAAACTCTCAGTCTCTGCAAGTAACTCCTGCCAAGTCGGATGGAGAGGTATTTTTGCACAGATGACCTTTTAATGCACCAACACAAGTGGAACACCATGGAGGCAAGGTATCCAGTACCTGAGAGAATTAGTTGTAATGGAGGTAATCTGTAAGATTCAAATAATGAGCAGTCCCCTATAAATACTGATGAATCCAATGTGCGCAAAACATGTGGTGAAGTTCCTAGAGAGTGTGCCAGTGTCACATGCCAACTCACTGGCAGAGAAGTCCTAGAGGGAAGGAGGAAAAAAAAAGCGAACAATTTGGCTACCAGACTCCAGCTATATAAAGAAACTATCTCCATCTGTGAAATGATTGTCCAAGAACTTACAACAATGTAATGGGAAAATTAAAGAGGAACAACAACAACAATTTAAAAAAGACTACCCAAAATTTAAGGAGGAAATGTCCCATGCCCTGCCAGTACAGATCAGAGCTCCTGCTATTAGGCAGCAGGTGCTCCCCAGCTAGAGAGAGAGAGGGTACACACCACAAGGTAATCTGTGGTTCTAGATGCATGACCACTGAGAACACGTGAGGAAGTAGGATGGAAAACCCACCTCTGTTCTAGCAGCACTTCTGTTGAGATGAAGAATAAACACCACATTAAACTCTTTGATAATAAATGCAGCTCCCGTTTTCCTTGGGCAAGACCTCAGAGCGATTAAAAAGGCTGATGTTACTTCTGATCCTCTTGAAGGGACCTCCAGGTCATATTTACAAGAAGTAACAAGTACCATGACCAGACCAAGAGATGCCCTGCCTCTAAACAGGAGGGGGAAAGGAATGATCACGTCTACTGGAATGTGGATCTGATGCCCCGGTACATAAGACACATAAAAATGTAAGGCTTTAATTGGCACTAACACACTGATGCCATCAAGGTATCTTGGGGCAGAATCCATCTCTCTTTCTGGCGTGACAGGGGGATCCCAACAGTTGACTGAAGTAAGCATGACTGGAAACGAATGACAAGAACATTCCCTCAGGAATCTGTGGCTCTGGGTGCCAAGAAGAGCAGAGTCCAGAGGAGTTGAGTGGAGATGTCAAAAGTAGTGTCACTGGTTCAAGAAGCCACCAGGAATGATACAGTGGTTCAGTGTCACATGGATGGCCTTGCTTTTCAGGGTGTTTCTGCCATTGTTTTCTGTTGTCTTGGGCCTGGGGACAGGTAAAGCTGGCTGTGAAGAGCACATGCCATCTTGTCTTTGTCCAAGGAAACCCCACAGCACTGAGTGCAGGAACAGCCACCAACCTGTCTTTACCCTGGTGGCCAGGCAAAGGTAAGTCATGGTGATGAACACCTGTTTTTGTGTGTAAAGCCTTCTCATTTTCTATACTTTTGTTATCAGCATTGCTACTATTACTGTATGTTTCTTATTCCACTCCTGTTTGCTTTCAGTAATTGTTATGTCAACCCATAGCGTCTGCCTTTCCCTCCTCTCTTACTAGAAGGGCAGGGAGAAGAGACGTGTCTTATTTGGAGTATAGTTTCCAGCTGATGTTAAACCACCACAGTTATGAAGGTAAGAGTAAAACCAGGAAAGCTGACATAACTTAGGAATCCTAAAATAAATTTGGTAACACTATTGTAGAACAATAACTATGAACAGTAATTATGTTGAAGAATTATCCCAAAGGTTTAGAACTACATGGGTAGCTTTAAAAAGGGTACTATTCTTTCAGAAGGCTGCTATCTCAGGCAACAGTTTGAGCAAGTTTCATTAAACCTATCATCTTTTAGCACATGTCCTTACCATAGCTCTCTTAAAGTTAGGAATGGTGATCAAGGTGAAAGGTGTATTTATTTTGTTTTAATTAACTTGAAATACTAGTATGCTCTTACAAGATCACATGTAGATGGTAACCTGTGAATACTGCATTCAAAAGTTCTTACACACATGAAAAATAAAGATGAATGGAAAGAACAGACAGAGAGAAATGCTAGAATTGCAATTTCCATTGTTTCCTATCCAGCCTTTTTACTTTCTCAATTAGCAAAATGTAGCAGTTAGAGAACCCAGTAGAGTTTGTGCTTTACTTCCATTTACTTCCATAACATTTCCTTCATGTTATACCATTAAAGCAGCTTTCTCACTAAATCCAGTTCAGCATTACAATGGGTGTAACTTTAAATAAACTCTGACAGTGTGTATTTGGGTTAATTTGTAAATACAGCAGTAAAAACTTCATTAGAGCTGGGATTACAAAACAGTACTTTAAACAAATGGGCAAGTTATTTACCATTATCTTTTTTAATTTCAGAGACTTAATAACACCTTTATAGGATCAGAGTATTACCTTGCAAGACTAATTTTCACAACTCCCTCACTACACTTCTAAACTGCAATAAAAGCACCAGTGAAGAGGTCAGGAGGGCACAGGATTCTCAGTCCCCATGTTAGAATGCAGCCTGTTCTGATTTAAGAAAAAAGCATTATAGGCTGAATGATAAAAAGATGTTGTTTTCACCAAGCTTATAAGTAATTTTTGGTGTCGACATCTACATGTATTTTAGCATACCCTTACATATATTACCTTACGCTTACATATATTTGTATGCACATGTATTTGCAGTATTCCTCATCATTGTGGGAGATTCAAGGTACTAAAAATAAGAGTCTTCTTATCTGCATTAGAGCACCCATTCATCAACAGCATGAAAAACCAAAAAACCCAAGGAAATAGGACCTTTCATGGTCTACTGAGAAACACCAAACATCCAGAACACAGAGTAATCATGTTAGACTCTACCATGCAGGAGAACTGCTTAAAATTACAGGAAGAACACATTAGATCACATTTGATAGCAAGAGTGGATGTTCCTTGAAAAGCCCTGGATTCCTGGGAGAAAAATCAATTTCAGAATTCTAAGCACTATGCAAATAAGGACAGGGTTTGTCTTAAAATGTTCACATATAAATATGTATTGTAGTTTAAAATGAGTAAAATCCATAGGTGAAAAAGTGCCTGTGAGATGTGGAACTTCCCCATTGTTTTCCAGCCCAATATAAGAGTCAATAGACCTAACTAGTGCCACATCACTGAAATTGATTACTGAAGTTCACCTTTAGGGACTCAAGGTCTTTCCAAACAGCAAGAAGTACTTTCCTGAAAGTTTAGGTATCTAGAATCCAGTGCCTACTCTTCTGAAACATAGCAAGGGGTCACTTTCTAAAGTGTCTAGATCCTACTGCATACAAAGAATAGAATTATTTCAGACTTTCTGGACAACTACGAATTAAGATTATGTCATCTTGATTCTCCTCTGACTGGCTTGATATTTTATGCCACACCTCAGGATATAGCAGAACATGAATGTGGAATTCTGGCCTCAAGAATGCTATTGTTTTCACCTGCCATTTGGGTACTCCTCGGAAAGATCATCTGGCTTGCTTCCTTTGTGGGTCCTTTAGTGTGGAAGGTAACATTTTCAACATACTTGAACACAAAACAAAATAGCAAGTATATATGACCACAAAACAACTACTTTTTAGCTTCAGGGTTACAAAGGCCCAGGCTGTACCAGCCTAGGCTTTTGGGGATTTTTCTTTTGTTTGTTTTTTGGTTATTCTTTATAATGGGGAAATGAAAAAAAACCAAACAACCCTTACTACAAATTGCCTAAAGAATACTAGCAAACAAAACCAGAGGTTGAAGCATGATCCATTAGAGACCTGGAATTATCAGTTCCTTCCACGCGGGTAAGAATCTCAACATAACCTGTGAAAAGCTCCATTGTTAACTTGCATTGTCTGTCCACATACTTGAACAAATCACTGTGTAGGAAACTTTAATATGCAGTTATTGTAAGGAAACCCTACTGTAGAGGTTCACAGAACTGTGAGCTCAATGTACAGACATTTTCTCATAAATAGATTTCTTTTTGAGGGCTCTTGTAGCTCAAACACAGATGGAAATTAAGCTTCAAACTACCACTTCTCTTCCTCCAACAGCTCCAGTGAGAAAGGGACAAAAAGGCAGAGATTATGGATTGAGACAACAATTCATTAGAAAAACAGCAATGAGCTAAGGAACACAAACAGTAGTAGCAACAATACTAATACAGCAGAATAGAAAAGAGGGTGATCACATGCAAAAAATGCTTATAGAAGTCCAACTGACCCAGTGTTACCACGTCCAGTGACACACAGATTCCTTAGACAAAGGAGAATATCGTAGACTTTACCATAGCCACCATCTTCTTCCCTGAGCCCAAGACAATGAAAAACAATGGTAGACAAATCATCTTGGGAACTTTAGGAAGGAGGTTGACACACTTGAATGCATCCAGAAGAGTGCAACAAGGCTGGTGAAGAGCTTGGTACACAAGCCTGATGAAGAACAGCCGAGGGAGTTGGGGGTATTTGGCCTGGAGAAAAGGAGGCTCAGGGGTGACCTTTATCACTTTCTACAACTTCCTGAAAGGTGGCTGGAGGTAGCTAGGGGTTGGTCTTTTCTCCCACAAGAACAAGAGGACACAGTCTTAAGCTGCACCAGGGGAAGTTTAAGTTAGACATTAGAAAAAATTCTTCCCTACAAGAGTGACTAGGCACTGGGATTGTCTGCCCAGGGAAGTGGTGGAGTGGAGTCACCATCCCTGGATGTGTTTTAGAAAAGACTAGATGTAGCACTCTGTCCCATGGTTTAGTTGATGAGGAGGTGTTATGTCATAGGTTGGACTTGATAATTTCAAAAGGTCTTTTCCAGTCCAGCTCACTCTGTGATTCTGTCTCCACCCATGCTCCTTCCTCAGGCCTAAGACAAAAACCATAATGTACAAATCCCCCAGCTGGACTGCCCACACACTACTCTGTTGGCTCCTTTGCTCTCCTGAAAAAACAGAACAAAATAAAGGCAGTTTTGCATCATGTTCCCTTTTTCTCCAATTTAAAGCCATGCCCTCTAATAATGATGTGGGTGCTATAGAATAACCTGGCCCTGCCCACACAGTTCCAGGTTCCATCTCCCTCCTGGCAACTGTGATGAAATTAACTCTGTCCTAGCCAAAATTAGGACAAGTGTGAAATTAAGATCATAGAATAAGGATGGAGAATTACAGATCAGAAGTTTCAATGTGCCTTAACTGTTAACAAGGGAGGGAGTAAGGGAGAATACAGAGGATTCTGTATTGGCATGCTCTTTCTTTTATTGGTGGTATGTATATGAGCAGTTCCTTCCCATGCATTTTACTACAGTGGGAATTTTTGTCCTGATGCATTAACCAGGATGTGCTAATCAGATCTCACCTCTGCCAGGCCTAGAATTAGCATGTTCATGTTGCAAATTGTCTCCTTCTGTACCTGACCTCAAGTTTCCACTGTGATGATTTTACAGACAAGTACCTTCTGTGGTCTTGACAGTCTGAGACAGGAAACTGTGCTCTTTAAGTCCTTACACCTTACACCCCGTGGCTCAAATACTGCCCTCCAGGGACTTTGTTCTTCAGGTCATAGGTTGGCCACAAGCATGATGTATACGAAGCAACAGAAGAAGAAAAGACAGAAGCAATAACATGAACAGTCATACAATGTACAGTAGCTATCCAAATCATTAAAAATGCAAATCCAATGGCAATCATCAACCCAAGTCTCATTAGCCACTTCCCCTACCCTCTGAGTCCCAAGGATCAAAGTACTGACATAATCCAGGAACTGGTACTAACTCCTAGAAAACTGTCTTGGTCTTGGAGTGATCGGCAGCAATTTCTTTTAATTCTGCCTTGGGCTTTTTCAGTCAATGCCACTGCATTGTGAACAGTGATATAACATTCAGTTTTATTAAGATTTAACATTCCACATACCCCTTGCTCGCTTAATAATAACATATCTAAAGCCCTTTTAGACACTTTTTTGGACTTGCAAGTTAAGGTCTCTGAACACATACCTCATCCAGTCACTGAGGGTATGTATCTTCAACATAAAAGGTTCTCATGCAAAACAGAAACCAGCTCTCATACAAAAGGTTCTCATGCAAACACATCAGTCCACTGGGCCCATACTCTATTTCTGCAGGGGACAGAGTACAGCTCTGAAGAAGGGCAGAAGAAGACAGGGAGAGGGATCCTTCCTCACTCTGGGCTTCTTGGTGGTGGGCATCCCCAAGTCGTTCTTCCAGGGGTACCACCTATATGGTCCAAGTTCACACACAAAATCAAAAGGTTGGAAGTGACCTTTAAAAACATTGAGTCCAACCCATGCCCTAACACCTCAGCTAGACCATGGCACTGAGGGCCACATCCAATCTTGTTTTAAACACATGCAGGGATGGTGACTCCACCACCTCCCTGGGCAGGCCATTCCAATACTTTATCGTCCTTTCTGCAAAAACTTCTTCCTAATATCCAACCTATATTTCCCTTGGTGCAGCTTGAGACTGTGTCCCCTGGTTCTGTCAGTTGCTATCTGGAGAAAGAGACCAACCCCACCTGACTACAGCCACCTTTCAGGGAGTTGTAGAGAGCGATAAGGTCACCCCTGAGTCTCCTTTTCTCCAGGCTAAACACCCCCAGCTCCCTCAGTCATTCCTCAAAGGCCTTGTGTTCCAAGCCCCTCACCCCTTGTTGCCTCCTCTGGACACGCTCAAGTGTCTCAATGTCCTTCCCAAACTGAGGGCCCAGAACTGGACACAGCACTCAAGGTGTGGCCTCACCAGTGCAGTACAGGGGAAGAATGACCTCTCTGCTCCTGCTGGCCACACTATTCCTGACACAGGCCAGGATGCCCTTGGCCTTCTTGGCCCACAGGGCACACTGCTGGCTCATGTTCAGCCGGCTGTGGACCAGCACCCCCGGGTCCCTTTGTGCCTGGGCACTGTCCAGCCACACCATCCCCAGCCTATAACGCTGCAGGGGGTTATTGTGGCCAAAATGCAGGACTCAGCACTTGGACTTATTAAAATTCATCCTGTTAGACTCTGCTCATCCATCCATCCAACCATTCCAGGTGTCTCTGCAGAGCCCTCCTACCCTCCACAACAGATCCAGACACACTCCCAGCTTAATGTTGTCTGCAAATTTACCATGAAAGACTCAACACCCTCATGCATGTAGTCAGTAAAAATATTGAACAGAACTGGCCCCAGCACAGACCCCTGAGGGACACCCCTGGTGACTGGCCCTAGCTGGATGCAGCACCATTCACCAGAACTCTCTGGTCCTGGCCATCCAGCCATTTCCTAACCCAGCAAGGAGTGCTCCTGTCCAAGCCCTGGGCTGCCAGCTTTCCCAGGAGTGTGCTCTGGGAGACAGTGTCAAAGGCCTTGCTGAAGTCCAGGTACAACATCCACAGCCTTTCCTGCATCCACCAGGCAGGTCACCTGGTCATAAAAGGAGACCAGGTTGGTCAAACATGACCCCTCCATGTTGGCTAGGTCTGATACCCTGGCTATCCTGTAAGGGCTGTGTGATGACACTCAGTATAAACTGCTCCATTACTACTGAGTAAGGTACAATGGGTGTCACACTGGCCAGCTTCCAGCCATCTGGAACCTCCCCAGTGAGCCAGGACTGTTGGTAAATGATGGACAGAGGCTTTGCAAGCTCATCTGCCAGCTCCCTCATCACCCTGGGATGGATCCCATCTGGTCCCATAGATTTATGAACATCTAAGCAGCTCAGCATTCTCTGACTGCCTCCTCTTGGATAACAGGGGGACCATTCTGCTCCCTGACACCATCTACCAACCCAGGAGGACAGTTGTCCTGAGGACAAGCCACCTTCCCACTAAAGACAAAGGCAAAGAAGGTGTTAAGCACCTCTGCCTTCTCCTCATCTGAAGTTCCCTTCTGCATCCAATAGAGAACAAAGGTTGGTCTTACAAATATATTAATCGTAAAAGGAAGGGTAAAAACATTTATTATTATCTTTTACAAAAGTTGCCAAATTAAGTTCAAACTGAGATTTGGCCTCCCCAATTTTTTTCCTACATGCCCTAGCAAGCCCCTTAAATACTTCATGAGAAACTTGACCCTCCTTCCAAAGATGATACATCCTCTTGTTTTTTCCTCAGTTCCTTCAAAACCTCGTTGCCCATCCAGGCTGGACATTTGCGTCATAGAGTCATCTTTTGGAACACAGGGAGAGTCTGTTCCCATGCCCTCAAGATCTCTGTTTTGAAGCATGCCCACCTTTCCTCGACTCCTTTGTTTTTAAGGGCTACTTCCCAAGGAACTCTCTGAATAAGTCTCCTAAACAGGCCAAAGTTTGCCCTCCTGCAGAAGTCCAATGTAAAAGTTGCACGTATGCATGGCAGCATACCCCCTTGAGATCTGTGTTTGACCGATGATAACTCTATGAGCAGTTGCCTTTTTTCACACGCTTTGATTCAGTAGGAATCCTTGGATGCATTAACCAGGATGTACTAACAAGGTTTTGCCTCCTCCAGGCCTAGAATTAGCATGTTCCTGTTGCAACTTCCTCCATTTTCTACTATCTAAATTTGCTGCTGTGCAAGTTCACCTCATGGTTGAGGCCTGGACAGGCAATTGTGCTCTTAAACTGTGCCCTTACATTTGGGTTATATCAGAATCACTTTTTACATTAAAAATTAACTTAAGTCGTGACTTTGTATTCTTTTAAGAAAATAAGGGCTGTTAATGGAAGTAGAAACCCAATAGCATGTTTTTCATCAAGTAACATGTAAAGAATCTTGCTTCACAACATGTACGTTAAAACTATGAGACAGTTTTCCCTGATCTTATTTCAGCATACTCTGTGCTAAGAACACTGTAAATAAAACAGAGCCCTGATCAAACATCAGATATTAAACAGGAACTGCTGTTGCCCAAGCTGTTGAAACTCCAAGATAGCAATGTTTTGATTTTAGATTTCTTATTTCAGAGCAATAAAAAAAATTGCTCAAAGAATACAAAAACTAAACACAAAACAAAGCAGCAGTGTACAATATGGAGTATCCTAAAAACAATCTAAAATACCTGAACCTGATCTAAAGATTAAATTTGAGAAAAATACAATTCAGAGATCAAATCCCTAAAAACAGCAAGCTCAAGCTTTTGCCTACAGACCCCTAGTTGATAAGTTAAAGAAGGCTTCTAAATTACTTTTACATTTTTAAAGACATTTTCTGTAGAACTCAAGGAAATTTTTCTTTTTCTCCAAATCATGTAAATCAGTATTAGCACTTTCTTAGTAGGATCTTTTAAACTTGCTGTGATGCATCGCCACTTAATAAGAGTTCGACAACTATTAAGGGGAAAGTTGAGCAAGCCTTACACTTGCTTAATTCTAATTGCATAGCTTTTTTATAAAAATACAGTTCATTATTTCCATGTTCATTTGAGTTCTGCTCCTCTCACATTCACAGCGTTTTAAGTACATGCATAATGACCATTTAAGAGATGAGGTAAGCCTTAACAGGCACACAACAGCAGTCGCTAGTGGTACCGCATAAACCCGTTCAAATGCTTCTATGGAGGGTATCAGGTTAACAAGTCTGTGCCACCAGCAGCATGTAGGCTTGCCTGGCTGCCCACATTTACTGGTTACCCTTCCAGACTGGAAGGTCTCTTTACCTCTCAAAACCACTTGTCACACTACAGCCGCTAAAGCTATCTGCCACTATGAAATATTCAATTAAAGTAAGCCAAGAAGTCTCTCACTTGAAAACACCTTACTCCTCAACCACTGCCTTACATTCTCTCTTAAACCCTCCTCCTGACTTCAGCCTTTGCTCTTTCTTGCATTTAAGTCATTCTGCCATTGCTTCACAGGAAAAATCCTTCAGTCATTTGACCATAACCAGTTCAATCAGTTGCTCAACTTTTTTTGCAGTTCCTCGTACCAATAATCTTGGGATTCCTGCAGCATTTTTTTCTATCCTAGGCTGTTTGCAAAACCAGCCAAAGCTAATAGTACACTGTTCTCTGTGGCTTCTCACTGAGGGCTATTTGTCACAAATAAAATTCATAGCCATCACTCTGAAAAACTACATTTCAGTCAACATCAGAAGCATTAAAAAACATAAAGCAGATCACAGACCACAAACCAAAAAAGTCTCAGTGGTCGTCTTCAGCAGTGCAACAAGTAACACTCAAATTACAGTTGCAATCCTATTCAGCCCACACCATGCTGCACAGAAAACATGGGGATTTACCAAGCTCTGTTGCAGTGGGTCTTTGGTTAAGTATGCATAAACAAGAATTGTTCAATGCTTATTTCTTTGAGTTGAAGTGATCCATTAGCAGTTCACAAATTTTTTTCCACTTATAAAAACCTATGCCCTTAACAAAGATATATTCCTTATACTTATCAATTTCACATCTTTGATACAAAATCTGACATATTAATCAAGAACAATACAGTTTCTTTCCAAAAGAAAAAATTCAGCTTTTCCTAACTATATAATTATAAAGAAACTTAAGAAATTTTGATTGAAGTTTCATTATGAATTTTCTTTTAAAATTTTGAGGCCACATCCAGGCTAAGAAGTACTAATGACAACCACAAGCAGTCAAAAGGAACTGCAAATAAGCAGTACCACAAAATTCTTAAATGCCTGCTTAAGAACCACTCCCCAAATACACTCATCTTACTAGTTCAAAATGCAATAAAAGGAAGCCATTTTAATCCCTCAATTTACACCATGTTCTGACCAGCTCTTTTCACCATTTTGTTAGTAGACTGATGTTTCACTATGCACTCTTAAAACCAACGAACCCTTTCTGCCTTTCATCCAAGGATGTCTGATTTATAATTAATTAGGCCATACAAATTAAAGGAAGTGCTATAGCAAATATTCAGTTCATCAACTAATAATGAAAAAAACCCACAGAATCATTAGGGTCCAAAAAGACCTCCAAAATTAATTGTCCTTTGACAGAACACCATCTTGTTTGTCAACTAGACTGTAGCACTAAGTGCTACATCCAGTCATTTCTTTCACAATTTCCAGGGTAGCCTGTGACTATGCCTCCAAAAGTATTTGTAGCTTAGTTCACTAACATGCATCATAGAGAAGTACTAGATCAAACATGTTTGTCAGAAAACTGATATCTGACAAGTCATGTCATACATCATTTTCACTTATTTATTCAAAAGTTTTAGCCAGTCAACAGCAACATGCAGGGCACGCATAAGCCCATACACTGCAATTTCTTGAAATCTAAAAGAGAAAATGTTTTTTAAATATTATTTGAAGTATTACTTAAGCTGTTTTATTGCTTTTGTACTTTATATGAAAACAGTATTTTCCATAACTGTATATAAAACTCAACTGATTACACACTTGATCTTATACTACTACTCGCAACTTTCAGAACAAAAGAGGCAGTACAGAACTTAAAAGCATTTTTCAAATTTCCTTGCAGTCATCATCTATCAGGAATACAACTAATTAAAACTCATTCTGGTCAGAATGTAATGCAACCACATGCATCCATGCAAGTGAAAGCAAGAGAAAGAAATGCTCACTGGTTAATTCAAGTGATCTCTTTGTTTGATGGCTTTAAAAGGCAGAACAACTCTAAGCCCAGAGAAACTTATCTACTATAACTGACCCCAACATGCAATTATCACATGTCAAAAATTATACACTTTGCATACATTAAGCAAAAGACAGTCTGAAGCTACTCAGAATTAGTAAGGTAGCAAATATTTCTAGATAAAGAGCATGAAGTTATTTTGCCAGCAGAATAATTAAAGAGGATTATGAGCTTTAGATCTACAGGAGATCCATTCCTTTCCTATGTACACAGGGAATAGTTTCCCTTTTACAGGAAGCATTCATATAAAATTCTTCTTTCTGACTTGCTTACTACTCATTGCTTTACTGAAATATAGTTACAAATCTGTACTACAATTATTAACTACATAGGAGTTTCTTCGCTGTTTTTTGCAGCTAAAGTTCTCAGAGCAGAAATAGTTGTCTTTCTTAGGTTTTTTATTTCCAAGAGTATCTTTTATCACAGTTAAACCAAGACTTTTTCTACTCTCTAAAGCACGTAATCTGTGACAATAAAATCTACTGATATTAGAAATGCTTCAGGCATTTTCAATATCATTTCAGAGGCCAAATATTCCAGCTTTAAATAATGCACTGCACATTTAGCCCAGTTTTCCAGCAACTCAGCATCTTCCTTTTATTTTTCTGTATTGTTAAGATCTGAAGATTTAGCAGATGTCCCTGCTCTAAAGAAAGATGTGGTTAAAAAGAAACCTGACTTCCTTCCTCCAATTTCCCAGGACACTGGCTATTAAATTGTAACTTCCTGACAAGGTGGTGAATTTTATTTCCTCTATTACATTCCGTGCTAGGTTTGGCTGGGGTAGAGTTAATTTTCTGGTTGGTACCGGGCTGTGTTTTGGATTTCTGCTGAACACAGTGTTGGTAACACAGCAATGGGTTTATTATTGTTGAGCAGACTTACACAGGCCTAAGGCCTTTTATGTTTTTTGTACTGCCATGTTGTTGAGGAAGCTGGGGGTACGTGGGAGGTTGGGATGGGACACAGCCAGGACAGGTAACGCGAACTGACCAAAAGGATGTTCCTTACCCTATGACATCATGCTCAGGATGTAAAGGTGGGGGGTAGAAGAAAGGGTTGGGGGACATTGGAGTGATGTCATTTGTCTTCCCAAGTAACCATTATGTGTGACGTGACCCTGCTCTCCTGGGGAATGCTGAACACCTACCTGGCCATCAGAAACAGTAATTAAATCCTTGTTTTGCTTTGCTTGTTTGGATGGCTTTTGCTTTCCCTATAAAACTGCCTTTCTCTCAACCCACGAGTTTTCTGGCTTTTACCCTTCCAATTCTCCCCCTGACCCTGCTGGTGTGGGAGTGAGCAAGTGGCTGCATGGAGCTTAGTTGTATTTATTTGGTTGCCAGCCGTATTTAACCATAACACAAGCCTTAACACTTAGTTCTACTAACATGCGGGTAGTTCAGTGACCCAATACAGGAAAATAATCCTGGCCCTCAAGCCAAGTTGAATTTATCACGCCATTATGAATTTATCACTTCATAATGTCCAATTCTCTTCCACATCTTCAACATCATTCAAATGTTATACTGGCTTTTCTGGGTAATAGTAGAGGATCATTCTCACATCAACACCAGCCAATAACCAAGGACAAAGTCATGACTGACAAATCTGGTGGCTTTCTACAGTTTTGGCACTTGAAGGAAGAGTGATTAACATCATCTACCTGGACTTGTGTGAAGTATTAGGTACTGTCCTGCACAGCACCCTTGTCTCTAATCTCAAAAGACATGATTTGATAGATTAGACAACTTAATGAGTACAAAATTTGCTGAAGGGCGGCACTCAAAAAGGCTGTGGTCAACAGTTCAATATCCAAGAGGACAACAGTGATAAGTGGGGTCCTCAGGGGTCACTACTGGGATCTGAATTGCTCATCATCTTTGTCAGCAACACAGCCAGTGGGATCAAATGCACCCTCATCAAATTTGCTGAAGACTCCAAGCTGTGTAGGGCAGCTTCCCTCCATATGCTGGAGGGAAGTGCTCCATCCAGAGGGACATGGACAGGCTTAAGAGGTGGGTCTGTGGGAAACTCATGAAGCTCAAGATGGCCAAGTGCAAGGTGCTGTACTTGGGTTGAAGCAATCCCAAGCAGGAATACAGACATTGGGCAGACGATCAGTTGAAGAGCAGCCACAGAGAGAAGGGCTTGGGGGTGTTGGTGGATAAGAGGCAGATCAATATGACTCAGTAATGTGTGTTTGCAGTCAAGAGAACCAATCACATCCTGGGCTGCATCAAAAGTATCATGACCAGCCAGTCTGGGAAGATGATATTACCTATCTAGTCCACTCTCACAAGTGGACTAGAGAGCTAATACCATCTGCATGGTATGCACCTGGAATACTGCATCCAGATCTGTCCCCCAGCAGAGACAAAAACACAGACATGACCTGTTGGAAGGAAGTCCCAAGGAGGGCCACTGAGCTGCAAGGTCAGGCTGAGAGAGTTGGGGTTGTTCCGCCTGGGAAGAGAAGGCTTTGGGGCAACTTTACAGCAGTCTTTCAGTAGCTGAAGAGGACCTACAAGAAGGCTGGAGAAAGAGTTTTTATCAAGGAAAGTAGCAACAGGACATGAGGGAGTGGCTTCAAAGAGAGAATAGGTTTAGATTAGGTATCAGGAAGAAATTTACTGCGCAGGTGGTGAGGCACAAGAACAGGCTGCTCAGAAAAATTGTGGATGCTCTATCTTTGGAAGTGTTCAAGGCCAGGCTGTATGATGCTTTGAGCATCCTGATCTAGTGGAAGGTGTCTCTGCCCATGGCAGGGGGGCTGGAACGAGATGATCTTTAGGGTCCCTTCAAATTCTGTGATTTTTAAGATCCCTATAGCCTTATACCATAAAAAACCTGCTATGCCAAAAGAACCCCCTCTAAATTAACTAAACCGAACCCTCAGCCCAGTTTTCTTCAACATCTTTATTAAAGACTTGGATGCATGACTCAAATGGATACTAAATAAGTTTGACAGGGACATTAAATTAGGAGATGTTGATTTTCTCAAGGAGCAAGAGACATCTTGACAATTAGAGAGGTGGGCGATCACCAAACCTGTTAACAAGGGCAAGTACTGACTTCTCCACCTGGGACAAGCCTGGACATGTGTACAGACTAAGGAACAAGAGGCTGGAGAGCAGCACTGTGGAAAGGGACCTGGGGGCACTTGTCAAAAGAACTTGAATGTAAGTCAGCAGTGCCCTGGCAGCCAGGAGGGCCAACCTGGGGTGCATCAGGCACAGCACTGCCAACAGAGGAAGGAGACTGCCTCACTCCGCTCTGTACTGCACTGGTTCAGCCTCACCTTGAGTGCTGTGTGTAGTTTTGGGAGCAACAATATTAAAAAAAGACATTAAGCTATTAGAGAGCACCCAAAAGAGAACCAGAAGGATGGTGAAGGATCTGGAGGGGAAGCCTTATCTTTTCTTTTCAGCCTGGAGGAGACTGAGGGGAGACTTCGTTGCAGTCTACAACTGTAGACTGCATGAGGGGAAGTGGAGGAGAAGGTACCAACCTTTTCACTCTCATGACCACAGGCAGACCTTGAGCCAACGGCAAGAAGCTCAGCCAGGGGAGGCTTAGGATGGATATCAGGAAAAGGTTTTTTACTCAGAGGGTCACTGGGCACTGGAACAGACTCCCCAGGGAAGGGGTCACAGCACCAAATCTGTCCAGTTCAAGAAGCATTTGGACAACTCTCTCAGGCAAGCACAGTGGGGTGTGATTCTTGGGGATGGTCTTGTGGAGGGCCAGAAGCTGGATGTGATGATCCTGATGGATCCCTTCCAGCTCAGCATATTCTAGAATTTTGTGATTTAGTTTTATCAGCATTTTCTTTTAGTAGCTTTTAAAAAACATGTTACCAACTTAAATAAAACCAAAACAACAGTTTTCTTAAATTACATCTACCTTATTAATCTATAGCTTTTCCAATTACTCTTGTATTACTCTGTACAGTGAAAGCTTCAAAGGGATTTTCCTCCTGCCTGTAAAATGTATAATAAAATACAATCTTAGAGAACTAGGCCTTAAAAGTCCTCAATATTATCATCTCTTCTGTTGTTTATTTGATGGTAGGTTAAATTTAATATAGCTAAAGCAAATTTTTCAAGTCTTGTATTTTCTATTTACCATTTAGCTAGACTTTCTATTTTTATTTTTAAAATACACTGCCTAAAATTATTCTCTGTAAGCATGCTTTCATTTTATCTTTCAAATTATTAATGAAACTTGAATGAAAACTAACACAAGGACACACTAAACATGGTTTACCAGGACTCAGGAGATCATGCAACAAGTCATTACCTATAAACACCTTCTACAGCTCAAGAAACTATCTTCATGAAAAAACTACCTACCTCTGAGCACACACCTATAATTTATTACTTACATTTATAGCTCCTGTAAGTATAGGTTACACTAAGACATGTTTTCATCTGAAGAAGTTTAGCTGACTGATGAAAACAATATCTTTTATGACACAACTCTTTCACAATACTTCACTGTATTTAAGAAAAAAACTTCTGAGATATAAGGTTTTGTCTTCAGTTACAGATGCTTATGGAACAAAAATATTTTTTTTTTAAATGCATTGAATAAATGATGAAGTAAGAACAAATTTCCAGACAGACATTCTGGTATACACATGCATCTATAAACTCACCACATTTTACAAGTATACCTCAACACCTGCATCATCGACACAGGAAAATTAACGTAATGACCTTCAACAACAACGATTTCTCCATTTTGCCTTCACAAATTTTAATAGCAGTGATAGAGTGGACACCTATCAACCCTCAGGCATTCAGCAGTAAAAAGTGCCTTGTTATTTCTAATAAGCAAAACAATCCAAGATGGGGATCAATTAATTATAGTTTTTTATATCTGTTTCCTAAAATGCACTAAAAGATCACCAGTTATATAGAGCTTACATTAGCATCACACAAACTGAGAAATCCCCTTCAAATAATTATAGACAAATTTTCATCATACCAACCCACTGATGGCAGATACTTCTGCTGGGAAGATCAACCTTTGGTAGAAAACTCTGTAAATAATCAGACATACTATGCTTCAGTAAAACTTGCGACTATTTAATTGTCCACAGCTGCGCAACCTTTCGACTTGCACCCTAATTTAACTATCAGGAATAGAAGTCAGTAGAGTGAAAGTAACATAAAAACCACATTTATACTTAGTTTCATGTAGAGCATAAGCAGAAAGTTTTTAATAGTTCTCTGAACTCAGGAACTTGCTTAGCATCTGTAACGCCAGTATGGACACGATACACTGAGTGATTTTTTCAACAGCATTGAAAATGCAGATGTACATAATCATGTTATTGTCCCCCTCTCCTACCAAATAAATGAACCAAAGACCAGTTGGTCTTTCTACCTCTGGAATTTAAAAAATGCACAAAGAAGGACAAAGGGAATGACATTACTTTCAACAGAAGAAAGGTGTACTTTAATCATGCTTTATCTATTTTTCATTCTATTTTTTCCATCAAAAAGGCATTAGTGAAACTAATGAAACATCCAGCCTACTATTGTTGTGTAGGAATTAATCCACCTCTGTCCAGAGGTTTTAAAAGTTCTCAGTCTTCCCATAAAGAACAAATAGTTGCACCTGCAAGAGATGATCATCTCAGCTGGCACAGCTTAATCAGCTCACAGATCAAGGCTTCTTCCATTTTCTGGGCCGTTACATCAATTGGAAAGAGTTTGGGAACCTGCGATCAGAACTTCCTTAATTTTATTTATATGTTGCTCTATATGGTCCTAAAATTCTTCAGAAAAAGTGGCAGAAAACCTCTATTAAATGCCATTCCTAAAGGCATCATACATCAGTGGTTATTAGGTTTGCATCCAAAAAACACTGATTTTTAAAAGCCAAACCTCAAGTCATATGGGTTGATTACAAGTAAGAAGCCGTGATAACATTACATAGTCACTAAGCTAGACATCAGCTGCTGACTGCAATTAAAAATAGGCATAGGATTTTGCCTGAAAAGGATTTTTCAACATGCACAGGTGAAAAAAAACCCAAAAACAACCCACTGACAAAAACAGTGATAAATGAAAGAAAAATAAGATTAATGAGGCAAAAGAAAGTAGAAAATAACATATGCATACCAGATCCAGAATGCAAAAACAAAAACAAAAAACCTCAATTAACTCCAGTTTTTAAGTTTACGCTCACACTAAATATGTTTGTGAGATTCACAAAAACTTTCAGGGTAAAGGAAAACTGTAGGACTGCAACTTTAAGCATTCATAAATAAATAACCCAGAAAACAAAGGAAAGTTCTCCAGAAAATAATTTCAGAAAACCTTGTAGGCTTAGTCTGGCGTTTTACAAGGTATTAACAATGAAGCTGTGCAAAAGCAGAGCATTTTACTAAAATTAAACTGATTAAAATGTAATAGTTTCTTATTTGATCTGCTTCCCACATAGACAATATTACAACCAGATTAAATATTTGGCTAAGGACTCATTGACATTTTGACATATGCTTGCCCTTTGAAGCATTCCTTGCTTGTCTCTTGGTTCAAAAAATAAATTCCAAAAATTAAACACAAAAATTCAAAAGAAAATTTCATATATCTGGTATTAAAACATACACATTTTGGCTGTTCTACTGACTAGGAATGAAGCTAATGAAGGGATAAAAGAACTGATTCATGCCAAATAAGCTTACAAGAGCTTCCTTAAAAAAAACCAAAAACCAAACAAATAAAAAACCCAACAAATGAAATATGCTTTTTAACATAAACTTTCAAGTTCTACACTAAATCATGCAGTGGTTTTTAAATAAATTTCTAGACTGTTTTCTTTCTAATAGCTAAGAACAAATGTATCAGTTTTCTTATACATACAGATGGTAGAGCAAAACTAATTTTGAAAAAAAAATTCCCATTACTGCAACATTATGCAGACTTTAGAAAAAGAACAATAAAGACACACATAGCACATTTTAAAAGACTTTTCTTATAGCTCTTGTCTACTCTTCTCTCAAGCAGCATGAAAAAGCACAATCTCTTTTATTAATGAATTATTTGCCTATGCTAACAGAACACAGGGTTCAATTTCAGTACTTTTCTGTCCTTCTACTATGGAATCATCATCAGCTATCAAAGTTTAGCCGAACACTTTTAAAAACAGTGACAATGTTTACAATATACTTAGTAATACAAAGGTATTATTTCTTTTTACTATACTGCTACAATTCTTCCTAAGACTTTGCACAATATACCAAGACACTGAAGTACAATTTCTTTTTAAACCACCCTCTTACAGGCAGTGCAAAAATACTTGCTGATTTAACCTTGTGTATGTTCTAACCTATGGCCTGATCATTTCATACTTACATGGTCCTCCATGCTTAAAGCAATCTTACAAAATAAGGCTCTTTAAAAAAATATAAAGAAGAGATCTATCTAGTACTTATTCAAAGTCATGATAACCTCCCTTACATCACTCTATCCAAAGGTAAATTTTAACCCACTCCTAATTGTTCAATCTACTGCAAATACCTTTGCATTTAACCGCAGGGCAAGAACCTGCACCGCTGGCACAACAATGAACTGTCACAGGCTTGTGTAACCATCCAAAGCAGCACACTTTTACATCATGGCAAATGCGAACTGGGTTAGTTTTTCAGTTGATGATCAACAGGGATGGAACACATCTCTACAAGAGCAGGTTGAGAGATGGGGTTGCTCCGCCTGGAAAGAGAAGGCTTTGGGTAACTTTATGGCAGCCTTTCAGCTGCTGAAGAGGACCTACAGGAAGGCTGGAGAAAGACACTTTATCAAGGCAAGGAGCAACAGGACATGAGGGACAGGCTTCAAAGTAAGACAGAATAGGTTTAGATTAGGTATCAGGAAGAAATTCTTTACTGTGCAGACGATGGGGCACTGGAGCAGGCTGCTCAGAAAAGCTGTGGATGCCTCCTCCCTGGAAGTGTAAAGTCTGCCTCAATAAGCCCTTGTGCATCCTGGTCTAGTGGAAGGTGTACCTGGTCTATGGCAGAGGAGCTGGAACTAGGTGATCTTTAAGATCCATTCCAAACCAAACCACTCTGTGGTTCTAGAACTTTCTTTCCTGGTACACAACTATCCTCCCCTCCCTCCAATTAAAAAACCCAAAAACTCATGAACAAAAATAACAGCTGCCCAGGATATGACAGCAGCACTGCACAATCACTGTGCTTGTTACCATTCTATGGTGAATGCAAGTGAACTTTAAGTTTTATAATGCAATTATTCTGTTAGTCATGTTCTTACAGAAAGAAGTGACACAAATAATTTATTATAGCTCTAAGCAAGTGTACCGAATTTGGTTTGGGAACATTTACAAGAAGTCTCTGGAAACCATGGAGAAAAACATCTATTTAAGAAAGTAAGGCACTTCACTGTTCTCTGCTTGCGTCTCTTCAAGGAGTATACCTCAGTTCACCTCTGTCAGAAGACTAGGTTTAATTCCTATTGTGCTAGTCAGAGAAAGATTGCTCCAAAGCCAAAAGGATCACTCCAACATTCTGGAAGAGCAAGCCTAGGGCAAACATACCAACACTTCTGTTAGAAAGTAATGGAGTGGTAAGTTACTGCACTTATAAGTCTGTTAGGTTCAGTAATCATGGCAAATCAAACTCCTGCGTTTACAACTCTTGGAAAGGCTGCCTGATCTTTCTAAGCATCATTTTAAGTACATCACAACCACTTCCCCACAATGCAGGCTAGCAGCGTGGCTACACACACCTGCAAACATGGAGGGAATACAAACAGCACAGCTTTTGGGGGCAGGGGGATGATCTCCATTGGATGGAGCACTTTTAGGCTGTGCATCATAAGTATCAAATTATTCTTTGATGTGTTTGAGTATCCTGAGAAGATGCCACTGCAATACTAAATTAAACCCAGGCATAATAAAAGAAAAATCCTAAAACAAATGTAAGAATTTGTGACACAAACACTTGTAAAAAAAATTCTTATGCAACACAACCACCTACCAACTTCTAATGCAAACAAAGTGCATAAACATTCAAGATTCTTATAAGGATATTATTCACAGCATTGACTAGAATATCAAAATTTAATTGTTAAGAACCCCAACCTAAGTAACCAGTGAGAATATTGGCATGTAAGTAGGAGTAATTCAGCACTTGAAAAAAAAAAGCAGGACTGCAAAATACTGAAAAGGGATAAGTTTAGAAAACAGTTACCAACATTAGAGCTTTCTATACAACCAAAACTATGACAAGATTAGCCACAAGATCATTTATTCAAAGATTACAGACACATGTATCCAAACTTCTCCCATAACCAACATCACAGTAGCTACAAAATGACAGTTTTTTATAAATCAGATATTAACTTGGACTTCCACTGGACACAAACACTGATTGCACCTATTCTAATAAAAATGTAGCTCTGTTTCTTAAATCAGCTGACAGCAGGAAGAGGAATTAAGAGTGAAAGTATTGATAAACTTTGGCCTTTTCTAGACAGAAGAAGACAGACACATTTTTTACAAATTACTGTAATGAAGGAGCAAACAATACCATTTTTGCAAACTGAAGCATGATCACACTGAATACTAAATGCATATTCCAAGCATAGGAAAATTTCTCATTACATACCTCGTTTTAAAAAAACCTTACATAGTTAGACAATTCAAATCAATAGCATTTTTCATCCTATCTTTGCAATGACCAGGGGAAAAAAACCCTAAAAATAAAAAACTGAAATAAGGATTCAGAGAAAATTATCTCTTGGCTTTAATCTACAGTTTGAAAAAACTGAGCAGCCAGTCTTAAACCAAATTTGTCTTACCTATTTTCTTCATATTCAGCCATTTTAGCTTATATTAAATCAGTTCTCAAATGCATCCATGTAACAGTCTACAGTGGAATCATAAGCCACTTAAGTGAAAATACTTGCTGTTACACATGGCAATCTCTTGCCATGGCTACTAATGAAAAATGAGATATTAGTTTTTCCAGATCTATGGCAGAATATTCACTCACTGTTTAAAAATCTTGGCCTAAAGAGATTATCACATTTAAATGGTGAATAGCTGCCACAGATGTCAAAGTTGCAATCTGCATAAGAGCAACTCACTGAAAACAAAATTCAGCATTCTATAATATAAGCTCCAATTGCAGCTAACTACACTGGTTTCTGTAAGTCTGGAGGGTCAGTGAAAAAACAAAAATTTACTTTAAAAGAAGATAAATTAGCTGTAGAAAATTTATGTCAGATATTTGCAATATTAATTTAAATATTTCAGTCAGAACTGGATTCATCATCAAAGACAATGGTACCTTATTAAATCACCAATCATACATTCTTCTCTAAGATGAGAACCATCAGCACTGTGATGTACCATGGTGTGTTCTTTGCTTGAGTACTGTTCTTTCCCATTTTTGGTGAAAAAACACAACACATCCTGCATAAGTGTGTATGTGCGTGTCAGTGTGAGTGTTGTTAAGGAGCAAGACAGCAGAGAGATAAGTTCAAATGTGAAACCAGTGACTCTCCCTAAAAGTTGCAGAGACATCAGAACACACCAACCCTCATACCATTAGTATTTCTTAAAAAGCACAGAAGAAAAATGCACAAAATATTACTTTGGATTTTATGGTATTACGAAATATTACTTTTGGTGATGGTATCTACATACTCAGGAAACGAATTAGCAGATGTGAAGTATTTAAGCAGATGACAAACTATTTCAAGCTACTCTGGGAAGTTATTTACTGGACTGTGAAAAAATGAACTTTAAGACAACATCTGCATGCATTTGAGTACAGCTGACTTAAAACACTATGCTGTCCTCATTCTCTAGCTACAGAAGGTAACAAAATCATGGCAAGAAGGAAGGCAAAGCTTCCAGATGACAATCACCTTGGAATTACTTGTTTACCGTACTGTGTCTGACCCACAGTAAACCTGCCTTCCTTTCTTCAACTTTGGTGGTTAAGTTGTAATCGAAACAATTGCTGCTCTGAAACTATTCTACTGTGCACAAACAGAAATTAAATGAGAAAGTAAATTATGATAGAACTTGGAAGTAGAACTTCTAGCAAGAACAACAGATAAACGAAGTCTCTTTTTTTGCTTTATAATCTAATTTTCTCTTTGAAAAGTTTTATATCTGATCTGACCTAGATTCTCCAATAAACACTTAAGTGTATTTCCTGAGATTCTGCATTAACCTAGGTATTGGTAATAACAACAATCCTCCCAAAAAACACACACATCCCTCTTCCATTTTGAAAATGCACATGCTTATTTGTAGGGAGGACTAAATTGTCCTGTGGTCCTTGAAACCAAGTTGAGTCTACTCAACTGGGCAGCAGAGAATGGGAAATATAGAAACCGAAGAGAAAAAGTGAGGCATCTTCCAGCAAAAAGGATCTCAGGAAGCAGAATATTCTTCCCCATAAAACCAGGTGAGGCTTTCTAGGAGTCTGTCGTGGAGATAATCAAAGCACACACTACAACAACCACACCTCTGCCCTTTTAGCTCATGCCAGTGCATATTGCACCACCGTCACCCAAACACAAACTCTCCAAGAAATGTGATTAGAGGCTTAAGTACAATCAAAACCTGGGATGCTTATTCACACCATCACTCTTCCTTCTTCAATTAAATTATACCCAAGAGCAAAAGAAAAAGCCTGCCTCAAACAAATCCATGCAAATTCAGTTCTTCAAGCTTCTAGCCTAGAACTGTCTGTAATGCAATGTCCATTTCATTTCTGGTTAGCCAAGGTTACAGCACCGGAAAAAGTACTTTTCATCCACTGTTAATACAGCCACATATCCCTACTGCCAGGAAGAAACATTAACCTGTCTGATCTCTTTCCATACAAGCCATAGGTATAAACACTGTAAACACAGTGCTGGGCTTTAAGATTCTTCCTTTTGTTTCTTTCTCTGGGGGAATTTTCTCCCGTATGTGTTGCTAGGAGACAGTAACGACTGGGTACTTACGAGGGACAAGAGAAGTGGCCACAGCTCAAGGGAGGGGTCCAGCTGGCTACTCTTCCTGGGTTTCTCTAGGAAAGACAGAAATGCCACGAGAATTGTGCTGCAAAGAGAAAGGGCTGGGGCAGCTCCTAGCTCTCTTGCACTTGGCTTTGGAGGAGGGCGGTTGGAGCTGCTACTTGGAGGAGGGAATTCACTGCCGCCGCTGGGGCCCAGCCCAGTCCTGCTTCTCTGCTGGTGAGAGCACACACTGAACTAGGACCTCATTATCAACCAACCAACCTCACTAAAAAAGGGACTTTTCACCATCTGGTGAGGTGCCTCAGGAGAAAACCCCGGGAAGCCAACTGCTTTCCCTTCCCAAGGAGCCTCTTCCCTGCCCTGCTCAGAGCCAGGCTGCCACTTCCCCGCCCCCGCCATTTTGGTTTTCCTGCTACTGTTCTGAGATTTTGCTACATTGTAGCACTGCACCCCCGAATATCCAGAATGCCCCGTGGTTCCAGCTGCAGCTGCTAAATTTCTGATAAATCTCATCCACCACTCCGGGACTTTGCTAATCCCTACCTTCCCAGTTTACTGCTCCGATATCCCTGCTACAGCTCCTTCTGCTATCCAGAGGGGGCACCAGGATGCCTGCCCTTGGGGGTTCCTAAAGGAAACCCCTTTTCCCTCCCTTGCTACGGACTCCGCCCGCCACTGTCTGCGCGGGGAGACACAGCCGGACCCGCGCACAGCGCCCCCTGCAGGCGCGGGGGAACCACGGCACCCGCCGGGCCTGCCGAGAGCCAGCAGCCCCCTGCCGGCCGCCACCGGAACCGCACCGATGGCGAGAGCGCTTGAAGAGTGGGAGGAGACTCCCATGGGATTTCTGCTCGTTTGCTGTCGCTGCCACTGTTGTTGGCTTGCCTTGCTATACACACTAGTAAAGAGCTGTTATTTCATTTCTCATATCTTTGCCTGAAAGCCCCTTAATTTCAAAATTGTAACAATTCAGAAGGAAGGGCATAATATTTTGCATTCCAAGGGACACTCCTGCCTTCCTTAGCAGACACCTGTCTTTCAAACCAAGACACACAGGTATGCAAAAGGCATACTGAAGGCAGGAGCAAAACTTCCCCTGACTTGAACAGATAGGAAAGTCCACTTTCCCTCAGGTCTTCTGTCCGGCACCTAACAGTATGTATGCTTTACTGACAAAAAGGAGTGCAGAAGACAGAGATGTAATTCACCTGAGATGTACTCCTGCAGTCTAGGAAATGAAAATTTCTGTGCTTATTCACTCCTCCCTTCAGCAGTAGGGAGAGATGACCCAGAGCCCAGCTGCTCTGCCTATCATCAAACAACCCTAAGAATATGCAACAATCTGTGGTTTCCAGGTATACTGAATGTCTGCATATCCCTTAACCCTAAAAGCACTCAAAAACAGATGTCTGTGAAGTCACATGAAAGTCAGAATCTATTGTTAAGCTGCTTTTGAAGGCATACTTGTCAGAGTACAGATTTTGGCCCATCATATCTCACAAAATCTCAGCACCACCACAATATCTCATTTTTAGCTCCACTGACACCTAAGCAATTAATGGGTTTGTAGGCCATCTTTCACCAACAAGACAAAGAACTTCTGAAGAAAAAAGTAATTACATCAATTCAACAAAGCTCTCTGCGACTGGAATGCTTTGAGAAGAAAGGAGTACATTGATCTCTAACTTGTTTACCTCCTTTCTAGCTTCATTGTGATGTTTAGCTCATTGTCTAGACCATACATGGTTATTAAACATGATGGGCAAGCAATTGTCCAAAATCAGTCAACTCTTTTCCAAGTATAATTTTATGAGTTACACAAACTCCAAATTTGAAGCATTATTTTTACTAATTTTTATAATTCCTAGAAAATGGAAGAAAGACAGTCTAACCTGCAGACACTTTTAAGTGCACAATTAAAACCAGAACTAAGATATAGATATGCAGCAGAATACACATAATACTTCCCAGTCCATGGCAGGTACTTAACCTTTGCTTACTAAAAGAACCCGAAGCAGAGCTCCAGACTTCAGCAAACATCATGTTTGTCAAGGTATACAGAAAAGTTAATCAACAAAACTTTATGGAATTTTCGCTAGAGAACTAATCTAGAACATGTTTTTTCTTGTGCTACTCAGCTCACAAAAATAATTAAATCTAGAAAGGTGAAAATTTCTCTATTCAAAAATTTCAACTTAAATCACAAGATAATATACTGGACTTGAGCTGCCTTGATTCTATGTAACTAGCAATAACTTCCATTTAGGAAACACAAACACTAAATTAGTAAAACTGAAACAGTTCTGAAACACATAATTACTTGATTTTAATGAATCAAATAGACCAAAAGTTTGATATCTAATGACTCTTTCTGTCCTTATCCACCTAGGATAAGAAATCATAATCTAGCAAAGCTCTCTTTTACATTTAAACTGGATTAAAAGAAATTCAGGGGAAAAGAAGTTGGGCAGATGGGTTTTGCCTGTTCTGTTGTTGTTTATGGGTTTTTTTGAACTCCGTGTTGGTGACACTTTACAGACCTCACCATGATGGCACAGACAAGCTAGAATAGCTTAGTATACTACAAAGTAGTAACTAATTGATACAGCTCCATGTTGTCCAAAATGCCATATGGAACAGACGGTCGTGAGTTCAGCACCCCTTCTGTGAAAGTCAAGTATTTACTATATCACTGGAATCCACAGAACTGCTTTTGAAATAAGCACCTACTCTCACCAGTATCTGTAGGTGCACAACTTGAATAGTGTATCGGAATATTCCACAATAACATCAGAAAATCACACTAAAAAACCACCAACCAACTAAAAAAAACTCCAAACTGAACCCAATCAAAGAGCTAATCAAGTTTTAGACATTTTTAAGTCTTATCAAAAAGCGTATGAATTCATCAAAATATTTCAAGAACCTCTCAACCAAGGTGCAATAATTAAAATACAAGGTGCAAAAATTAAAATACAATAAGGTAACAGTTACAGCTAGTAGACACCATAAGTAATCATTACTATTTCTATATATTTCATTTTGTGGAATCATTGCAATAGTGAAGTTTCCAAGTCAGTCATTCAAGACCTCATTTAACACAGATTTAGAGCAGTTTCACAACATATGTCACAGAAAATAAATAAGAAAAAATATAACCTGGATTTGTAGAACTGTCCTCCACAAACTGAAAGGCATTCACCTCCTGAATTCTGTATGTCTTAAGCAAATTCACATGTTACTATATAACAGCAAGTTAACTTCAGCCACCACATGGTGAAAGCAGTTAGCTCAAATTATTCCACTATTGTTTGAAATGGATCAGCGAGGAGGCCCTTTTGTCTTTAGAGTCAACTGTTCATAGCTAAATGCAAACCAGTTAACCACACTGTTTTAAGGATCTCAATATATATTCACATCAGAGGGAAGCAAGTCTACACATTCATAAAGCAAAGTCAGATTCCCCATTCTTTTAAGGCAGGTAGCACAATGGCAGCTAGATAGCATCTGGACAGCAAGTGGGATACATCTTGATATACAGGAGACACTCATTATGAGAACCAGTGTCAAGAAAGATCAGCACTCAGCCTTCCATCATAAAATCACTAACCTCTAAAGAGCAGTAAGAGAAGGAACACAAGAAAAACAACAAACAAAAAAGTTCTCTCACACCTGTCATGAGAAACAAGCTATCTAACCACACAACAGGAAACAACTTTCTGTAAGAGCATTCTCTTTTGGTTCAGCTTCAATGCACAGCTTTCGAAGATGGTTTTCTAAACCAGTTTGTTGAATTGGTTTTAGTCACCTATGAAAACATACTGCCATGCCACACCATCAAGAAATCAAAGTTTGAACTTTCTCTTACCAAGTCAAAAAAAAAAAAAAAAAGGATACAAGAAAAACAAAATGGAATGATGAGAAGTATGCAGCAAAAGGCTTCAAAGGCTTCATTCTTTGGAAACGGGAAAAAAGGTTAAAAAATGGTGTTTAGCTTCAGTAAATAGAATCCTTCTAAAAATATTTAATTTGTCAAACATTAAGCAAATCATGCATTACATTAACACACAGTTCTTGCATCAGCTATTGGTTTACAGATCTGAATATGTCAAAGAGTGCAGTCTGGCAGCAGATAGCAAGGAAAGATACTGGGTAAGAAGAGGGTGAAAGAATATTTGGACTGAGAAAATATTAAGTACTGAATAAGAATGTACTAAATGTTTATTACCTTTAGGACTGTATGTTACTTGGTAATTTCATAAATATTTAGAACTACAGCAAGTCATGATTTACTTGATTAAAGATCTACTGAAAAACATATCTACTTTGAAAAAACAGTCTATTTCTAACTTCTCCCAGCAAGCTGATCACAGAGACTGCATTTACTGCAGTCTTCCTTTTCCTCAGTCTCATTTGCCAAACAGTTTCTGAAAAGAAGGCTTTACTAGTCTCAGGTTTTTAATTTGGTTGAATACAGCCTAGCATAACTCACAAAGGCAAAAACACTGGAGGGTCTTCACTAAGTGAAGATGCAGAGATTTGGCAGGTACTTCAACTACATCTGCTCCTTTTGGGCTCTGATGACCCACAATACTGATTTTTGACTAAATCAACACAACCAAGACAGGAAGAAAAACCTTTTGAGTGTCACAGAAAATAATGCAAGGTGAAGTAAAGATGCTACAGAGGCAAGAAACTTCACAAAGATGATGAAATAGAGACAAATGTTACAGAATAAAATTTAGCTCTAGCAACAAAACTGCAATGTAACAGAGTTAAACTGCGTTGTGCATGGCTTATTTTTATTCTATTTTGCTCTTCAGCCTAAGAATTGGCTTAAGCATCTGAAGACATATTTGGAAGGAGGAGCTGCACACTTCAATGCATTTCACATTTTTAGTAGGTGAGCATAATTTCAAAATGCAGTAGTTATCACAATAAATGACAAATTAACTACAACTGGTAAAACTATTCTAGTTTAGGCAATATTGCCTTCAGACTGAAAAATGTAAAAAAAAAAAAAAGTAACTGCCTGTTGCAGGAATCTACTGATGTATCAGGCTATAGACTTTTGCTCTAACTTTTCCATCTAGAATTAAAACAGTTGCCTCAGAAGCCATGACGTAGATACACATTCCAAAATGATACTGTAATTTGGATGACTTAAGTTTTATCTTATTGTAAGCTCCTTCTATATATTATTTTTTCCATAATCAATGTTTGCTAATCACTGCTTATTAATGGGGATGGAAAAAGCAGCAGAAAGAAGTATTCATATGCAGTATTTAATTCGCAATTTATATCTCAGTAGAAGCTGCAAGATTGTGCCATTCCAATGCTTCTCCACTAGAAGCTTCTAAAGCAAAGCAGACAAAAGACGACATAGCTAGGACATTTGTTACTTAAGAGCAGTGCTCAGAAACCTATGGCTATCCATGTGTATAAATAAAGACTGTATCTTTAAGTATGATCCTTGAAAAATTAAACACTTGGAACTACAGTAACAAGTCTAGAAGGCAAATATAAAGCATCATGCCATAACACTTTCAGCATTCACCCTTAATTTACAAACTAGAAATAAAACTGTTTCATGGCAGATCACTTTAGATACGCTCGAACTACCTTCAAGTGTTTTGGTTTTACGTCACAAGCAGCAAAAATAAAAGCCATGTTTATCAAAGCCAGAAGGGGGTGCTCTGAATAACTGAGGTGGAGGGCACTGAACTAAGCATTTGCCTTGCACTACTAAAGAGGTAAAAGCATGCTGTCTTGTTTTCATTTGGGAGCTCACTTAACTTCACGTTACCATGCCTTTTTTACAAAAAACCAAACAAATAAACAAGCAATAACAACAACAAAAAAACCCAAAATAAAAAAATCTGAAATCACTCCTTTTAGGAAAAAGGAAATGCTTCGGTTTGTACTATTGTCATCAAAGGGCAAATTAATTTGTGACAGAAAGCTAGCAACACGAAGACCTGACAAGTGTAAATTCCCGTTTACGTACTCCATGTTTCGCAAGCTGTTTAAGGTACTAACAAGGAGATACAGAAAATGCGAAAAAGCCAAAACGCCGATTTTACGGGTTTTAACTACACAATGCCTATTCTGACATAACTAGTTCAGATCTCTTTAATGTGATTGTCCAGAGCTGACCCCTTATACCGAATTGTCCTGAAACGAAAGAAAAGGCCCTAGTTCATTCTGCCAAGTGTAACACAGTATTCTCATCTCTGCCAGCACTTTGGTGCATCCGCCACCCCCCACCCAACACGAGAAAAAGATACGCACATTCCAATCAAGCCTCTCTCAGCGGGGCTCACCCAGTTCCCCCCCTCCTTCCCTCCCTTCCTCCCTCGCCCCAGGCCTTGCCAGGTTCCCAAATCACCTCTGATTTTAGGTTTCATTTTGTTGTAAACAGCAAAACGAAAGGAGAAAGCTTCCAAAGCGAGAATCCTTACCCTTGAAATCCCGCCATGCGCGCAAATAAGGAGGGTGAATTGTTTTTCCTCTCTTTTTTTTTTTTTTTTGACGGGCGATGAAGGGGGAAGGGGGAAGAAACAAAAGCCTACACGGAGGAGCAGCTAAGCAGCGGAGACTGAGGGAGAAGGCGGAGACCCTGGTGGAGGAGCAGGGCGAGCGTCAGCCATGTTGTGTGTGTGTGTGTGTTGGTCCAGTATTTACAAACCTGCAGCTGCAGCAGCGCTTGGAGCCTGGGAGAGAGAGGGGAACGCAGGGAGGGAGAGGGAAGGGAGGAGGGAGGAAAGGAGCGAGGGAGGAGGGGAAAGCGGCACAGCAGACAAAGGATCGCAGCAGCGCAGAGCGAGCGGGGCGCGCACACACCGCGCCGGCGCTGTCTCCCGCGGCCCCGGCTCCCCCGCCGCCCTCACGCCCCCCTCGTCCCGCTTTCCCGCCTCCACCTCCCCGGGGAAAGGGTTATCCGCCAGCAGCCCCTCGGCGGGCCCCAGCCCGCACACAATAGCTCCGCAGCGGGGAAAGGGGGAGGGCACCGCTCCCCTACGGGCGGATGCGGCGCGGGGCCGTGCCGGGGGAGGGCGGCAGAGCCCCGGAGCCCGGAAGGGCGGGGGGGTTGCCAAGCAGCCAGGGAGCTTGCGGGGAAAGGGAGAACAGAGACGACACCTCCAGACCGGAGCCTCCGCGGCCCCGATGCCGCCCGCGGCTTCCGGGCGGAGAGGGCGGGGGATCCACGAAGTGAGAGGCCCGAGGGAGGCGAGGCGCGGTCGGCCTGGGAGCGCCGGTTCCCCCACAGCGACTCCCTCCGGCTCTGCCCGGTACTGGGCCGGGCCAGGCCAAGGGCGGCGCGACGGGCTGCGCTCCCCCCGTCCCCTCCCTAGCCCCGGTCGCTCACCTGCTGGCGGGGCGGGCGCCCGGGGGTGCCAGGGCTGCCGCTCAGCCCCTCCCAGCCGGGCCGCTCAGCTTCTCTGCGGCGGCGGCAGCAGCGGCGGCGGGCACGGCCGCTCCCCTCGTCTCGCTTGTCCCCCTCCGCGGCCGCTGCCTCCAGCTCGCCTCTGCCACATTTGGATCCCCCTCTCCCTACGCGATCTCCGCCGCCAGGATAGAGGCCTCCTCACCTTCCTGCCAAATAGTGAGCCGCCCGCATCGCGCCGTTCAAAACACAGGGCCGGGGCCCGCCCTCCTCCCCCGCGCTGGCCCCCCCTGGCGGCGCGCAGGCGCACTGCGCCGCCTCGACTGCGGCGGGCAGCCCCACCCGGGCCGCCATGGGCGGCAGCGCGGCCTGAGGGGCGCGGGTGGCGCACGGCGTGCCCCAGCCGTGCCCCAGGTCACCCTCCTGCTCTCAGTGCGCACAGAGAGCCACCGGGCCGTGTCTGAATGTCCTGTACTGGGAGGGACCCACGAGGATCATCGAGTCCAGCTCTCAGCCCTGCACGGGACACGAGTCACACAATGTGCCTAAGTACATTGTGCAAACGCTTATTGAATTCTGCCAGGGTTGGTGCTGAAGAAGGTCAAGAGTGTGGTGCAGATGCCAGAAGGCAGGCTAGCACTTAACCTGAGCAGGGAAAGTATTTGTAAATAATACAAGCGAACAACTGCATTTTTGTATGAAATTGTCTTCTCATTTCAAGAGAGGCGACGTTACTGGGAGAAAGAAGGTGTAGTTCCTTCACAACTTAAAGGTTTCCCTGAAAACGTGTTGATCTATGCAATAAGGACATGAAAAAAGGTGGGGAAGCCTTCAAAAATCTGTGCTGAACAAAAGCACTAGTTAAAAATTCTTTCCCCCTCTTGAAGGGCTGTCATCCCTGCCCCTGGCAGGCTGAGGGACAGTACTTGAGGGAGCAGTAATGGAAAACCTGCAAGTAATCAAGACTTGTTCAGCAATTGACAGACCATAAGAAGATGCCATCTTTTCAACTGTTAGTATTAGATGCCAGGACATCTAGGAGAAAATTAGTATGTTTCTTAATCCTAATGGGGAGTATTTTCTAATTCATGAAGCATGCATGATCTAGATGGAGTGGAACACAAGGAAGAAATTTGGTGAGCCATACCAGTGTAATATGTGATGTAAAGTAATTCATGCTTGTGTGGAAAATGTATAAAATAAAAATTGTAAAATAAATTATACATGTAACAAAAATCCAAAGAGCCTCAGACCATGGACAGCCCAGAGGCAGATTACTACATAGAAGCTGTGAAACTCCTGGTGGCAGCAGGAAAGAATGCCTCCTTAGCAAGTAAGAAGACATATCTGCTGCGGAGATGGGCTTCCCCTGGAACCATCCAGCAACACCCAAGAATGATCAGCACTTGGTAAGTATCATCAATCAAGATAGCTGAAGTCGTCAAGAACATACGTCTGAGTACAGACTTCTCCTGACCTGATCAGCGCCCCACCACCACTCAGCCACCACACAGCGATTGTCCAGCCCTGTACAGTGAAAAGAAACTTCATGCATATGCGGGGTGACAAAAGGAATGGGGGCACCTCTGCCTCAGGCAGAAAAAACTGTATAAACCAGCCCTGCTGGAAATGGCATTTGTGAACAGAAGGAGGTCTGATGTGCTAGAGGTCAGATCCAGGTTCACCAAGAGCCAATCCCGGGCTCCATGCTGTCTCTTTGGCTTTGGCTTCCGAGGACCGAATTTTCGGTCGCGAAAATAAAACCTTTCGCTATTATTATTAATTTGGCTTTCTTGCTGAAAGAAACACCAGAAATTTTCAGATGAAACTGTCTAAGGCATTAATTAGGAGAGGAAAAAAAAAAAAGTAAAATAATCTGGAAATATATTGATGAAAATATGATACAGTGGCATCAAATTCTAGTCTGTCATTTTGGTAAATCTTTAAAGCACAGACCTCTAAGATCCATTCATACTGTCATGCTCACAGCAAAATGGGAAACATCAGTAAGATTGTTACCTTTTGACAAATTTGTCTAATAATGAAAGCAGTTGGATAGCTGATCTGCCATAACAAATCATACTGGTACCTTTTTCTGAAGCAAGGCTTGGCAAGAAATTAAGTCAGCTTGGGGAAGGGAAGATTTTGTTCAAAGAACGGACATTTGGGATTTCTTAGTTAAACAGTAGCAAATGCACAGGGTAGTATCCAAGTTCCCAAGTCACACTTATAGATCACATCATTCATGAAGTCTGTGCCTGTGACAGAAAGTAAAATATGGGTATGTGAAGGTACAGACACACATAACTTTGCTTAAAATTCTTATTGGCAGAAGAATCTTATTTTTAGTTTCTCCCTTGTTGTTTTCACATCTCTTAATTTCACCCAAGGAACTGTGTCCCCAGTAATTCCTATGATAAAAGGGTTCTGAGATTCTGAGAGATTATTCATTTGCAATTTAAAGGAAGAAACTTCTGAGAAAGAAAGAGAAAGAGAGTGAGAAACAATGAAGTAGGGGACAAAGATTGGTAAAGATGCGGGTATGTGGGTACAAGTTAATAATGCTGTACCATCTGTGTCAGATTGTAAAATCTGTAACCAGCTTTGCATATCATTAGATAAGCAATCATTGGCTAATTTTCCTGAAATTAAAATAGACATAGAGTAATAGAATTGCGTAGCTAGGAAGGGACCTTCAAAAGTCGTGTAGTCCAATGGCCCTTCAATGAGCAGGGACATCTTCAACTAGAGGTTGCTTCAGCTCAGTTTGCTCAGAGCCTCATCTGTCTGACCTTGAGTGTTTTCAGGGATCAGGGATCTGTCCCCTCTCTGGGCAACCTGTGCCAGTGTTTCACCACCCTCATTGTAAAAAATTGCTTCCTACGATCTCTAAATCCCCACTCAGTATATAATCATTGCCCCTTGTTCAGCTGTTACAGCTAGCTACTGCTAAAAGGTCTGTCCCTGTCTTTATTGCAACCTTTGCTTAAGTACTGAAAGCCCACTTTTGGGCCTCCCTAGTGCCTTCTCTTCCTCAGGCTGAACCATCCCAAATCTTGCAGCCTTCCCTTATGCAGAGGTACTTCATCCCTTTGACCATTTCTGTATCCCTCCTCTGGAGTCACTCCAACAGTTCCATGTCTTCTCTGTGCTGGGACCCCAGAGCTGGATGCAGGGTTCCAGCTGGGCTCTCACCAGAGCAGAGCAGAGGGGCAGAATCCCCTCCTTCCCCTGCTGCCCACACTGCTCTGGATGCAGCCCAGGACACGTTTGGCTCTCTGGGCTGGGAGTGCCCATGGCTGGGTCATGTCCAGCCTCTCACCCACCAGCACATCCAAGTCCTTCTGGGCAGGGCTGCTCTCCATCTGCTCACCCCCAGCCTGGATTGATACTGCAGGTTGCCCTGATTGAGGTGCAGCACCTGGAACTTGGTCTTTTTAAACCTCATGAAATTCACATGTTTGCTGAGCTTGTCCAGGTCCTTAAGAATGGTATCTTATCCCTTAGTTGTGTCAGTTGCATCACTCAGCTTGGTGTTTGCAGATATGCTGAGGGTGCACTTGACCTCACTGTCTGTAACTTTGATGAAGACGTTAAACAGGACTTGTCCCTTGAGGGACACCATTTGTCACCAACCTCCATCTGGACACTGAGCTTCTGAACACTGTTCTGTGGATGCAAGCATCCTACCAATTCCTCATCTACTGAACAGTCCACCCATCAAATCATGCATGACTGTTCAGACAGTGAGAATACATAGATCTGAATATATGGTGTGGGACATACTCCATCATGGAAGGATATTAACAGCTAGTTAATATCCCAGCTAGTTAATATCCCAGCTAGTTAATAATGGAAAGATAGTAACAGCTTCTCAGTAGTGGCTGTGGTGCCATTTTTTCTGAAAGGATTTAATGGTACTAGGATGTATTAGTTCTTTTGAGCTGTCATTGACTGTAGCAGGATGCTCTGCCTAAGTGGGGGTAAATAGCTCAAACTTTTCTCTATTTGTAAAAGTTATCAGTGGTAGATAGAGAAGGGATTCATGTTGCTTTTGGTTTTGAAGAATGCTGAAGCCAGCCTGAGTCTTTTATCCCAAAACTAAACATTCTGAGGATGTAAAAACCAGTGTTCTGACAATAACTGACGTTGCTGAGGAGGCTGCAGACAAAGATCCTGATAAAGAAACCAGCAAGTGATTACACTGTAATCGATTTAAAGGTGCTGAGCTAAATGCTGCTGAGCTGACATAACTGGCCTAGAAACATGTAATTTACAGTCAATGACTTTGTACTATGAAAGCCCAGTCCCTCTTCTTCCAGGAGGAACTTGCAACACAGTCCTTCTAGGAGTACATGTGGAGATTGAGTTCTGATGTCACACTCCCTTGAGTGCTGATGTCCCTCAGGGTTACTTTGCCCACGGTCTTTGGTTTGGACAAGTAGCATGAGTCTCCATTCAATAATTATTTAGCTAGCTTCAAAATTATTGATTTAACAAATAGCGCACTCAGCTAGTAGTTACAGTCCTGACTGAAGTCTTTTAGTCTAATCACTATCATCAATTAAAGTAACTGATTTACTTTCTTCATATAGATGTGTTTGGTTTGTCATCCTCAATCTTGCAGCACAAAGTCATATAAGTTTTGATCACACCTATGTAGTCCTTTAGACATAATCATTGATTAAATCTGTGACTAGGATTGGATCCAGCACACCCAGACCTCTCTGAGAAGGAGTTCAGAAAGCAAGGGAGTCTTTTCTGAACCCTCTGTCACAATGGGAAGGTCTCTCTGTTTAACTTTGTCTGAAGCTTCCATTCAGACCACAACATATAAGAACCAATTCTAGTCTTCCTACACTTTGTCAGTTCAGATGTTTCTGTACCCAGGAAGCCAGATCAAAATATGCATTGCCAATAACTCCAGTTACAATGCTCACCCAGAAGCCTTTACATTGTACCACAGGTCCTGTTCCTCAGTTTATGAGCCACAGAACGTAAATGGGATGTAGCTGCTTTTCAAATGAAATAGTATTTGAGTCCAACGAGGTCTTGTTCCTGAAGTCATCATGCCACATGTGAAATCAAGAAAGTAATTTCTGTGGTCCCAGGAGCAAGGACTGAATTCAGTCCTGCACACACTCCTGACACTGTAGTTCTGTTATGCTGTTGGAGGGGGCAGGAGCAGTTTAAAAGGAAAACTGTAACTACTGTTAATCCTGAACTGTGTCAGGGTTGTAGTTGTTTTCTTCTCTTGGAAAGAATGGGAGAGTCATTACTTTGGAAAACTCTCACAGAAAAGGATCCTCAATGCTATCAAGCCATTCCTTGCTTCAGGATCTGAAGTGTGATGATCCCTGAGGCATAGGAGATCACTTGATTGAGAAGCTCTTGCGAAACTGACTGCCCATCAAGGCCATTTGTTCTTCCTTCTGAATTGCTAAGAGCTCCTCCCTGACTGTAGGTGGGGCAGGGCAAATTGTACTGTGTAACCCTTGCAGCTTTGGATCTGACCTTCTGCTTCAGCCAGACTGTGGATTCCTTGGCACAAGCTTGGAGCTCTCATGTCCATTCAGGTTTTCTGAGGAAATGTTGGAGGTCATGTCTGTTCAGAGAAGCCCAAGACTATGTGGCTATCTGACAACTAATTAGGCTAGGCAATACAAGCCCTCAGATGCTGACCAAAGCAAACCCAGATACTATATTTTGTACTAAATAGTCTTCCTTATGGAAGAGACTCAGCAATATTTCTTCAACTGCAGGAGGAGTAGTTCTATCAGAAGTCTTCCTTTAATATTGTCTCCTTCTTGTCATCTGTGAACCAGGGAAACAAAAAAGAATGTGGGGGAACATTTCAAAATTCCCTGCTAAAAAAAGCTCAAGGTTGCAAGTTCTTTTCACATGGCCATGGTGAACTGTTGTTTGTTCTCCTAACTTTTTGGTTCCATTAGGGTGAAAAGCCTTCCACTAGAGCTTGGCAAGTATAACATGACATAATGTGACTTTTTTTATCACAACATAAGACAAAGAAACTTAAATTCCTGAAGACCTGTAGAACAGTCTTCATCTTGCTTCCTTAGGAGTACCTTAAGAGTCATGAAGAGCTCAATTTGGCACCATCACATTGTAAACTCAAAAAGCAGCTTAATTCAGTTATTAGTATCCTGTTTTTTTACAAAATGTTGTACAAAAACTTCTTGGAATGTTTAATGCTCTAAATGCTGCTTAGTTTCTCTGGGAACAGAATGGCTGAAATCTCCCACAAGCTTTGAAGGCTGTTGGGGTGCTCTTGGTAGGAACCATGTTCCCCCCAGTTCCAGAAACATTTTCTTTTTCTAGGAATTATCAGCAGTCAGTCTTGAAGAAACAAATTGATTATTGACTTGATGGTAGAATCAAGAACTCTTGGAATCCAAGTTGCTTGTTGTGAATTTGAAGGGGAAATGCTACCTTGCCTCTGAGCCTGATTTTCAATCTGCATCCTTAAATACTGGGATTAGTCAGCCGGTTGTTTTAATTTTCTTTAAGGGACTAAGGGGACTTAATTGCTGTATTAAAGGGTAGCTTTAATTGACTCTCTGGAAAATTTGTCTGTTCCAAGCTAGTTGTTATAAAGCTGATATAGAAGTTATTTAAAATTAAAGGAAACAGAGGCCTCCTAGTGTGTTTACTGAATGACGTAGTTGCAACATTTGTGTATTATCACATCTACGGGAACCAAATACCTGTCTTCTAACAATTTAAGTAAAACAACAATAAGGTTCAAATATTGGTGATTTATATTAAAACTTGTCTTTTGAAAAATTTATCTATGTATGCATCAGAACATGGTGAATAAAGCTCAGCCTAAAGAGATTCTCCAACTGCTACAGAACTGAAGCTCAGGATCTATCAGAGATGTCTATCATGTGCTAACAGAGAGAGTGACTTCTGATCAATGTGTTTAATTTCTAGGCTTACAGTGAATCTGCTTAGAATTGAAACATATAAAAAGTAAAAAACAAACTAAACTATGTTCAAAATAAACTAAATTAGAACTTCAGTTTGAACCAAAATCTAAAAACTAACTGAAATTTTAGAGGTTTGATAGGGAAGCTTTTGTAGCCAAATTAATTATTTTTCTTATAGCTCAGTCTCAATTTGTGATTACATTTTTCTTACTATTAACAAAAGCCTTCATTTTTACTGGTGTAGTTACATCCCTTTTATAAGTGAATGATCTATTACTAAGTGTCAAGGAATGATAAACTACTGAAGGGGAAGGAGTCTAATGTTCTTTGAGAGAAGAATCACAGATATTAACAGATTATCTTTTAAAACAGATAAATATTTCTGTCATATGAGATGACATCCTGCTTCACAGACTTACTTTGATCACAGCAAGAGACAATGCCCAGTGGAACATACTACTATTGCAGAAATTTAAACCCTTTTCCTCCCACTCTTATATCTTCCCTCCTCACTTTCATACACGTATATCCAAAATAAGTAGTTGCCAGCCTTTTGCAGAACAAAGTATAGCATTTTTTTCACTGATTTCCATATAGGTAGAGGAAATTAATCTCTATGACAGAAAAGGAAGATACTTCAAAATACACTTTTTGTTCATGATTTCCATTATATGGGCATTGAAACATGAGAAGTTTTATTAACAACTTATTTTGCAAATATATGACATCATTTCCATTCTGATAATTTTTATTTTAAAAGAGTTACACAAGCACTTGAGATTCATGTGGTCTCTGTGCCATGTTCTTTAAGGCTTTCCAGGGGAACCAAACAATAATATTAAAAAAGTACACAGCAGGAAGAAAAAGAAAGAAAACCACTGTGACCAATCTTGGGAAAAAAGGCATGTCACCTCAACTTATTAATAGACTTCAAGGAATATAGGAAGACTGTTATTTCAAAGATTTAGTACTGAAAGGAGAAGAAAAATTATGAAATACTTTTAAGAAGGGCAAATGTATTTCTATTCAAGATAGAAAATACAATGTAGATAATCTTGTGTGATTTTCCTCCCAGTAGTGTTGGATTAATTAGGACTTAAAAGGTATTTTCCAGTTCCATTATTAGCATATCTCGTTCTGTTTCAATTTTTCATAGTATTTACTATGAAAACTTGTACTTTACTTGTAAATTGTGCTTTATATTTATTATTTTCATTTGTTCATTCACTTTTTATGTGTGCTGTCTTCATTACCTAATTTATTTTGCTTTAAGTGCAGCCATGTCACTTCCAGTTCAGATGTGTTTGCTAATTCTTACACTTTGTTAGTATAAAGAGGAAAGTGGGCTTTACTGTGTTCTGTATTGATACTGAAGATGCAGTCTGTACAAAACTTGGTAAGATGAACATTTTAGTGGTCTCAGCTGTGATGGTCTAGGAATCCAAATTAGTCTGTTTTTATAGTAATACTTATCCAGTAAGCTCTGAGTAGGACAATATGAATATGAAAAGAAATAACAACCTGTGGACGACTAGGTGCACTTAAACTCAGACATAACACATCCACCTTCATAAAACCTGCAACCATCTAAAACATATGCTTGCATAAAAGCCTCAATTACTTTATACTCAGCTGCACTTGCAACAGAACCTGGAAAGAAATTTAGAAAGAGTAACACAAGGGAAAAGTAGTTTGCAAGGCTCAGCATGGAGAGAAGAATTTAAGGAAAACCTATGTAAAATTCGTACAATATGAAGTGATACCTCATACAGTTATTTTATACCACTCTGTTTTGAAAATTCTATTAAGAATTCATAAAACATATTTAAAGCACGAACTTCATTTCCGCACAACCCTGTGAGACTCATTAGGGACAAGCTTCCTGAAGCCTATACAGCAAATGGAACCAAATCACACCAGAACAATTGATAGAAGACATACCCACAGAACTTCACAGCTATTTCAATAGGTACCTCCCAGCACAGAAACATCAAAATATAATAATTCTATATATGGATTTAGTGGAATGTGATCCACTCCATTGCACCCATCATGTGTCTTCATGGAAACAATGTGCTGTTCTGCTGAACAAACACTGCTTTTCACCATTGAACCAGTTGATAAAGGATGGAGACATCCATTTAGTAGTAGTATTTTCACAAAATAACTGTCCTTTGTGCCTTAATATTTTTCCTCTGGGGAGATTAAAAACAAAATACCTTCTAAACCACACTTGGGAGCAAACATTTATACAAGGGGACTAAAAGTTTCTAACTGAATTTAATTATAAAATTGAATTTTGACATAGTATCATAGAATTATTTTGGTTGGAAAAGACCTTTAAGATCAAGTTTAGCCACTAGCCTAGCACAGCCAGGTCCACCATTAATTATGTCTCTGTGTCACACCTACATATCTTCTAAAAACATCCAGTGGTAGTGACTCCTGGGCAACAACATTTCCCTGGGCAGCCTGTTCCAGAGCCTGACAACCCTTTTAGTGAAGAAATTGTTCCTAATTTGTTTCTCTCTATATATGTAATCTAAAATTTCACTTCAGATACTCCCTTCTAGCGCTTACTCTCCTCTATCACTTGCTATTGTTTGCTTGGTGCAGAGCATTGTTTTTTTCTAGTTTTTTATGTTAACATTTTATGTACAACTCAGTTAAATTTAATGTAAATGTTCTTAGCATGATAGATGCAATTTTTGTTTGGTTGCTCAAAAGAGCTTAATCTAATTTCTGGTCTTAATCTTGATTTCTCCCACAACTTCCTCTTGCACTGGTAGATGCAGTAAAGGAAATTTTTATGTAAGCACCTGTTAGTGGTACTGTGAATGAACATTCTTGTGAGCACAATTGCCTAGATAAAGATTCTTAAGGCTTTCCTGTACTTTTTCTGCCAGACTTAACCAAACTATGGCATAATACTGACTGTTCATATAATGAAATTCTCTAGTCTACAGTCTAAAAATAATTGTTTCCAATCTGTTTATATTTAATAATATTATGGGAGTAGTCAGCCTGAGTACTCTTTCATTTTCTGAAGCCAGCGAGCAGCAGTCAGACTATATGTATTTCTAGTACACAGTTAATATGGAGAATAAAGATCACTTTGTAAATCTTGAGAAGATTTAAGGGAGCTCATTAACTTACAGAAATTCTCAGCACCTTCATTTAAAATATTTTCCTTCCCTCTTAACTCAAAAGGAAACCATCAAAACTTAACATCTAGGTTGATTCCAGAAAGCAGATAGTTAATGATCACCAAAATCCCCAATGGTAGTATTTAGTGATCACCATAATTGCAGAACAGTTTCTTACATTTTTTTCCTGAGGCTTACCTGTGCATTTTAAATATCTTGAATATTTCCAGGAACTGTATACATTAAACCTGAAATTCACATGAACATCTCACAGCTGAGTAGATCTCTCTAAAATGCATTTTCTTGCAGCCTTCCATGAATATGCATTTTTGGAATATGCTGATAATGATTGACAAAATTTCACAGTGTTATTTCAGATCCAACCTATAAATTTGTGATCTGGGAACATATCTCTTGATATCAGAGTTGATTAGTTTACTCTTTCTACTATTTTCTATACCCTGTAGAATCTATAATACAGATGGTTACAAAGCAAATCCATCATGTTTTTAAAAAACACAAAGGATTATCATTCAAATATTTAATTGTGGAAAACATATTCCTGTCTAAGCAGAGTTAGATTTTCACCTCTTTTTTTTTTTTAAGTTCTGCTTTAGCTTTCATTCACAGTGATAAAAAATATACAATATGAAATCATGCAATCATTGGGAAGAACAAATAATATGCCACAAATTGAAATTGAATCAATATTGAAAAAGGCAGGAAAGTTGCTTTGAACTGTTCCAGCTTGAGGTGTTAATGAATCAAATGGATCTGAAATAAGCTAGCCAGCCTACCAGCAAAGATACTGCAGAAAGAAAATTGTTCAAAAAATACTGAGGTAAAATTTTCCTGGTTTCAATATAGAGTAGATTTGCTTTCATTAAGAAAGAAAAGTAATTTATAAGCTCCTGCTGTTAGGAGATGTTCAGAGTTAACTCCCAAAAAAGCTTATAATTCAATGAAGACTTCACTGCTTACAGAAATCATCAATCTTTGCAACAGAATAGTATCTGAATATCTTGGGATTTATGACGTGATTTTTATGTAGTGTAGCAGGATTGAGGAAGGTAATCCGTGAAGTTTGTTTACCTATGGTTCCAGAGAATCAAAAGATACCATTTTTGTTCACTTAGGGAGAAAATAAATCTTTGCTACTTGTGTAGACAACTTACGAATCAGAGAAAACAAGTAACATGGATTGTCCAATAGCAGCATCAACATCCATCCTGTCTGGGAGGTGGGCATGCCAGCTGGGGATTTAGATTGCAACTACATATGTGTCTGTAGTGGGGCTGAAGCAATTGCTACCTCTGTCTTCATGCTCACTGACAGATAACACAGACAACACAAAGAACAAAAATTTTCTGTTCCCCTTGCAGTTACTAAAGAGAGCTTAAAGAGTAACAGGCAAAATAGATAAAGAAATTTAGAAGTAGACACACAGATGCAAAACTGAAACTAGTGGATAAGTGGATAAACAGATCATGAGCAATATAGTGGCTTTTGTGGCAAAGGAGGCTTGGTAGTCTATGTACCTTGCCCTTTGCACTGTCCTCTGAATCCTGTAAAGACACCTCACAGCACACTAAGTGGCACCTGATGCTTGACAGATGACACAGCTCATGGACACACACTTCTTGAGAGCACTTGTGAGTGTGAATGATAGGGTGGGTGAAATTGATTTTACTGTAAAATCAATAAACCTTTTCTTCTTATAAGGTCTCATCTTGAGCTTTGCAGCAAGGGTTGCAATATTATTTCAAATATAGAGATCCATTAGGAAAGGGAATGTTGAATAAGGAAAGAAT
Source organism: Agelaius tricolor (assembly GCF_023055355.1). NCBI lineage: Eukaryota > Metazoa > Chordata > Aves > Passeriformes > Icteridae > Agelaius > Agelaius tricolor. Next base: position 17,888,912 of record NW_027269264.1, read on the forward strand.
ATAAGGAAATTAGGAAGGAAATTAGACTGCAGATAAATAAACTGAGGCCTCTTATGTCTGTTAGTTCACTTGACTGGAAAACAGCTCCCTTAAGGCTCCTCCAGTAAGTCTGAATTGCAGTGAAAGTGTAGTTGAAACACAAATGCATGTTCTAGCATGATAATTAATTAAACTTGTCTAACCAACAGTGATGTTGTGTAAAACGGGGTGCTGAATGAGCACAAAAGGGATGTTGAGGTTAAAGCCCCTCATTTCACCAGATGTAGATCCCATAATCCATCTCCAAGATACCTATTTACTTAGATCAGTTGTCAGATTATTTACGCTAGAGTCTACCTATTGCTGTGTAACCACCTTCTTGAAAATTTGCTTCGGCTGTTCATAATGGAAATAGAAAAATGGAGGAACAATTATATAATGAAGAGTCACTTTTGGCAGGTGAGGTAATTTCAACATAATTTACTGAGAACCTGTTTTCCTTCACAAGTGGGGTCTTTTTTTGCCATATGTATGTGCTTTGTTTTAATTATGTGATATCTAAACTTGTGCTTGTAAGCAGCTTCTTCAAGGTGATTTTGGGTGTGTTGTAGCTTTAACCATCCAAACACTTCTCAGAGGTACACAGTGAAAGGACAAGAGACAGCAGTCATAAATTAGAGCAGTGAAAATTCTGACTCTTTATAAACAGCAGTTTGTTTCTGGTAAAGAGATCAGACCCCAGAATGAGCTGCCCAGAAACTGGAATTTCCATCTTCAGAGATTTTCAAAATTTGACAAGTCCCTGAGCAGCTCTAAGTTTGAAGTTAGCTCTGCTTTGAATACTTCAGAGGTCCCCTCCCACGTAATTTTCTCTATGAACATGTTAAGAATTTCTCCATGATCGTGTTAAGAAAATTCTAGTTATTTAATGTCTCCATTCTGGTTCAGGGCTGAGCATCCTTCTCTGTGGAGGCAATTCTGAGCTTTCTTAAACAACTTCTGAGAACTGCTCATATAGATGCTCAACACAGAAACATTATTTTCCTATCAATAAGAAATATCAGGAAAGTGCCACCCTACAATTTTCTAATAAAGTCAAAACAGTACTAATATTAAAAAAAAAAGTGTAAAAAGACAGGAAAACAAATGTTGTTCAGAAATATTTCAGATCATTAAAGTGGAGTCTCCCATAAATTCAAATAAGATGTAACTTTTGCTCTGTAGACACCTGTTCCTTTCTTCTGCATCCTTCTAAAAAAGTGTTCACAGCAGCAGACCCTCAGAGCAAGCATTAAACTATAGGCAGCCACATTAGTTGAAGAGAAAAGATAACTTTCCTTCTGTACCAACTCTTTATGAGTGTGGGAACCAGTTTCATCCTTCTGCTCTGAGTTGCTTGAAACCAAGGGCTTGGGTTCACCTCATCTGGTCAAGGAGCATGAGATGCAGAGCAAAATAAGAAGTAATACAGTTAATTATATAGATATTTTTAAAGATACAATGCTAATGCAGTTAATTTTCATATTATAAGCAATTATTTTTTTACTGGCAGCATATAATTTTAAGTTGCTGCACAAGCTTATTGAAAACACAGTATCTGAATTAGAGTTTGTAATTATTTGTGAATTTAATCCAGAACCTATTATTAACACTTGCAGAATATAAGGAATTTTATTTTCTTCAAATCCTTGACTTCAACAGCATCATAATCCTGTGATAAACAGGTTTTAGGTAAATGCTCAAAGTCAGACAATTCTCATTCAGGCCTGAATAATTTCAGACTTTCGTTATGTACCTGTTGCCATCAATTCAGAAAGGTTTAGATTTTTTTAAGGTACTTCTATAGTGCTGAAGCAGCCCATTTTGAAAATCTGAGGCAAAAGTAATTTTCCTTTGACTCTTCTTTAACCAAGTGATTTGTGAATGGATGCACTTCACTTTTCTAGAGACCATGATTTGATTAAACTTATAGGTTGGTGTCGGGGGCGGGGGGTTGTGGTGAAGCTCTGTTTATTTGTGTGTTGTTTTCTTTCCCTGCTATTATCAGATTACTCTTAGGAAAATAAAAAGGAAATATGTTGTGACTTGCAATAAGTGAATTTGTCCATAGTGTAAGAAGCTGAAGTTATTTGGCAAATATTAATTGAAGACTTATTTTAAGAAAGCGTGGATAATGGACTGGTTTAAATCATTCTTAAAGTGATTTCAGGTAAAAAAAAAATCAAAAATCATGTCTCTGTGTAATTCAAATTCATATTATCTGATGATCAAAGATGGGTTCACTGCCATTAATCTATTAAATATGTTGATTGTTCATTTCCCAGTTAGAGTCACGTTATGAGTATCACATGTTTGTGTATCAGAAATAAAATTAAAAATTCATGTTTCTTTCTTTATAATGTCTTAAACTAACTTAAAAGTTAGCAATGTTTTACTGATTCTTGGACATAGGATGAGACCTATAGCAGTTTAAGGAAGCTAGTCTACATAAACAAGATTTTACCAGAAACATGTTTTTTCTGGGACTTCTGAGGAACAGTAGGTAAATAAAGATTCATTAACAGCCAAGAAAACATATGAAAGTCGCATATAACAGCAGTAAACAGTCTCTTACTGCATACAATGTGAAATAAATATGTAAATTCAATACTGAAATTTATGCCATTAAAGTTGGGAATTTACCTCTTCCAGTCTGAATTATTCTATGATTCTGTGGCAGTAAGTCAGCCTATTGGGGAGGTAATTTCACTGGGTATACTTAATTTGCAATAATAAACTCTAGAGAAATCTTGGGCCACTTGCAGATGACTACCTCTGAAGAACAGAGTGTAGTGACAGAGAAAAAACATCCCAATACCTTTTATCTGCATATCATTTACATACAAGTACCTAACCTTTAATATGTATGTGGACATTATTAATAGCAAATTAATAATCTGTGTGAGGCAAACTTTTTTTTCCTTTTTTGCTTTTTAAGCTATCTTCTGACTCCTGCTTTCAGAAAACCTTGGCTTATTTCTCAGATATTCTCCCAATATCTTCTGGTCCTCTTACTTCCAGTTAGCCTAGAAAAGACAAATTATGGCTATACAATATAAAGCTTTGCTGAACTTCTCAGCACATTGGAAATAGATATATTATCTGGCATGAACTGATGCCTTTATTAGTATGTAATATTTGTATCATAGCTATGTGATTTACATGTATGTAACTAACTTACTAATACCTGTGTAATAAGCTCAGGTGACTTAGTAGGTAGTTTATGCATTCTAGAAGTTACAGTTATAGCAGGAGAGGTTCAGCAACGTGGAGTGATGGGTTCTGCCCTTGTGTCACAGCTCTAGGCAGTGCTGCTGGCTGGGGTCAGAGTGGCTGGAAAGCAGCTCAGTGGAAAAGGACCTGGGGTGCTGGTTCAATGGCTGAACATGAGCCAGCTGTGCCCAGGTGGCCTTCATGGCTATAGAGAAGGCCAATGGAATCCTGGCCTGTGGCCAGCAGGACCAGGGCAGTGATTGTCCCCCTGGTCTTGGCACTGATGAGACGACACCTTGAATCTTGCGTTCAGTTCTGGGCCCCTCCACCCATGAAAAACACTGAGGTGCTGGAGAGTGTCCAGAGAAGGGCAATGGACCTGGTGAAGGGTCTGGAGCACAAGTCCTCAGAGGGCAGCTTAGGGAGCCGGGGGTGTTTATGCTGGAGGAGACCCAAGGGTGATCTTTCTGCTCTCTGAAAGGAGGTTGTGATTAAGTAGGCATGGGTCTCTTCTGCCACATAACAAATAAAAAAACAGGAGGAAATGGCCTCAAGTTGTGCCAAGGGACATTTAGATTGGATATTGGGAAAAAATTCTTCCTTGAAAGAGTTACCAAGCACTGGTACAGGCTGCCCAGGAAAATGGTTGAATCACCATCTCTGGAGGTATTCAAAAGACATGTAGATGTGGTCGTTAAGGATGTGCTTTTGTGGTGGACTTGTTAGTGTCATATTCATGGTTGAACTCAATGATTTTAAAGATGTTTTCCCACCTAAATGATTCCATGATTCTAAATTATAGATGAGAGATCGTATCTTTGGTAACAGCTTTAAAAACAAAATCTTCAAATACATATCTGTCTCCTAAACCTACCTTCATTTACATATGGTTTGTAATCTATACTATGTAGTAAAGAGGATACTTTATGAGTTAACAATAGTATCCAATCCCTTCCATTAGTAGCAGATCAAAGCTTCATCTTGAAAATTTTTTTTAAGTAGGTGTTGGCATGAGAGAGCATCATTGTTTGTCTTGTGTAAGAGTACTCACTGCAAACACATCCTCATCACCTCATTGTTTCCCAGATCAAATTGATGCAGAAGTGTCTGGCCAGGTGTATTGGATTTTCACCCCAGTAGTAAGAAGATGGACTATTTCTGTGGCTGACATCAGGCCAAACCTCTACACCCTTTTCAAACTAATGTAAGTTTTATATCAATGTGTCTTTTAATAATGTATAATTTTCGATCTACAAGCTGAGTAATCTGGACAACAAATTCATGTGTTGCAGGAAAGTAATCTTACCACTAGAATAGAGAACTACTCTTATAACTGTCTTAATGAGAAACAATTGCGTCAGTTCACAGTTAATTTTTGTGCCTTTTTTTTTAAAAAGTAAAATAACTGTAGAGATAATTGTGGAGCCCTGCACTGTTACTGAATTATGGAGAGTTAATTGCTTGAATTAATCATCAAGACTCAAGTAAGAAACAGCCTATCTATAATATGGAGAGATCTGAGAAGTTTCATTCATTTGAAACACAAGGTCTCAATACTGCTCCTTGATTCCATTTTTGTATTCAGCAGTTGTTTGATGATAACATGATAAAGGACGGTTACATTTTCAGTAAATTATTCAGTAAATATGCATTGAGGAGGACTGGAGAGGTGTTTGGATTTAACTCATACTCCATTTTCTCAGGAAGGGCCTAAAGGCCTGAAAAGTGCTTGCACAACAACGAAAATTTATGACCAGTGAAATTGCCCAACTTCTACACTCAGGATGTCCACAGACTTTTGGTAAACTCAATAAATCTGACAAGGCTATCTACAGGCTATCACTTTGCTAGACAGTCAAAAATTAATCTGAACTTGAAAGAAAATAAAAAAAACAAGACAGAAATATCCTATTCACATCTTTCATTCTCAGAAGATGTTTCAGAACTGGTTCAAATTAAGCTGAAGCAGTGCTGTCGCCAACTGGTCCTGTCTTTTTTCATCCTTTTGATGTGTACTCCTCCTTATTAGCCTGTGTTAGATCTAGTGACAGTGAAGTTGTGTGGTGTGTGGGAGCTGCATTTTCACTGAAAACATGTTGGTACAAAATACCAAGTTTTTTATTTGGATCATCATACTGGGAAGGGTGGGGAGGAAATAAGAAGAAAAATAAATGGTTAGACTGCTCCTTCTGACAGCAGCTGTGTATCTGGTTCATTTAACTCCAAAACTGCATGAAGAGAAGGAAAAAAAATATCTTTTTGGACAATATTTTGAATAAATATGCACTTACCAATGTGTCTTTTATTACACTATGCTGAATTTAAAGGAAAGAAAAAATACTTGTATCCCACAGCAAATATTCATAACAGCATATAGTGCTGCAAAAAATCATGTAAATAACTTGACCTAATTAAGATCAGTCCACTCAGAGTAAGAAGCCTAAGAGATGAATCAAGATACTGAAAAATGAGACAGATGTTTTTCTTGGATTGGATTAGCCTTGTTTATCGGTAAAGAATTTTTAATTAGCTGTTAGACATTTAACCTAACTGTGAAGAGTAATTTGCACAATTTGCACAAATATTTGCTCCAAGACATAGTCATCTCCACTTAGGTGCAATTATATCTATTTTGGAAACAATGGACAGCCTTACTGTGGAGGTCACTAGTGCTTTTCAATGTCATACATAATAAGATCAAAAAGTATATCTAAAATATAGTTGCTTCAGACAAGATTCTAAGGAATTACATATTTCTGAATACAAAAATACCTGATTTTGATTTTTTCAACTGTTGCACTTGATAAAATGTAATATAAAGGAAAAGTACACAATTTTAAAATATTTATTTACTTGGATATTTGACTTACCTACCACATCAATCTAGCATGGTCTAAAATAATCTAAATACTATTACAATTTTGTAATTATACTTAGGTCATCATACACATATTTCAAAAACAGTAAATTAAGACCCCACATGCCAAATTACCTGGTCTCACGTTAAGAGTATGGGAATTCAGCAGAAAATGAGACCCCTTGAGTTCCAGGTGGCCTTCAGAGATCAGAAGGCCTGATTATAACCAATTTAGCACTGTAAATCCGGTCAATTTCAAAAGAATTTGAAGCATAGGTGCAGTTTACCAGTCCAACATTATAGGTCTGGTTGCACTCAAAAAGTAATGTTCACAATCCAGATTCACAATAATCAGAAGCAACAGAAAAGCATGTTCAGGACTGCCAGTGATAAATGCACTAAAAATACAGAAAAAAATACACAGTGTCACATCAGAAAGTTTTGTGAGAGATATTCTAATAGTGGTGTGTATATATATATGAAAATTAATATTCTCAGGTGTGCTACAATGCAGTTGGAGGTGTAAACCTCACCTAAGGCCATCCCTTCAGGAGAGGAGAAAGAGGAGAGACATTGTCTATCAGTCAATGCCGAGCAGATAAAGATATTTTTCCCCTCCAGCGATGTTTTCCTCCTCCAGAGGTTTTTCCCCCTCCACGTGTTTTTCCCAATCCAGCCTTTTCTGCCCCAAGCCCACCTTTTATACTATAAATTTTGGCCCGGCCCTAGGGGACTGAACAATCAGTGGGGTGGGGTTTGATGACTTTGGTCATACATGTGTTGCATAACACATGTTCTTCATTTGCATCCCAAAGGATGCTTAAATTAATCTGTTAATCGGGCTTAATGAGAGTCTCAGTTACTTTTAGTCAGGATTTATAGTTGACAAAAGAGGTAGAATAAACACTTTGGTCCTCCCTCACATACTGAGATTGCAGAAAAGGCTGCCTGACCTTTTTCAGTACAGTACGGTACAGCAGGTGCCATATTTTTGTATTTTTTCTGTGCCTCACTGAAACAACATCGGGTGGGAGTCTCCACTCCAGACATCATTCTGCTGTTAAGCCCTGCTTGAGCCAGAAGCATGATAACCAAATGGCCCAGCTCATGTTTTCCTCAACCAGCTTCTTCAATTCTGCACCTGTCTTAAAGCAACACTGTACAATTCTGACTATTTACCACACCTGGGAACAGATTTTATAACCACACCAGAAATCTATCAAGTTAGTAGGATTTTCATTTACTGCAGAACTCATGTTTATACTCTGCTCAAACTTACTAATGCTAAAAGTGAATGATTCAAAAACTTGGAAATAAATTCAATTATATTGAATTACCACCATCCTACATTGAAACCAGCAGTCAGGACTGCTGCTGTTGTGTAATTACTTTAATGGCCCAGAAAATAAATACCAGTTCAGGTGATGTGATAAACAAAGTATCAAATCTCTTGCTTCTTTATCCCAATGGCACTCTGCTGCATTTAGCATGGTGCAATTTTTTTCATACAACATTAGTATTAAGACTTACAAATACAATATTTTTTCCAAGTACTGCAGGAAAAGGATAAATGGGATCAAGTGGTAATACATTGTACTTTGTCTTGTATGACTTTCAGAGGCCCTCTCTGCTGCTCTCTCACTCCTCCTCAAGACAGCAGGAGGGAATAAGATGGAAAAGTCTGAGATACAAGCTGTTTAACCAGAAAAGAAAACATTGCACATGGAAACAAAGCAAAAAATGGGAATTATTCACTACTTCCCATTGTCAGGCAGATGTCTGTAAATTGCCTTGGAAGCTAGGCCTCAACTTACCTAGGGTTGCTATGAAAGCCAGCACTATAACACCTCCTGATTCTCCTTTTCCACAGTTTTATTGCTGAGCAGAATTTCTCACCATTCAGGCTATCTCTTCTATCACTTGGAGACTGTTGTCCCTTGAGACTCTTGCCCAGCTGCAGCCTACCCTCCTTTGGTAGTTGAAGGCTGTTGGAGAGACAACCTTGATACTGTAGACCAAACACTGATGTGTTTTCAGTACTGTTCTAACCACAAATGCAAAGCTTAGCACTATAAGGGCTGTTCTGACAAAAACCAGCTCCATCTCAGCCAGGCATTGTACATACATACTCTTCCTTTCTCTTCTGTCCTATATTTTAAGTGTCTGCATAGACCAAGTTTGATTTGAAATATGTATTTTCATTGTGTATATAATTTTGTGTAGTGTATTTGAGAAATTATGTGTTTTGAATAGTGCATAAATACTGTTTACAGATGTGCAAAGTTTGACATATTTTGGGGTTACTGAGAAATGTGTGACATCAAAAGTAAGATGAAAAGCTCCGCTTTATCAAATAAGTTACATTCAGAAGTATAGACAACATAGAAATCTCAACTTCACAGTCTGTTTTCCAGCTGAAGGGATAATTTTCCTCAAACATTAAGACTACTTGCCATGTGATTTTATTCTGCATAGGATATGTTTATGTCAGCAAGTTAATGAGAAATTAGCTTTGCATTAAGATTTGAATTTATTAAAAGGACTGACAGAAAAGATGATAAACAAATGATATAATTTCTAGTGTCAGACAATAAGATGTCCATGAAATCCTAACTGATTCTGTGAATGTAATATTCTGTTAGTCAAGGCTAAAACTTGTCATTTTTGTCCCCCCACTGTTATGGCAGACTTCCTCTCCTCCATTATTATTAATGTATTCACCTTTCCATGAAAATTGTTACCTACAGCTGAAGATTAATTTGCAAAATTCTATTCACATTGCACACACTTTGTGCCACCTTCTGCTTTTCTGTCAGAGTCTAACATCTTTTGTAGCAAAAGCTAGAAGCATAGCTAAGTGCAGCTTAGGGTGATGGATACATTTGTCTCTTAATGCTCAAGTAGATATATGAATGCAAATTCCTGCTTGAATGGTCTCACACAGGGCCAAAGTGGCCAAGTGCCACTCTGGAAGAAACAAGTGAGAAATCAAGATGTAAGTTACTTAGATTGCAGCAGATGTGGTGTTATTTGGGAGCATTAAAAACTTGGATGTAGGTTAGCACAGAAATAACTTAATTAAGAAGGTGGTGGAATCACATAAACACTGAAGATGGTTGCAAAAGAAAAATGTGTCTGCCAAGAACAAGCTAAGTACAGTGTAATGGTTTTTCCCAGACAAATTTTCTACAGTTCAGTGAAAAATGTTTGGGAAAATGGAGAAAAATTTTAATGTTGTAATACAAGAGAAAAGTGATGCAAGTGATTTAAACTGCCTACAAAGTGTTACTGCAATGTGTTTTAGACCATTTTGAAACGGCATGAATGAAGTAGTCAAGGATAGCTCCAGGGAGATCAGGCTGGTCTCCACTTTAAGGTGGCTGTCAAGCAGATTTCCACTGTTAGTCACTGAAGAGAACTTTTGTGAGCCTCCCTGTCTCTGGGATTCTCAAGGGGGCTTTAGTTTGTCTAACTCTCTGACTGCGTTCACCAAAAATATCTACAGGTATTATAGCTTGACAGCAAAAGTACTGATGAACTTCACAGTGAAGCTTTTCCAGCAAGCTTTATTTACATATCTGAAATAAACACCCTTATTAGGAATGGATACAATAGTGGTCCTGAATGCCAGATAAAATTATATAGATATTTGCATTTTTATATTTTTATATTTATGTATCTGTATATATGCCCATGCTGGAAAAACAGGTATCTGTTTAAAAAAAAAAGGAGGGCCTAGTATAGCAATTATATCCTTGTTTTCACACAAACACCAGAAAACAGAAGAAAGGAACCCCAATATACAACTTCAGGAATAAATTGGAAGAGAAGCAGCATTTACCACTTGAAGCCAGATTGGTTGTGAAAAATCATACAGCAAAAGATCAAACTATCAGTCCTGCATTCAAATGTTATCCTTAGTGTGTAGTCATTAAATCTGGAAATCCACAGAGACATAAGGACATGCAGATTCATATATGTATATGCTGATCTGAATTACCTGCTCTTTGATCCAATGACATCTTTCTCTTTTAAGAATGTTTAGAACCTTAAAATATCTCTATTTGTTTCACAGGTCCCACTACTGTTCTGCCTCTTGTGTGGTATATATGTGCTGTTGAGCAGAATAACTCTATCAATGCTTTTGTGATGACTGTTCTTTATCTTTAGTTACAGCCTTGACCATTGTTTTATGTGAGAAGAGTTTGAGCGTAGCTTGTCTCTAACTCCAGTGATCAAAGCACGTCTAGAGATTATGGAGAAATTGAAAAGACCTAACAAGAAGACATTCCTTATAAATGAAAGTAAGGCACAGAATTTAGGTGGAAGTTTCTGAGGACATTTTGCATTAAATATGCTGAAAGTGATAGACACACAATTCACATTGTTGTGAGAAATCAAAAGAGGTGTCTGATGCTTTTGAATATCAATCAGAGGAGCATAAAGGACAACTGCACTCATGTCTTCTATTTTAAACCTGACAAAGTAATATTCAGATTTCTTTTCTATAAGCAGGTACTCACAGCTGCATGCTAGCTAGTTCGAATACAAGCTTCCACAAAAGTCTATAGCATGAAAACAAGACAGAAAAAAAGATACACTGTAGTACTATTAAAATGAAGAATTTAGTCAACCAGATTTACTGAGTAAAATCCTGGCTCCATGTCAGACTTGGGAATTTTGCCAAAAAATTTAATAAGGTAAAAATTTCACTACTTGCATTCTACGATAGAAGAGGAAGGAAAGGAAAGGAAAATTACATTAAAGAAAAAAGGGAAAGAAAACTCATACACATATTCAGCTCACATGTAAATTCATATGGCTATGGATTTAATGAATAATGACAACTGTTATTCTTTATCAACATAATTAATAAATTTTAATGAAGCTGTAGATTTATGTCTGTTTTATCTATTTTATACCTGTATTTAGGGGGTAAAACCAAGGAAAAGTCAGGTTGATGGCTTTCTGTGGAAGCAGTTTTTTCCAAGTGTGATATGAGAGTCTGGAGATTGAACAAGGATTAATGTTGAAAGAAAATGTAGCAGGAATTCTGATAATCACCCTTTGTATTCAAGAATGCCATTTGTAAGGAATACCTGTGTATATGCGAATAGAATATCATAGTGAGTAATTTTTGTCTAAGTGGATGGATATTTTTGCTTGAGTATGCTATCAAGCCCTGGAAAATTATTTATTTAAATCATCTGCCCATTTTAAGACATTTTTCCAATGTGAATATGCCTTAGTTCCTGTGCATGATTCACAAATGGCTACTAGTTTACAAGCTGCAGGATGATTACAGCAGCAGAACACACTGATATTCTTCCTAGCTACACTGTTCCTTCTCCAAGAGTTTATTTTTTTTTTTAATCTGCTATTGTTTTGACAGTATGCTGTTATACTTCAATATAAAGACTTCAGAGAAAGAGTGATTTATTTGTATTCATGATGATTATGTTGTCCTTAAAAAATGTTGTTTCGTCTTTGGCAAAGAAAAACAAAATAATTTAGCTTCCTAGAACAACTTCAATCGCAGAAGTTCCTAATGAGCTAGGAAGTATTAGGAGGAAAAGGAGACCCCACCCACTGCCTTGTCAGGACAGGAGATTAAAGAGATGGGAACCATGGTATCCATATGAGAGGCCTGTAAAAGAGGAAAGGGAGGTGCCAGCTCCAGTTTGGCCAGCTTCCTGAGCAGTACAGCAGGGTGACCCAGATCCTCAAGTAGAAACACTAGAATGAGAATGTGTTGTTGCAAGTGACTTAGTTGCTTTCTCCTTGTTAGAAACTCATGATCCTAATAGAGTGTGCTTTCCCCTCAGCAGAGCTAGGCAGCATTCTCATATCACACCTTGACTTTGTTTGGACCTAGCCACCATTTCAGGCGCTGGATTGGTAATGGATGGCAGCTTAGTATTCCTCCAATTTAAGTATGATTTTCACTCTTTTCTTTCCAAAATCATGCCACAGACATAGTCCCCATCACTGAAGTAGGCTTTCCAAAGCTTAACAATGACGATTGCATGTTGCTTACAATATTGGGACTAGACAAACATAGATTACTGGTGAGACACAGTAAACTGAAGAGTCCCCTGCTCTGACTCATGCTCCTTCCTGAATATGCTCTGGAAGGACACCTGAGATCAGCAGACTACCCTCATTCTACTTGGCATCTACAGCAGCACTCAGCTGCGTGCCTGGGGTGACTTCATCCACATCACTCCTTGCCTGGTGACTTGGTTCCTGTATGATCTTTTGCTGTTAAACCAATTCTCCTAGCTGAAGGACAACCAGCATGCCTCTTCCATGAGAGTACCATCAGGATTAATGATTCTTCATTCTTAGACTGGATCTTTACTCCCTTGAGTACCAGCGCAACTGGAAACAAAACAACAGCAAAACAAACAAAAAATCGAAAAAGAATACTTGAGAAAAAAAATATTTGGGGAAAAAAAAAGAAAGGAAGCCTTGAGTTTCCTAAGTGGAGCATACAGACACAGCATGTTGATGACCTCATGTAAAATGAATATTTTTTTAAAAAGTTACCATGTTCTAGAAATCATTACATTAAATATGAGTAATAGGTCAGTAGCATAAAAGGAAATATCCAAACTCAGAAGTCTGTTTAAATATTTCTTTTGTCTTCTGGCTACATTTATAAGGTCTTAGTAGCAGTAGTTGTTTGTTAGCTGAAAAATTATTTCACATGTTCCATGTTTTAGTTGCATGTGAAAACCTAAAGAGAAGTAAGAATTGCACATTAAACAAGCCTGATCCTTAACTCAGAAAGTTTATTAGTGTCTTGAATAAATACATAGATCTATTAATTTTTAATTTCAAATTTACATATTTTCTCATTAATTTATAAAGTATCTTTGACTTTTACAAGTTAAGGAACAGAAGTGTTTGGGAAGTAGCCCAGCGACCACTTTGCACTATCAAAAAAGTACATGATTTTTGTGAGCCACGAGATTATCACAATGATAAAGCTCAAATACTGGAGTAGGGTGCTGGAGAAAAGTAAAATAGAACTGAGAGGCACAGGCAAAGTTGTTCTATTAATTTGCTATTCTGAGTTGCTGGGTACAGAAACATTTAGAGGAGAATACTTCAAGGAAAAGTGAGCTTGTAGTGTTAGTCATCAACACACCTCTGTGAAAGAGCCTCTTTCGACACAGAAGCAGTAAAGGCTGCATCTCATTACTGCAACACTAGGAAAAACTGCAATCTTGAAAGGCAGAGTTAGAAGTGGATATAATGGCAATAGGCACCCAACAGACTTGAGGAGAATCTAATGGAAAAGTGCTCTCATTAGCAGAGGCAAAGTTACTTCCACTCAACAGTTATTTCTCCACTTCCTACATGTCTTCAGTGTGCGAATTTAATGACTCTCACACCTGCAGCTGTGCCTCTTTTGTCTTGGAGGTGAAGGTGTAATGAGATAGAGTGGCTGTCAGATGATACAGGAAAGTTCATGCAGATGCCACTGTTTTAACCAGACATAGAATTAAACATTGGAACAAATATGAGGCAACACACATCTGCAGACATAATAGCTCATTTTAAGATTAGATGCAGGACTCACTATGTGAAGCCTGTGACGTGCTTTGTTCAGTGAGTCAGCGTAATTGCTGATTAATTAATTCTGATCTTTTAAATGAGTGTACTGTTGCTCTTTGGTACATAAAAACAAAACCAAAAGCAAAACAAAACCAAACAAACAAACAACAAAAAACAAAACAAAAAAGCTGGGAAAGAAAACACAGCCATAGAGAAATCTGCAGAAAAATGTTTGCTAAAAATATGTAAATCAAGGATCTGGATCCTGGCAGCGTGCACTGTGCCTCTCTGGCACACATTGGTGAGCCTCAGAAAGAGAACTGTAAACCAAGTGGAGACCACCAGGGAAGCTGAGATTCCAAAGACAGTGCATCATTCCAGTACCCCCCGGGGGTTTGGTTGGTTGGTTGGTTTGTTTTGAGTTTGGTTGATTCATGGGCCATACTGAGCCTTGCATCCTGACCACAGCTGAGATGGCTTTCTGTTGCTGTGACCCAAGAGGTTTTCATGGACAAGACATTGGCCACTCTACTTTGGAAATGTTTCCAAAACAAATGCATTTAAAGTAGAGGAAATACAGAAATTTTGGCTCTCAACAGAAAATTTTAATCATATTCTGGAAAACTGGGCTTTCAATGGAAACAAGATTCCAGTGAAGTTACTACCATGAGTCCAAAAATGTCAGTGTGGAGTTTTCAAACCACATAGATCCACTTTGTACTAAATCCCCGTCCCAAACTGACATCTCCTGAGAAAGAGGGATCAAGTAGGATCTAGAGGATTTTTATTTAAGATGGAAATATCTGAGAAAAGTAAAGTTAAAGATTTCTGGAAAGTATGTTTTGTTTCATGATTTTCTGCTGGGGGCTGGGGAGAGATGACAAGCCAACATAATCCCACCTAATTCCTGAGAATTCTTTCCTGATTAGTCACACTCCAGTCCAGGGAAGGGTCTCCTGCATTTCCATTTGTGAAACAAAGGGAGATCATGACTGTTATCTGAAAAGTGATAGCAGCATATGCTCTGGTGCAAAGGCACATCCCTCTCTTTATCTTCTAATTAATGGATGAAATGTGACTTTAAGGATCAGTGTGAACAGAAGTAAAAAGAGGTAAATACAGCTGACAACTGCTGATACATATATGAGTATTATACCAGGTTGTCATACAGTTGCAGGATTAAAGAGAATTTCAAAATTATACATGACAAAATTTCACACTTATATTCACAAAATTAAACCAAGCTAACATTTTCAGCTAGTCCTGTACCACCATAGCCAATGGGAGATTTATCAATTCGATCATTGTCATCTGTCTGGGACTGTAAAGTGAGGGCAAACCTGTACTAAATACCTTTATCAAAAGTTTCTCTAAATATATTGCAGTTCCTAGGTGAAGAATTTGGAAACTGACACATGCCTAAATGTTTAGGATGAGTAAACATTTACCTTGAAGTTTTGAGAGACAATACATGGAATGTGATTAATTTCAAAGCACGTCACTGTAAATAGAAAAAGAAGAAAATGCTCAGAAACTGGAAATGTACAGTAATCCTAACCACTCCATGATCCATTTTCACTGAAGTAGCTCATCAGATATTCAAGTCTTAACAAGTTTTGGGGAAAATTATGTCAGAGACTGAAGACACAGTAAGGTATCTTTGGTACAAAATAATTTATTTGAAAATACTGACTAAAATATCTTTCCCTGACTATGAGAAATTAAATGCTATGAGGAGGTTGTTCTTTTAAAGCTTATTAAACTTACTGGCTGATCAGATCACTCTGTAAGATTTTTTTCCTCAAGGTTGTGTTTCATCTGATTTTGTGACCACTGACCGATGAAACTTGCTGTCTACACAGTTCTAGCTCTGAAACAGATTTGGGTTTTCTGGATGGGAGACTTTGTCTGAGACTTCTTGTATTTTCAACTTAAACCATAACTTTACACAAATGCAAAGATGCAAGTGCAGATATTATCTGGAGGATGTTTTTGCTTTGCAATCTTTCTGATAAAATTTAAAAAGCAGTAAATCTACTTCCGATCTCCCCAGAAACTTCCCCTTCCCACCCCCTTTTATTTATTTTTTTCCCCCCACATCTTGATATTCTTTGTGAGTGGTTTGTGGGTCTAAGGAGTCCGCAGCAGTCTGATCAACCAAAGTACCAAAGGCAGGTACTTTGGATGATCAGACTGCTGCGGACTCCTTAGGCAGGGTAAGGAGCAGCATTTAGCAAGGAGCAGTGGCATAGGGAGGAGCAGTGGCATGGCTTGGAGGATCATCAGTGGAGCCTATTTGACTAGACACAGGCAGAAGGATTACTCTAACAGTAAATAATCTCTTACAAATAGCTTCCTGGAATTGTGCTTTGTGAGACCGTCACCATTTTGGAAGTTTTCAAGTTACCAAAAGTGTTGATGTTTCAAGCAATATTTGTAGCCAAAGGTGTATATTGAAGGATTCTATCAATGTTAGGGACAAAAGATTGGTGGAGTTTATTTGGCTGCCACTTAACAGCAAAAGTGATAGGTTCCTTCTAGGGAACAGGCACTTCATCCAAATGTGAGACTTCTGGTCTCACCTCTAGAAACCTCTGCTCTATCTCTTCCTCAAAATACATGCTGTATTTTGCTTTTGTTTTGTTCTCTCCGTTTGTTCTCCATTTTTTGCTTTCTCTTGGTGCTTTTATTTTAAGCAAAATGTTTGACCCATGCAAACAAAATTGAGTAAATCAGTAGGCTGCTGACCCAGGAGGAATGGAGTGATGTGACAGAAACAAAATTACTGCATAACTTAATGACATATAACTGGTGGTACTTCACTGTGCTGAATTTATATATATTCATAATGTAAATTCTTCACTATTTGACAAAGAGGCTGTAGTTCTGAACTTCATTTTTCCATCTTCTGTATTTTTTTCCTTTCATAAGAAAATAAACTAATTAAAGAGTGAGGAGAATCCTCATTTAAATTATTAGCATCATTTTAGCAATCTAAGTTAAACAAAACAAAATTTTCTGCTCCTTCAAATCAGCTTAATTAATCCTGTGAGAACTAAATTAGTCTTTATGTTGACTGTGTTAAAGCCCCTTGTTAACTGGCAGAATCATAAGCTCATTATATGTCTCAGTGTTCATAAGAAATACAGAAATAAGGTTTCCAAGTTACAGTTCTGAAAGTAGGAAAAAACCTATCTACTTCAAAATACTTATTAAAAAAAAGCATTAGAAACAAGCCCCCTAGTCTTTTACATCCTGTGCTTCTACTTTTTTCTCTTTACTTTTTTTAAAGGGGAAATGTTTAACCTTTTTCTCTTCCAAAAATTAAAATCAGCTAAAAAAAAAACCAAAATGCAAAACAAAACACAAAGCAAACAAACAAACAAAAAACACCAAAAAAAGCAGCTTTTTTTTTTTTACTGCTTAGAAGAATTGCATCTGATGAATAGATGTTTGGATCTATTTGGATTTTATTTGCAATTGCAGGTAATCAGGAGCTCTGATTCAAGTTTCTCTCATTGTCATAACAGAAAGAAAGCTGTGGTCATTGAGATCCTTTTTCTTTATCATGTTAGTGTTGTCTGGATCAAGGACTACTAATGAACTTTTTCTGCTTCTTCTGTTGTTTTCAATCATAGATTTCACAAAGATTTTAAAAAATTAATTTTTGAATTTAAAATAGTAATTTAATTGGAATAAGCCAGCAGGTCCAAAATTTGTTTGGGATAACAAGATAGACAGATGGGCTTGTAAAAAAGCATACAGACTAATCGATAAGTGTTGTTTCCATAGGTAATCATAAAAAAATCACCTCAGGTGATCTCTTTTTTTTCCCTATAAAAAAAAAATCAGCTGAAAAAACCCTCATTTATTTGAGAAATATCCTTCTGAAAAAAGGAATCAGCCAGCTCTTGCTGTAACCTTCAGACTTGATGTGGGGACAAAATTGACAAGAGAAATGACTTGATGCATAGTATTTGAATGTTGTGAAATTATAATTTTTCGTTTGTGTTCAAACTTGTGTCTTAGCATTGGAGTTCTTCTTTGAGAAACAATGGATCTTTAGCTGAGAAACAGGAGATTACTTGATAAAATTAATGGTGCTCTCACCTCTCAGTTCAAAAGATTTGTCACTTGCATGTTTTGTGGCTGTTACCACCTGGAGCAGCTTTCTCAGACTTTTTGTAAGAAGCTCTTGCCTGGTATGCAGGTAGGAACATAGAAACATGTTTAAATGTGGCAGTGTGATTTATCAGACTGGTGTATTTTCTGAAACAGCACTGATTGCAACAGTGATATACATAAGGTCAAATTTAAAAGGGCTTAAATTTGTAAGAGTTGAGGCACATCCTGTTTTTTCAAAACCGACTTTGAGTTTAGAAAGAAGTGTTAGTCTTCCAGGGTTTTAGTTTGAACAACCTATGAGAAGCTTATAGAACCTAGAATCATAGAGAATCTCAATAGAACGGACCCATAAACCTCATTAAGTCCAACTCCCTGCAGGACTGTGACCATGTTCACAGGGGTTCTTGGATGAGGGAAGAGACGAGAATGTTGACTCCATGCTTAGAAGGCTTGATTAATTATTTTATGATATATATATATTACATTATAACTATACTAAAAAGAAATAGAAGGAAAAGGTTAATCTCAGCAGGCTAGCTAAGAATAGAATAGAAAAGAATGATAACAAAAGGCAGCTCTCTTGGACTCTGTCCGAGATAGCTCGGCCTTGACTGGCCATTAATTATAAACGTCCAAGATGGGCCAATCAAAAATCCAACTGATGCATTCCACAGCAGCAGATAACCATTGTTTACATTTTGTTTCTGAGGCCTCAGCTTCTCAGAAGGGAAAAAAATCCTAAGAAAGGATTTTCACAAAAAGATGTCTACGACACAGGACTATGCAATGCTAGAGCATATATGCAGCTTTGTTCCATTTTCTCATGTTCTACTGCTGCTCACCAGAGAGGGGAGATCAGTATACCCCTGCACTGCCCACCTGAAGGAAGCTGCAGGGCGATGGGATCACCCCTCAGTCTTCGGTTCTCCAGGCTAATTAAACCAAGTGACCTCAGCTGCTCCTTGTAAATCTTGCCTTTGAGATCTCCTACTACCATGGTAACCCTCCTCTGCACTCCTGAAGAACTGAATGTCCTTCTCATTTTGTGGCAACCAAACCAGCCCCCAGCACTTGAGGTGAGGCTGCCCCAGCTCAGAGCAGAGCAGGACAATCCCTTCCCTTGCCCAGCTGTGATGCTGTGCCTGATGCACCCCAGGACACACTTGGCCCTCCTGGCTGCCAGGGCACTGCTGACTCAGATTGGATTTGCCATCAGCCCAAGTCCCCCCACCCCCATCTCTTTCTGCAGGGCTGCCCTCTGGGGTCCCATCCCATAATTTGTATGTATAAGCAGAATTACCTTGCCCCAGGGGGAGAATCTGGCACTAGCTCCTGTTTAGTTTCAAGTGGTTGGTGATTTCCCAGCTCTTCAGATCTCTCTGTACAACCTCTCTGCCTTGGAGAGAGTCCATGGCTCCTCCTGTTTTAGTATCACTGGCTAGTTTAAAATCAACAGACTGGGAGTAGCCAGAAGATATACAGGAGATAAGTGAGTATTAGGGAACATTGGCCCCTGGAGCAGTTACCTGGTCTGGGAAAGACTGATAGGAGAACCAAAGAATTAGGACCAAATTAGCATGGAAGTGGAAGGGATCAATAACCGGTAGGAGATCCAACACTAAGAATTGTGTAATTTGGAACAATGAATGAGAATTTCTTTGGGTTTTGTATGTATAAATATGTGAAAAATGGGGTTAAAGAGCCCTGTGTGATTCAATAATTTTCTGCACAACCCAGGCATATGTGGATGAAATAATTTCTCTGGCACACCTTGGCCAGAATAACATCCTGGCCACAATAAAGTAATGCCTGAATTCTCTAACACTGAAAAGATGTTGGAGAGTTTCTGTTTTTCTTGCTGTTTTGGTGATGGTGTTACTCTTGGGGTCGGTTGTCCTGTGCAGGACCAGGAGTTGGACTTGATGATACTTGTGTGTCCCTTCCAACTCAGTGTGTTTTGTGATTCTGTGATAATGCTTAATGCTTCAGTAGGAGAGGCTCTTTGGTCTCACTAAAAAATGCAGAAGGCCACATATCACATGCAGTTGATAAAGAGACGTACAAAATTATACGCTCTGCCCACTATGAAATGTACAACAAAGCAGTTGCCAAGAGCTTTGAATTTCAAGACAAGATGCTGGTTATACAAATAAATAGATAAACAAGACCGACTTTTATGTTTGGAAGTCAGGTCTAATTCTAATGATGGAAACTCTGAAGTTAGTTAGCCTTCTATACATCCCAATAGTATAAAGGAAATTTAAAGGAAATCTGAAGTCTGAAGGAATATCACATAACTGATAGATGGTGTGAAACTTCTTTCAGTAAAATACTTTGGGTTTAAATGTCCTAGTAATCACAGAAAGTAATCAAGGTGCTGTTAAAATAAACATGCATGATGGGAACCCAAGTGAATACAAATCGTATTTTAAAATAAAGGGAATTGGAAAAGAGTTGCTGGAGAAGGTAGTGTAGATAGATACACTATCCTGTATTGTACTGCTTGAATTTGCTATTTACATTCCTTTACACTGCATTGTGAGAGGTTCACTCTCCTGTAAAAATTTAAAAGTTTATAAGAACAATAGGAGACAAAGACAATAAGGCAAAGATTTACAGCCAGATGCCTCTAGGAATTCAGCCAAGAGCACACCTGCTATTTTGGAAACACCCGTTATATACCATTACCATTGCATCAGCCTGTTACATATTCATAAACAATTACACAGTAAACTTTTCCCCAAACTAGTTTACATGTTCCAAGAATTGTTTAGCATGGCCCCTCCTTGGGTCTGCCTTTTTAGAGCATTTCTATTCCTTGGCTGTGGTTTTAGTTCATTCTTATAATCACCTCCAGTTTTAGGCCTTGGTCCGTACTGTCTTCAGAAAGCTAGTGCTGATAGTTAGCCTATCAGTAGCAGGGTCCTCATCACATATTCCTTGGATATTATCCCAACCAAGCAGGCAGTTTAACAAAAGCATATGTTTATCAATGTTTATCAATAATATGTTATTATTTCTAAGTTTTAGTTAACAATAGAAATAAAAACTATATCCTTATAGCAAAGTTACTTTAACACCACACATATAGAATCCATTTTAATATTTGTGAAAAGCCAAAAGTATAATATGTATCTATAACAACATGGTAATAACAGCCAGTAAATCAAATGCTACAGCTTGGGATGGTCTTCAGCCATGAGCAAGGGCTTTTGTGGCATTGGGGTCCCTGGGTTGATAGACAGGGACCTTCCGGTATCAGATTCCATCCGGAGCTGCTGGCATCTCCCTGGTCAGGAGCTGGGCTGTGAGAGGATCAGACCAATGAGCTGTTGAGACCTGGCAGTTTTGAACTCCCTCTATAAGAAGGCTCTCAACAATAAGACAGGCTGTTTGTCCCATGGAGCTTTGGGGTGTGTGTGGTCCCTGTCTCCAGCCACCAACCACTTGGAACATATGGAATTTAATGTAATAGGCTTTAACATAGCAAAATTATGCTCTTGATCATGAAGATCATCTTAATGTTAAAGATCCCAAATTAACAGTTAGAGTGCAAGTGCCTGACAGCATTTCTCTGGTAAATTATATGTTGAAGGATTCATTATCCTTGGGAGTTAAATTCATGTGGAAATCAGCGAAGAGTTCTTTTGCCTTTGGCAATTTTTGAGTATAAGAAAGCCAAATCTTTAATAGGAGATGAATTTTAGCAAAAGAAGCAGGCTGTTGCTTCCTGTAAAGTAGAATTACACTAAAAAGAATATAATTAGTATTTGCATGCCTTGAGCCTAGTCATAAGTGCATCAAAATAGGGTAAATTATAGCAGTATGTAAGAATTTTCTAGCACTGTAATACTGCTAATGACATAACTGGTACCAACCACAAAGCATCAATTCATAAACAATACTAAGCTACAAAGAGACTTGCAATAGAGACTTCCTATACAGCCAAGATGCAGGAATACACCTGAACAGTAGTTCAGGTAGAAAATCCGGGAAATGAGCACCTGGACACCAAACACAGGGAAAACAGAAAAATTCTGTAGAGTAAAGAGGAAACCCGCCTGGTGAGACCCAGCTCCCAAAGTCAGATAAACAATCCTGGGTGATGAGATTCCTCAGCTTTTTATTATTGTTGTGCTGGAGGGATCAAGGAGCATAACACCACCAAAGGTGTTGAAATAAATCTGGAGCATGTTGTCTCCTTTTGATTTCAGCTTCTCTGCACCAAAGGGCTTTCAAGCCTGAGTAGCTGAACCTTGATTACTAAGACAGTGGAGAACTATAGTCATCAGTGCTGTTAGCATGGCATCAAGTCTTCATTTACAGCTGATTTCAGACAAGATTATTAAAAACTAATTTTGAAAATGCAGTGGTATTGATGGAGAGCAAATAAAAGCTAGCCATTGGCAAAGTGTATTTTTAGTCAGTGTTGGTATGAAGTCTTATGAAGTTTAGTCTTCATAACAGTTTTGTTATGAAGACTAAAACTGGTCTGATCTCCTATAGACCCTAGTGAAAGAAAGAAAAAAATATAAAGGAAAGCTAAAAGCTGGAGGAGTATCACATAGCTGTATGCAACCATTTACACTGTAGACAACCATTTGGGTAAAAGATATTGATTTTAAATTTCAGATGAACTCCCTTGCTGTGCAGTTACCTTGATTTTTATTATTTTTGCCTTAAGAAATCATGAACATCCCTCTGGTGATTGCTATTGTAAGGGTTATTATTCTCATTATTGCCAGAGACATTAAAAAACATGCTACTACTTTTTATGTAGGGAGTTAAAGTTCTTAGCTATTCTGATAGTTTTCAAGAACTTTCCTGGAGTAACTTTGGTGGCATCTGGTAGCTTCAGTGGCTGAAGCCAGAAGAGGTGATCTGTATTGGGTTTTCATGGCAAGGTGTTGGGAGAAGGGAGATTTCAGGAGTGGTCTTTGTGAGAAAAGAGCAGCATCTGCCCAGGTGTTGGACAGAGCAAGCACCATCTGGCTCCAAAACAGACCCACAGCTGCCCAAAGCTGAGACAATCAGCAGCACTGGTGGTTGACACCTCTGTGATGTCATGCTTATTATAGATTTTATAGTTATTTATAGAGTTAAAAACGACACACAGCAGCTCAGAGAGAGAAGATTGTGAAAAACACAAGGCTCTGCTGATACCTCAAGCATAGGAGTGTGGCGGAGCAGGTTCTTTCCCTGCAGCTCACTGAGGATCATGCTGGGGCAGATATTCATGCTGCAGACCTTGGGACATCTGTCATGGTTTGGCCTTGCTGGCAGCTTATGCAGGTGCTTCCTTGCTTCCCCTCCCCTACACTCTGTAGGATAGAAGGGAGAATCTGGAGAACACAAAAACTCATTAGTTCAGATAAAAATGGTTTAATAATTGAAAGAAAATAAAATCTAATTATGCCCAGACTTTCCCCCAGAAGCAATCAGCACCTCTAGCCAACACCCCCCATATACTAGGCATGATGTTCTATGGTATGGAATACCAGTAAACTTTCACCAGTCTTTGATGCACCTTGGGGAAATTTGTGAAGGACTGTACTCCATGGAAGAGACCACTTCTGGTAGCCAGAAAAGAGCGTGATGAGAAGGAAATGGCAGAGACAAATCATAATGAGCAGACCACAGCCCCCGTTATTCTCTACATGGCTTTTGTCTGTGTGTGCATGTGTAGGAGTATGAATGAAGG
This sequence comes from Agelaius tricolor, assembly GCF_023055355.1. Classification (NCBI taxonomy): domain Eukaryota; kingdom Metazoa; phylum Chordata; class Aves; order Passeriformes; family Icteridae; genus Agelaius; species Agelaius tricolor. The sequence continues at coordinate 17,912,389 of NW_027269264.1, forward strand.
AATGGAGATGAGCCCCCAAAGAAGAGGAAGGTGGGGGAAAGGAAGGTGGTTGCAGTCTTGTTTTTATTTCTTGTTACCCTATTCTTAATTGGCAATACATTCAATTAATTTTCTGGAAGATGATTCAGTTTTGGCCATGCTGGTATTTGGTGACTTATCTCCCTGTCCTTGTGTCAACCCATGGTCTTTTTCTTGGTACTGTGATCATCTGTCCTGTTGAGCAGGGGGAGTGGGAGACAGTTGGGTGGGAGGCTGGCAGTCAAGGTCAGCCTCTCACACTGTCTCATATAGCCTTGCTCTATTATTCTCACTAACACCAGTGGGACCACAGTGCTTCCAGCATGATAAAAAGCCACGTACATTGCAGGTTAGGCATATTAGAAATACAAGTTTTCTATAGAAGACAGAAGTAGCCTAACTATGAATGCACTCATTTGCTGAGAAGAAAATAGTTTGTAGCTGCAAATTGATTTTTAAAAGCTTGCACTACCATGAAAATAGCTATTGCAACAGATAATTCTAGTAAAAAGATGTTTTTGTACCTGCTTTATTGCAATTAGTTGAAGTTAGGTCCTGCTATTGAGACATACTGCTAATGCACATGCTACTGAGAACACCCTTAGCTACAAGATTCAAAATACCAAACCTTCCCCCCCCCACACCATTCCTAGTTATTTTGTATGATATAAAAACCTACTTTTTCATAGCTGTGATCAGATGCTTAAAATCTTCTTGTATGGTTGCCCTGGAAGCAGAAAGCTTACAAAAAACAGTGAGAAAGAAGGTGAAGCACGGGCATTTGTTTGTTACTTTCTGAATCATCAGGCTGACCAAACCCACAAAAGAAGTGTGATATATGTTATGGAATAATTCGTACCTGCGTAAAATATATATGAAATAAGTTGTGCTTGTATGAAAAATTCTTAAAGATTTAAAACCACAAACCACAGACAGAGATTGCTTCACAAATTGTTAAATCACAGACAGGAAGGAAGAGAAAAAACCTAATTAGCAAATGAAAAGATGTGGCTCCCTGGGAGATGGGCCCTTTCCTGGGACAGTGCAGAGACACCCAAGAGATGAATACCCGATAAGTATCTATGATCAAGATAGCCAGAGTCGTCAAGGGTGTGCATCCCAATGCCAGGCTCCTGTAACTCCACATCAGCATTCATCACTTCCCAGAAAGGGTTTTGTCCAGCCCAGCACAGAGAAAAGGAAACTACGTGAATATGTGAAGCAAGGAGAAGAATAGGAGAAACTCTACCCCAGGTGGAAAAAACCATATAAAACCAGCCCAGCAGAGACAGCATTTGTGAACAGGGGATCCGAAGAGGTAGGGTTTGGAAGAGGTAGGGTTTGGATCGGTGTTCACCCAGCGCCAATCCCGGGCTTGACGCTGCCCCTTTGATTGTGGCTATCGGAGACTAAGTCTCGGTCACGAAATAAATCCCTTTTTTTATTGATTATTGATTTGGCTTTATCATTTATTGTTTATAACACAAGGAAGAAATTATCAAATGTGACTGTACGGACCTGAAGCAAAACTTAGTGGTCACCAAGCCAGATTTAAGAGGAGCCCTACACATCAGCTAGCCTCCAGTTTTCATCTACCATTATGCTTTGTCCAAGGGAACAATAATGATAATTAAAACCACACCACCTTACAAAGGGTAGTTAAACTTTAAAATTACCTTTGTATGTAGCATAAACAAGTGTCTGAAAATCACAGTTATCTGAAACTTCCTCTTTGAACCTATGATAACTTTTAAAATTGCTGTGGTCTGACTCATACCTGGGAAGGCAGCCTTCTGGCCTGCTCAGTCCAAAAAATTATACTTTTACAGACACAAAGAGCAATATTTTATTAAAAATCCATGTTTGTTGGAAAAAAACCAACCCTATAATAAGGTTTTCTACAGTCTTATCTCACCTCTTACACTGTTTTTACAGAGCATTTTATTTAAAATGGTAAGCAGTTCTTTAAATAGCTGGTTAGTTACTGTCCTGTAAGGATTATATTTTACTGCTTTGTGATCAGTTGCTGAAAAGACACTTAAACTTGTTTTATCATCTCAGAGTAATGTACAACCCTCTTCCTAAAAGGAACTAAATAATTTGCTTTTCCTGAAGCAAGATAACATTTAAAATCCCAATTTAAATATATATTATTTGATTTCTTTGATTGTGTTTTGTTTCTGCCTTGTTGAACACAGCACAGTCTGACAACAGATAAAATCTGAATTCAAAGGCAGGCAGGCAGTAGCAAAAGACACTTCTGGTAATTTGATCTTCCTGTTCCCAGTTTACTTGTTCTAACATTGCCCAGGAAACTCCTTGCTATCCTGTGCTGACATCGATCACTTAAAAAGTTCAGGAACTCCTTTCTGCAATAAAGTGAGATGGAGTTTTTCCCTGGCTTAGAGAAAAATGTCATTTTGGTTGCAACAAACTGTGAAGTGTGAAGAACTTTGTGAACATTTTCCTTGAAAATGGTGCTTTTTACTTTAACAATTTGTATGCACTTTATCTATCTTATTTAAGGATATTGTTTAATGTTTTTGCTCATTATTCATACTGACCAGATGGTAGGGGTATCAGGAACAAGATTTTAATTCTCAAAGGCGAGCTGGTACATTGTAATTATGCACTTCATAGAAGAGAGTGTACAGATATAGTCCCCTTAAGTCCTTGTGATCCTCAGACTATTAGATGTAGTTTAAATCTCTACTATGCCCAACACAGAAGATTTTTGTTCTATTTTTGCATATCTACCATAGTTAAGTATAAAAATACTATATTATCCTATGTTATATTGGTATGCAAATAAATACTAGCATAAAATATAAATATTAAAAACTTTAAAGAACAATCAAAATGTTTAATTCATAAACAGGACTTCCCCCTTCATTACAGATGACAAACATATAAGATAATAAATAACTTCCCCATTACAGACATTGGAAACTCTCTAGTGAAATACATTTTTAATTAATAGGGGTACACCACACACCATTTATTTTCAAGGCCAGATTTTAAACAGTAGTGAGTTGGCTTGACACCTGATGGTATAAGGCAATATTTTTATACCCAAAAGGGTGACATAGCCTTTATCAGAGAAAGAGATGACTAAAATGCCTGTCCATATCAATTTGAATGTGGAAAACGAAGAGGCCCTGAAACAGGATACCACTTCTTCTCCACAAAAGAAACAGAAATTATTCACTAGTTACCAAAATATTGCAACATAATTTATATCTGGACCCTTCTATATGACACTATTATTACTTCCTTAGCCTTTCCAAAATGTCTGCATTGCAGGCAATTGCTGTGTTTTTTATTTTTATGATGATTCACCTTAAATACTCACCTGTTTTGTTGTATATGAGACCCATTGTTATCCTAACCCTGCAACACAAAATCAAAGAACTAACATACGAGTAACAACCAACAGTCACAGATTTCACAGGGCAGATAAGCATTTTTCTTTCCCTTCTGCCTTTTAAAGCTCACAGAGGGCAAAGAGATGAATTTTCAAGGATCTGACAAAAAGTACTGAGTGAAAAGGAAAAATGCACTAAATATGGTGATGTGGAAATTTGATTAAAATAGTTTTCCACAGTGGAAAAGCAGCCATCCAAGCAACCTGCTGAGATTAAAATCCTATTCATCGTATTTGCAACTGGAGTTCCACCATGTTTTTCTAGCTGGGTCTTTATGCTGGCACATAAGAGCTTGGTTGTTCATTTGGCTCCGGGTTGTTGCTGTGATCTTGGTCACATGAGGAGATTTCGGCAGACTGTTCACATTCCTTTAAACTCTTGCATAATAGAAAACAGTTGTTGAACATGCTGCTGAATACTCTGCTGTTCTTCTTCTAGCCTCTCCTTAGCATGGAGAATCTCCTCCTGCAGGGAAACGCCTTGTGAAGCCTTAGATGAAGCATTCAGACAGAGCAATTAATGTGAAGATTTACTTGTAACTTACTATCCAGTCACTTTCCGCTCTATCATTACAAATTCTAGTGAGCTCTTGCTCTCTGGTAAGCTGAAGTGCATGCAGAGTGCCCCCTGCACTGCAACAAACCCAAAGAGAAATCCACAAAAATACCCAGAGACAGAACTTCACAAAATAAAACTACACAGTCAGCTGGCAGAGTTGCAATGTTGAGCATGCCCTGTGCAAAGAAACATAAAAGAATGGATAATTAGTTCTGGTTTTGCAGGGGTCCAGTCTTTCATCATGTGATGCCTTTGCAAGACAGATGTTTACCTCAGGGTGACCACCAGGACTGAGAGTGGATTTAACTGAGAAGATGACAGTCTTTTTCTTTCCCTACTAGTGGTGCCCAGTGTTCCAGATCACATACCATAAAGGGACAATACATGTACAGACAGCTCTTCTGTCCAGCCCCCCTCAGCCCCAGAGGTACATTCAGCCTTGCCAAGAAAGAGCCCTTCCTCATCCCCAGAAGTAGAGGAGGCAACACCATGAAGAGACAGCTGTTGTTACAGGATGGGAGCAATCCTGTCTCCTGTCATGAGAAAGTACAGGACTGTGCCAGGTTGTGCGACTCAAACACAGCAGGTCTTTACTTCTCCACTTCTGCTTCCTAGGGGAAGGTCCTCATTTCCCAGTGTTGAAAGACTATGTGAGGGAGGCTGGGAAAAATTCAAGACAGTAGACATGTGATTGTTTAATCCAGGAAGAGCAGTTGACCTAAAGACTCTCTTTGGTTATGCTGGAATATGAGTTCATAATGTGTGACTGTCCTTGCCATCTAATATGTCAGTAGCTGTATTCTGTTCTTGTTTTCTGTTGGATCACAGGTCCAGTAAGTCAGTTACATCTGAAGAAACTCAGGAAGAGAGTAACTTATTAATGGATCAACATGACATCCTGGTGATGGTGTAATGAGTTAATGTCTTAGTTTGTTCATCAAGTTGCTAAAAAGACTATAAAAAGAGGAAAAGCCAATAATAGAAAAACCACAAGGATAGATGTAACCAGCTAATATGTTGCAAGATGAATATAACGGGCTATGTGCCTATATATGGTAAAGGCTATTGTAAGACCTCGAGGAAGAGGACGGGAGCCTTCGTCCAGGCAACCACCAGAAGGCAGAATAAGACCCCCTAGCAACTATCGGCGCAGACGCAGAGAACACCGGAAGGACACCCAACAACAACAGATAAAAAGGAGGACTGAACTGTCAAGTGGTGTGGGCCGCTGGTGGAGTGGTGACTCCCCGGCTACACCCAGCGCTCCCGGGTGGGTGCAAGCCTTTTGTTGGCTTCAGCCAGTGCTGTGATTTGCCTATTATCGCTTGCTCTATCAATTAATAAATTACATTTCATTTGGACTCACTTGGTGGTGGTTGATTCCTCACCGCAACTTATAACAAATTGGTGCCGTGACTCGGATCGGAAAAATTCTTGGAGAAGAGAACCTGCTGGGGAGGCGCCCCACCTCATGGTGGCCCCAAGGTGAGGGGGCCTCCCCAGGCCATTCTCCAGGACACCCGACCGATGAACCCAAATTCGATAATAGGCAAATTGAAGGCTGGCAACCCCATAATCTTTGTGCACGAAGTCCGGACGAGACGCAGCGAGGAGCGTGAGTATAAGCGGGGATAGCGTCCGGTTGGGGTTGGGATCCCAGAGTGTGGCACTCCCGGAGTGCGGTGCGTGAGACGTCCTCTGGACGGTGCTAGTGCAGACCCCTTATAGTGCAGTTCCCAAGTACCTGCGAGGGACTGGGCCACGAACAGGGGGAAGTGAGAGAGTGTGTGGAAGAAGACGCTCTGGGAGGGGATAAGGGAAGAGCAAACCCTCTAAAGATACTCCAGAAGATGGGACAAGGGAAGAGCAAGCCCTCTAATCCCATGAAGAAAAGACCTCGCATAGGGCTCCCCTCAATACCTCCAGATAGCCCTTTAGGCTTGATGATTAAGTTCTGGGATGCTTATCCCTCCAGAAGGGGAAAGGACCGAGGGAAGATGATCCATTATTGTATGGAGGTTTGGGGAGGGAAACAGATCAGGGCAGGTAGCCTTTACTGGCCTGTGTTTGGACCATTTGAGGATTGGATCTGTCAAGCTCTGAACACATATGTTAATTCAAAGGAACCATTTAGTGTGGAAGAAAGTGAATACGCTGCCCTGTGGACTGTTGGTGAGACCCGTTTTTCCTTATTTGTATTAAAATCTAAGAAAAAAAAGAAGAGATGAGGAGATAATTGGGAAACGCCTGATCTTTCTCCCTCACCTTATTTACCACCCCTACAAAATCCTGATGCACCACCCCCTCCTCCTCCTCCCCCGTTGCCACCTCCCGCACCCCCTATTTAAGACCTCGACAATTTTGAGTTAGAACCTGATTCTCCCCGGGAAAGAAGGATAATAACTAGGAGCCAGTCTCAGCGAGACGCAGGTGAGGCTCCTTTACTTCCATTAAGAGAAGTAGGAATGGGCATGATTCCGAACCCCAATGCAGGACAGCCAGGTCAGCCTGCTCAAATCCCAGGGGTAGGATATGTGATGGCTCCTTTGAATTCAGGGGATGTCAGGGAATTCAAGAAAGAAATGGGACATCTCTTGGATGATCCACTAGGGGTAGGGGAAAGGGTGGATCAATTCTTGGGACCTAATATATATACCTGGGATGAATTACAATCCATATTGGGAATTTTGTTCATACCTGAGGAACGGGGAATGATAAGAGCAGCTGGAATGAGAGTTTGGGACCAGGATCACCAACAGGGGCTGCATGGAGACATGAAATGGCCACTCCAGGCACTGTAGGCAGATTGGATATTCCCCCTTTTGAGGTAACCATTAAAAATCCCTAAAACTCCTGAAACTCCTATCAGGGTAAAGCAATACCCTCTATCCAGCGAAGGGAGGAAGGGATTAAAACCAGAAATTGAATGACTATTTTGGCAGGGTTTGCTTGAACCTTGTATGTCACCCTTCAATACTCCCATACTATCTGATCAAAAATTGGATGGGAGCTATAGGTTAGTACATGGTTTGAGAGAAATTAATAAAAGAACAGTTGAGAGGTTCCCTGTGGTAGCCAATCCATATACCTTACTCAGTAAACTGGGGCCTGAGGACAAGTATTACACAGTGGTGGATCTTAAGAACACATTTTGGGCTTGCCCACTTAAGGAAACATCATGAGATTATTTTGCGTTTGAATGGGAAGACCCAGACACACACCACAAGCAACAACTTTGATGGACAGTATTGCCCCAGGGATTTACAGAATCCCCTAATCTGTTCGGACAAGCACTAGAACAGATCCTGCAGGAATATCACCCCGAGGAAGGGACCACCTTAATTCAGTATGTGGACAATTTGCTAATAGCAGGAAAAGAGGAAGAATCAGTTAGAAAGGGAAATATAAAGCTGTTAAACTTCCTTAGTCTCAAAGGGCTAAAAGTTTCGAAATCTAAATTGCAGTTTGTAGAAAAAGAGGTAAAATATTTAGGACACAGGCTAATTGAGGGAACAAAAAAGTTGGAACCTGACAGGGTCCAGGGTATACTCTCCCTTCATGCCCCAAGGAGTAAAAAGCAAGTTAGACAACTGTTGGGGCTATTTGGATATTGTAGACAGTGGATTGAAAATTGAAGTAGGAAAACCAAATTCCTGTATGATAAGCTCACAAAGGAGGGACTAGTTAAGTGGTCTAAGGAAGATGAGGAACGACTGGACACATTAAAGACGGAGCTGGTGAACGCTCTGGTTCTCAGCCTCTGCGACGCCAGAAAGCCTTTTTATCGGTTTGTCAATATAGATGAAGGTACTGCATATGGAGTATTAGCACAGAATTGGGCGGGGAGCAAAAAGCCTGTGGCATATCTTTCCAAATTATTGGATCCTGTTAGTTGGGGATGGCCAACTTGTCTCCAAGTAATAGGGGCAGCAGTGCTATTGGTGGAGGAAGCCAGCAAGGTTACCTTTGGAGCAGAGCTGCACGTACTATCTCCACATAATATTAGGGGAGTTTTACAACAAAAGGCTGAAAAGTGGATCACGGATGCGAGGCTCTTGAAGTATGAAGGGATACTAATAGCATCCCCAAAATTAAAATTAGGCACTACATCCCTTCAGAACCTGGCCCAGTTCCTTTATGGGGAGCCTGAAGAAGAACTCACGACTGTCTACAGAACATTGAGGCACAAACAAAAGTTCGCCCCGACCTAGAAGAAGAGGAGTTAGAAATGGGAGATACGCTGTTTGTGGACAGATCCTCTCGAGTAGTGGAAGGGAAAAGAAGGTCAGGGTATGCAATAGTGGATGGCAAAACCCTTTCAGTGGTAGAATCAGGACCCTTGAGCCCTAGCTGGTCAGCCCAGGCGTGCGAACTCCACGCTATCTTACGAGCTTTGGAATGGCTTAAGGGCAAAACTGGAACTATCTATACAGATTCCAAATATGTGTTTGGCATCGTGCACACTTTTGGAAAAATTTGGGAGGAAAGGGGATTAATCAATTCCCAGGGCAAGGGGTTAATTCATGAGGAACTAATTCGAAGAACCCTTAAAGCCATAAGAGGCCCTGCGGAGATAGCGGTTGTACATGTTAAGGGCCACCAAACAGGAATTGGAGCCACTACCAGAGGGAATAATTTAGCAGACCAGGAAGCTAAAAGAGCAGCTTTGATGATACTCCAAGAACCGAGTAGTAGTATCATGGAATCTAGAGAAAATTGTCCTACATGTGGTAAAAATTTAGAGGAGACCCTCTGTTATGCTTGCTGGAGGACATTTGGGACCGAGGCTCTAAGGTGTTCTTGTGACAACCCAGAGAAAATCCATTGTTGGTATCATGGCTCAAAATATATCCTAACTTTCTCTGCAAAGGAACAGGAAAAATTAAAGCAGATGGGAATACGAGAAAAAGATGGGAGTTGGTTGTTACAGGATGGGAGGGAAGTTGTCCCAAAGGCCTTAGCCTTAAGAATACTCCAGGCAATACACGAGAAAACACATTGGGGCACACAAGCATTAATTGATTAGTTTGCTAGAAAATACATGTGTATTGGGTTACATAACTTGGCAAAGCAGATTACTCACCGGTGCCTCACCTGTCAGAAGGTTAACAAACAGCACCAGAAGTCCCGGGTAATGGGGGGGAGGGAGTTGGCCCATAGACCGTTCTCCCATGTACAGATAGATTTTACAGAATTACCTATAGTAGGACGATACAACTTATTGGTCCTGGTAGACCACCTGACCCACTTTGTAGAAGCCTTTCCCACTGCTCGAGCAACAGCTCATGTGGTGGTTAAAACAATACTTGAGGAAATCATTCCCAGATATGGCTTAATTGAAGTAATAGACTCTGACAGAGGCCCTCATTTTGCTTCCAAGGTAGCAAAAGAAGTTTTTACTGCTTTAGGAACACAATGGCAATATCACACCCCATGGCACCCTCAGAGTTCGGGCAGAGTAGAGAGAATGAATGGAGAAATAAAGAGGCAATTGACTAAAATAATGATAGAAACAAGAATGTCCTGGCTCAAATGTTTACCACTGGCTTTACTGAATATCTATACCCAGCCATGGACAGATGTAGGGATTTCCCCATTTGAGATGTTATATGGAATGTCATATGACATGGAGGCACCAGCAGATCATCCTTGCCTGGAGAATGTACAGATAAACCAATATCTAACCCATTTGATGAACAGGCGGAGGGAGCTCCGTGATAAAGGGTTACTAGTGCAGAGACCTCCCTTAGATGTTGCCCTCCATCAAATCAAACCTGGGGATAGTGTTGATTAAGACCTGGAAAGAAGCTTCCTTAACACCTTGTTGGGAAGGTCCGTATGTGGTATTGCTTACCACAGAAACTGCCATTCGAATGGCTGAGAAAGGCTGGACTATGCTAGTCGAGTAAAGGGACCAGTTGAATCTGAGCGCACATGGAAAGTAATGAGTCAGCCCAGAAATCTAAAAGTTAAGCTCAAAAGACACTAGTCCTCACCTAGATCAAGGTGAGACCTTTTTATTCTCCCTGGCAGGGACTGAGGAAAAACCAGAAACCAGCGTAGTGAATGTGTTGAACAAATTTCAGCCAGTTTGGCTTGGACTCTGAATATTAAGATATTATACTTTGGAGATTTTAAAACAAAACAGGTGTATGGACAAATGGAACTACCAATGTGGCAATTTGCCCAAATTGATGATAAATTGTGCCCAGAGGTGCGTGAGAGGGAGCAATTTCGCTGGAATCTCTTGGAAGAACGAATCCTCCAATGGTGTAGGGATATGCTATCTTTAGAGTCTGAAAGAGTAACCCTTCAGGACATACAATCAGACTATTTTTCAAAAAAATTCAAAACATTTGAACATTTAAAATGTACAAAATGCACCTTTTGTACCCCTTGGATCCTGCTCGAATGTGGTAAATGTAAAACACTAAAATGGATTTATGCTAGACGTTTATTTTATAATTCATGTGCAGAATGTTATCATGAACACCAGAGGAACTCTGTGTGGGAAGGACAATTAGAAGCATTTATTGGTGGGCCCAGGTCTGTTCAGAATACATATCAATTATTCGAGAACAGAGAACAAGCTTACTGGGCAGTCAACGCCAGCGAAATCTGCACATCTGTTACTCTTTTAGCTTATTGTAAAAAATCGCATATAATCACTTTTGAGTGTATGTATTTGTGCCTTATCCTCATTCTGTACCTAGCATTAAGTGGTATGCTGAAAACGAATATTGGCGCCAACGTCGCCTACGGGTTTATTCCCAAAGACGAACAAAAAAGTTATGGATGCTAGACGCAATGACAAAGGATTGTACTATATATTGCAGAATTGAGGGGTGGGAATGTTATCCTTTTGTATGCTTTTGTTTGCAGGATTTGCCAAAAACGGTGGTGGGTCCAATACAGCTGGGAAAGACCTCCGGCTGGTATTTATAGAGGGTGTTAAAAGGGGAATTGACAGCAACCATTCTAAGATTAGGGGAGCTTTTGGGAGAGTGGGTAAGATATGAATTTTAAAGGCAATAGGGAATCTTTACTAAGGGTCTAAATTCAGAGACATGTTGTTCTCATGCTAGTAAATCCACTCCCTTTGTAAAAAGAAATACTGCCGGAAATGGATGCCCGGTATTATTGCAGTTCTCCTCTGGTAAAGGATAAAAATTGGGAACCGTATAGAGAAAGGCAAGAACAAAAGGGATGCCTAAGCAAATACCTCTGCTGCTGAGAAGATGGTTCACCCCGTGGCCCAATGCAACTGGATTGACAGGTGAGGCAGAGAGGAAAAGGCAAAGGGACCTGCGACCCACGGTGGGGCATGCTTACTGCCTCTCGAATACTGAAGATCCCTTGAGGACTAACACACTCTGGGAATCTGAAGGACAGCTCCCCAGAGAAATCAAAGAGTATGTAAAATCTTTAGAGTAGGACCCCACCCTTTTTTGGCAAATCTGTGATAGGGGACATAGGAATAAGTAACTAGAAATATAGAGGGGGGGACAACATCCAATTCAAGTAGATATGAGATTCACTTAAATCTATTATAAGAGTTTTGTTTGCAGGACTGGATCCTCGAACGCTCCCACAACCCGTATATCCCAGTTTTTAAAGAAAGCAGCCAATCATCGAGCAGATCAGCAACTCTCAAGGAATCTTACAATAATGAAATCCAAGTGGCAATGGTACCTCTATGTGGTACCAATCAACAGAGGGCAGACTGATATGGAATACTACCCTTTCCAGCCATTTAAGTGGGTTCTACGCCACCTCTCAGATGAAATTGTTATCAAAGAAACTATTACATCAAACACCCCATCTTTTGAATTTATATTAAGGGACATTTTTCCCCTACGACTGCGATTTCCTCGTTTTGGAAAACAAACACTGTACCAAACAGTGTCCTGCTTCTAACCCAGGCAAAAATTACTGTAATTATCCTGGGTACAGGTACTGTGGATATTGGAGTTGTGAGACAATTGTAACAAGTAACAGATGGCAACCACAACAACCTGATAAGTTCCTGCAAGTCAAGTACGCTCCCCGTGGCTGTCGTGAACCAGAGTTCAATGGTGGTAAACAGATATATATGCCCCAAGATGGGAGAAAGCACACTTGCACGGGTTATACTATAACAATTCTGCAACCAACCCATAAGAGTTGGGCCATGGGGAGAGTATGGTCAGTATTTGTTCGCGCCTTTTGCAATATTTGGGTGAATATACAAATTGTCCGACTTTTCCATTGGTACCCCGACCAATTGGACCCAATCCAATTCTTACAGCAGGTGGGCCCAAAAAGGAAGCCACAGCTAGTCACAACGTTACTTTCAATAATCCCTTAGGGACTTCAGCTTTTTACAATCCATTTCTTAGTGTATTAAATGCTACCTTTTTATCACTGAATCAAACTAACCCAAACCTTATGAAATCATGCTGGCTATGTTATGATGTGAAGCCCCCCTTTTATGAAGGTATCGCCCTCAATATCCCCTTTAACTACTCAACAACAGAGAATCTACACCAGTGCAGGTGGGACACTCCTCGGAGAGGAATTACCCTAAGTCAGGTCACAGGCCAAGGCAAATGTTTCGGTAATGCAACCTCAGCAAGGCGGATGGGCAATTTCTGCACCGAATTTATCATGCCTAAGAGTAAGAACTATAAATGGGCAATTCCGGCCACATCAGGAATGTGGGTTTGCCAGCAATCTGGGGTAAGCCCCTGTATACTCCTTGATAAATTCGAGAATGCTAACAATTTTTGTATTCAATTTTTGTATTAATTGTCCCAAAGGTCCTGTACCACAAGGAAGAGGAGGTGTATCACCTCTTAGAAGAACAAGACCGAATCCAAAAAAGGGAGGTAATAACAGGAATAACCATAGCAATGCTCCTTGGTTTAGGTGCTACCAGTGCAGACACAGATGTCTCAGCCCTTGCAACTCAACATCAAGGGCTCTCTCAACTACAGTTAACTATTGATGAGGACCTACAGAGAATAGAGAAATCAATTTCCTTCCTCGAAAAATCTCTCTCTTCACTTTCAGAAGCCACCCGGCAGAACAGACGAGGGTTAGACCTCTTGTTCATGCAGCAAGGAGGTCTATGTGCTGCTCTACGAGAAGAGTATTGTTTTTACACGGACCATACCAGAGTGGTCTGAGACTCAATGGCTGAATTGAAGGAAAGGCTGGCACAAAGGAAGAGTGAAACAAGGACGGTTCGAGTCTTGGTTCAACCAATCCCCATCGTTAACCACCCTACTCTCTACAATAGCAGGACCAGCAATTATGGTAATTCTTGGGCTAACTTTTGGACCCTGCATATTTAATAAAATACTTGAGATAGTGAAAGGAAGGTTAGAGGCAGCCCATCTCCTTTTAATCAGGACCAAATGTGAACCGATAGAAAATCTAGAATTGGGAGAGGAAGTCACCTTGAGTCAACTTGCATTAAAATGATTTGATGAACAAAATGGGTAAAAGAAAAGGGGAATTGTAATGAGTTAATATCTTAGTTTGTTCATCAAGTTGCTAAAAAGACTATAAAAAGGGGAAAACCAATAATAGAAAAACCACAAGGATAGATGTAGCCAGCTAATATGTTGCAAGATGAATATAACGGGCTAATATATTGCAAAATAAATGTCATAGGGCCTAAACCGCAAACTGTCAGAAGCTAATATGTTGAAAGGCTAAATAAGCAATGTGTAACTATATGTAGCTATGTGCCTATATATGGTAAAGGCTATTAGACTATTGTAAGACCTCGAGGAAGAGGATGGGAGCCTTCGTCCAGGCAACCACCAGAAGGCAGAATAAGACCCCCTAGCAACTATTGGCACAGACACAGAGAACACCGGAAGGACACCCAGCAACCACAGGTAAAAAGGAGGACTGAACTACCGGGTGGCGTGGGCCACTGGTGGAGCAGTGACTCCCCAGCTACAACCAGCGCTCCCAGGTGGGTGCAAGCCTTTTGTTGGCTTCAGGCAGTGCTGTGATTTGCCTATTATCGCTTGCTCTATCAATTAATAAATTACATTTCAATTGGACTCACTTGTCGGTGGTTGATTCCTCACCGCAACTTATAACAATGGGAACAGTACTGTCTCAGTTTAAGCTCCTGTGTGTAAAACCAAACCGCTGCCAAAGAGAGGATGCTCCTTCAGAATGCACTTGACTCCCAGGAAGCTTTTTTCTTTCACCAGATACCTGTCATGTCAAAACCCAAAAGGCTGAAGAAGGGTTTGCAAAAATCTGCAGGTGGGTGGTGTAGGATCTGAGACCCATCAGGGAGTGGTGAGGGACAGCAGGTATGATGGCACTGCCAACCCCCTGCTCCAGCCCAAGTTCTGCTTCTCATCTTGAAGTGCCTCCCCTCATTATAACTGCAGAAGGCTTTAAAGTGCCTGCCTTTACTGTGATAAAAGAAAGATGTCTTAGTAATGATAAAGAAGCCTCGCCTCACATGGACCAATTATGATATTTTAAATATGTGGGGCTAATAAATCAATAAAAGAAAAAAGGGTTTGTTATCTTCCTACAAAACAAACTTTTTTTGGTGCAGTTCCTAATGTAGGAGTTTCATAATAATAAATTAGGGCTCAAGTAGAGCTGTGGTGAAAAAATGGGCTTAGTATTTATGCAACTGTTCTATTCCTCCATGTCCACAAAACATAACTAAGAAGTTGAATAAAAACCCAAGTATAATATTTGAAAACAATTAAAACTGTTACTCAGAACAAGCAGTTAAATTGTTCTAACAGTTCCCTAGAGTATTTAGATAATAGAGGTTGTGTATCATGTTGGTATGCAGTATGAAAGAAAAAAAAGAAAATTGTTTTGCAGTAAGAACTGTGTTCAAAACACATATGAAAAGGATTCAAGTGGAATGTGTGTAATACCCACAGCTGTACAACCTCATTTGGAAAAATTTTACCCTTAGTTTATGGATCTCTCTCAGTCTCTTGTTTCCTTGTCATTCTCCAAATTGGCTTTGAGCCAGGCTTTGTTTTCGTTTTTTTTTCTTTCTGAGGATCCTCTGTAGTTCATGTCTTAAAAATAAAAGATTGCAAAACAAATAAACAGCCTAGTATCTATTTAGTTTAATATGTCTGTCCATGATTTAGCATAATCCAGCGTCTGAGAGATGTCACTTTTATGATAAAATTTCTTGGAAGCAGACTCCCATTCAAGTTGGTGTCTTTCTCTACGTTGTATTTCACTTTTCTGTTTAGTAGGCAACAAGAAACACTGCAAAGTGTAGGCATTTACTATCTGAATGTCTGGTCCTAAATATCCAGTCCACATCCATTTGGCTAAGTTTTGCTTACATGATGTATGGTAATCAGTGAATGTTTGTACCTGAATGGTTGAACTTGTGAGTGAAATCAAAAACCTCTTTCTTCTGTAGCTGTGCTGAACATCTTTCAATACCCCAAGGAAGAGACATAACAATATATGAGATCATTGGCAAGGGATTCCCAGAACAGATCCTATGCAAGTCTGAAGCTGAACAAATAAGGATTATTCATATAACTTTGGTTTGGAAATTGAACTACAGCATTGATGATTGTATAGCTAATGGCCTAACAATGTTGCTTGAAAGAAGTTGTTCACAAATTAATAGAAAAATTGCAAATGAGAATTTAAAAACCCCCAAACTAGCAAGTTAGGATATGGGAAAAGTAGTTAGAAATTATACAACAATATATGGGTTAAAAAATCCACAAGAAGGTTATACGGCCATGGAAATGATTGCATTGTACTTGCTGATGTTAAGTTAAGGAACCACAGACAGAATCTGTGAATGATATCATATCACAAGTATATGATTATAGATGTTGTACTATCTTTAAATATACCAAGTTTTAAAAATATGAATTTTAATACTTATTGAAATCTCTGCATAGGAGCTGTTTACATTGTTTGCTAAAGTCCACATTTACCCTGGAAGTTACTCAATTTGCTATTCTGAAATAGCTGTTAATGAGGGAGATATGAATAGAGTATTACAAGGATTTGCTTGCAGTTCTTAAAACTAATTTTTTTTCCCTGACCAATGGGAGGCAGTTTGAAATCTTAAATGTGTGTTGAGCAGTTATATAAAATGGCATCTTAGAAAATGTATGTAACTTGCTACATTTACTAACAAACACCTCCAAGCTGAAATGGTCAGGAAAAGATGAAAGAATCAACTAAACGTCAGTAGTCAAAGAACTTAAGTAAAACTAAATTAAATTTCTAATTGGATATCCTCTTCTAGTAGGAAAATGAGCCTTGAGCTTGTCCATGTAACCAGGTCATCTACTGTTTATTCTTATAAATCTTACAGACTTAATATAGCTGAGAGGAGCTAAGCTGAATTTGACAGTGATTCATGTACAAATACAGTTAAATCTTTGGATATTTATTGTGACCCTGCAGCTAGTGAAAGATAACTTTTTCTTTTTCTTCTTACAAATTCTGTGTGTATTCTTATTTGGCATTTATTAGTGGAGTCATTCAGGCAAAAGTATGAAGGCCCATCCTTTACTTGGCAGTGGTTTGTCTGGTTAAAAAAAGAATAGAGAAGAAACATGTAAGAGCACTAAAAAAGAGGTTAAACAACTGAACTCAAAATAATGAAGGAAAAAGGACTGGCTTTTAAGTTTCTGTAGTTGGTGGATAATTTTCTGTACAAAAGCTTGGTTGATTCTAATGCTATTATTTGTTTCCAGATATTGTTGGAATAAGTGAATAAGCAATTAAGAGAATAAGTGCTGGGAAATACAATATTTCATTGGAGTGGTAAAACATTGAATGTATTTGGCAGCACATTATTGGAACCAAGGCAATTAGGAGAGGACATATTGACAATAAATAAATTTCAAACTTCTTCCATAAACAGCAGAAATCTTTCAGTGGAAATTCAGACAATCTATTCTCAAGAGCTGCAACAACTCATTTGAACAACACTTATTAAACATCACTCAGCCTTTAACAGGAAATCTCTTCAGCCCTGACTCAAGAACTGTTTTCATGAGGAATATGTGCTTTATCAACTCATTTTACAATGATTACTTCTTCAATATTCCTGCTCAATTCACACAATTATTTTTTATCAAATACTTATCTGTAATTCAGCTGAAGACTCTTCCAAAAAGGGCTGAATCAGTTCATTCACTTCAGCTGCTGTTCAGTTAATACTTTAAGCTGATATATGCCAGTGTTTCTGTCAGAAGAATCAGTCCCACTCGCAGTTACCCACGACTGGCACCCACTCCCTTGCTCCAGCACAGTTGTCTGAGTTAAATACAAGGAACTATATAAGGAACTTTTGCATATCAAAAATAACAATTCTACTCATTTATTCCTGTCACCTAGTTCCATGATGGACTTCACTGCATGGCTGCACAAATACTTGTGTAGGAGGAATGAGTAGGACTCCTTCTCTTGGCATTGCAAGACAACTGTGGGCATTCAAGCTTTAACAGCTTTAACATTCAAGCTTTGCTCTGATCACTCTACTGAAGGTTTCCCAGTGTACACATGTTCAGAGTAGAGGTTGCAAAACCAGAAGAAGAATGTGTTTCTGCTGTTCAATATGAAGTCTGGACTCCCACCTAACTCACTATCATGATCAATTTAAGACAATCCTCCATAGTTTCCACAGATGCCTAGATTCTTCCCTCTGTGGAGGGATTTAGTTTCTAGTTAAGAGCTAGAGCAGTCATTGGACAAGTAGGATGTTTTTAGCTTCTGTGTCTTTCTATCAGTGCTTTAGGTGTACAAAAACAGAAGTAAGAGTGGGAAGACCCTAGTGAATGCCTTGTAGAAAAGAACTATTACACAATAGCTGTTCTAAGACGGCTTTGAACATAGATGGGGCCATTGAACATGGTAACAAAGACAAAACCCCATTGTGTTTAAGGAATAAAAGGGGATCCCAAAAAAGGAAAGGAGAAGAAAGACCTGCTGAAACATAATGTGAGGACTTTGTACATTGGTTTTGGAGCCACAAACAACTGTTTGAGAAATTTACAGCTGTGGTGAGACAGGTTAAAAAAAATTCATCCTGACCGTCACTGGTGAAAAGAAAAGAAGCTATTGAGATCAGGAGTATTGTCAGGCTATTTTTTATGTTAAAGTGAAATTTAAAAGGATTCTATATGGTTAGACTCAAGCAACATCTCCAAGTGTTCTCCAATAGAGCACAATGAAAGGAAAAGACCCAAACAAAGGGGTGTAAAGAATTGGGAAAACATACCCCAGGATGACAAAATCTTACCACATGTTGCTGATATTCTTGTTGAAGAAAATAACTCCTTTCATTGCAAGCACTTCTGAGTGTCTTTATAACAACATGAAAACCATTACAATGCCATTGCTACTAATAAAAACATAATGTAAAAGAGACGAAAAAAGAAAGAGACATCATCAGGGACAATAAAATTCTGGGTGCATTAGTTTTGTACACAGGAGTGTACAGTGAATTAGTTGCTACCATAACATTTTTAATGAATTGCACAGGCAGTCTGTAAGAAGGCCATCTAGATCATTAAGATTTGAAAGCTTTTTGAGAGAGAGAATTATTTTGCTGACCAGGTTATTAGTTCAATATTAATAGCAAGTAGCAGCTCAACTACAAGCTCAGAAAGAAGGAGGCAATTATACAGAAAGAACCTTGCTATTTAAGGTTATCTTCACAAAGATTTTTCCTTCCCCTGCTCCCACACCCAAATTTAAGTCAGCTCAGTGCTGAATGAAAGAGTTGCTGCAGGAGACAAAAGATGTCAGGAATCAACATTACTATAGGGAAGGCTGGGTTTACCAAAAGGAAGGTTACATTTAACTATCTATAGTACTGCAATGAAAAAACGGTATAATGCATTGTTTGAATACCTGGGGTATTGAATACCCAGAGAGGACATGGATGACAAAATTGCTATGATATGCTGAAAAATTGAACAGGGAAAACTGAGAAAGTAATGTAGTTGAAACTCAAATTCAAATGCACAGTGGCTATCTTATCACAGCACCAGAAAGGATGAAATTTTCAGAGCATGAAAATGGCAAGTGAGTGATCTCTATTTATTTGAGAGATAAGAAAATTCTTAAACACTTCAGTTGTTAAGATGGAATTAATATTCGCAGGGTTTCTTTCAGTACCACCTAGTCTTCAGAAAAGTTGTTTCTACTCGAGGCCCACAGTGTAATAGCACTTAAAACTTAGTTCCAAAACTTGTAGTGGTAAAGAAAAATTATTTTTAAAAGGCTACAGAATCAATGGTTTATATAAATATATATGTATATTCTTTAAGATCAGTACAAAACATAGAGAGCCAAGTCTGCTACCTCCAAGTTGCTACCACAGAATAAAAATCTGGTGAAAAGAGATTATATATTACAGAAAGAAACCCAGAAGTTTAATTTTTCAGAACATCAGGTTGCCTTGGAACTGGGTAACCAAAAGACATAACAGCTGGTTAAGTTATATAGACACATATTGCAATGTTTGTTAGGGTTAGAAATAACACATTGGGGGAAAGTGTTGCTACATTTTCCATCTTGTCTTTTGCACTGGTAAATTCCTATGCAGAGCAAGGGATCATTTCACCCCATTCAACAAAAGGTGCAGCACAGAGCAGGACTTCTGGTTCTAAGGAAAAATCAGAGAAAACAAACTCCAACACATTAGAACTGAGAAAAAGTTCTCGAAGGAGTTTGCTAATGCAAAATTTTCCATAAAAGGGTATTTAGGTATGCACAGGATAAATTATATATATAATTTTAGTTGATTTATTCCTATTCCTTCCTGGGTACTGACTATTTCTTTTTGAAGACTCATGACAGATTCTTATATGCCACCTCAAGACTCTGGATCAAGAGTCATGTTGTAAATTTGTCATTGCATTATAATTAATTGAAATAAAAACTTACACAGTATCCATGTGCAATTTATTTATTTGTTTGTTTATTCATTTGTTTATTTCAGATGGGAAAATGAGGAGTGCAATCCATGTAAACTTAATTCTCAACTGAATTTATTAATTCTTTGCCTATCATTTTTTTTATCCCAGGGTTGAGGAGAAAAACTGCACCTAGATGCCTGCTGCCAAGAAACTTTCTTCATGTAGCCCTTATTTAAAGGCAGCATTTTCAATTTGTGAGATAATGCTGAAAACACACTGGAGGCACATAAATATACAGAATCACACCAGGAAGGTCATTCCATCATGCAGGGAGCATGGTAAGTGCAGAGGAAGGAATGTGTGGCCATACAGTTCACATGGTAGCATATGATGGTACCTCCAGGATTCTCATTTCCCGTAATCTTTCTTCAGTCAATGATTAGGAGGGGGAACTGTAGATGTGAGTCTCACACACCACAGGAGATTCCTGTTCACCTCCACATGGCAATGAGCCAAAGAATAAATACTGTCTGTGAAAATGGAAGCGTTACCATCTTCATTACATTAGCCTTGCCTGGAAACCTACCTGCTGATCTTTTCTCTCTTTTCTCTGAATTTTCAAGCATCATTTCCTAGTGAAAATTAATGGTGGGTTGAAATGGTTCAGATTTTCTTCCTAAAAGTTCTAAGAAATAAAAAACCAGAATACTTCTTCTATTGAAGTTTTGTAAGCCCTAATGCAAAGATGTTAATGTTTTTAATTTTCTGTGACAAAAGACATACTATCATTTGAAGTGGATACCTATTTTCAGAAACTTTATGTGGGATATCAGTGTTTCTAGTGGATGCACATGCAGGATGGAGCAACCTAAAATAGGATAAGACATCTTATGAAACATACTCAGCTTACAGCCTGTTCTAATTTTTTGAGAATGCAGTAACCATAACCCACTTCTTTTCTTTCTAAGAAGTGGGCATGTACAGAAGAGGTGCAATAGCAACATAACTCTTTTCATAGTACCAAGGATGTACCTGAAGAAGACTCAAGCAGCATAGCCTGAGCTGGCTGTGAAAGTGTAATTCAAGCTGAATATTAGAGACCACAATGATACATAGCACATCCCCATCCGATGAATTTATCTATTCTTAACAAATTTAGAAGAATAGGTTTAGTTGCATATTAGTATATACAGGTGATGTATACACATGAATTTTGAAAAGTAGGAACTCAGATGTCTCAGCTTTGCAGACACCTATTAAGGAGGCGTCTCAGCCTGACCATTCATGAAACTCTGGCAGTCACACCCCCACCACCAGAGACTCACTGCTGGGACTGAAGCCCCTTCACAGCAGGTGGCTCCAGTGACACACTGGAGTCCCTGCTCACCCCACTCTCACAGTCAGAGGAGGCTTCCCAGGGCAGAGTCTCAGATGTCTTGTTCCACAGAACAGTTTATTCACAGTGCAGTAACACAGAAACAGCCTGAGCTGGTGCCTCCGAGGAGGATCCTGAGCAAAGGAACCCCATGGCTTTTATATTCTTACAGTCCAAGTGAGCTCAAGTATCACTCTTGCTCCAGAGTCCTCAGCTCCTGCTGTGTCTCCCAGTGTCCATTCACCTGGTGGGCAGCACCTGTACCTGGTGACTCCCGTTTGTCATCCAAAGGGTCGGCACTTCACAGCTCCCCTTTCCACAGGCTGGCCAACCCCAGACTTTGTGCCCTTTGTTGTGCAAAGAGCCAGCAGTTCATGCCCTTTTGTCTGAGCTCCCACCTAGAGTTCAATCTGGTCTCAATCTGCATTTTGCAAGCCAAGCAGTCTGCACCAGATGTATTCCTCAACACATCTTCCCAAAGTTCTTTTGTTCTGTGGTTCCAGGCATCTCAGAGCCTCCTGACACCACTTCAACCAAGGATTAATTTTTAGGATTAACTTCTAAAACCATGGCCCATACTGGAGTTTGGATGCAGAGAGAAGCCTGTCAAATCAAGCGAATTCCACAAGGTAGAAAAGATAAGTAAATTTTGATAGGAAAAAGCCCCCATGGATTAAGTTGTCTGGAGAGGCCATCAGGAACAAAGAAGATGCTTGGATGCCGGGCAACCATTTCTGGACAGAATGAAGCACATTCTTCCACTTGTAGTTGCCAGCACTGTTTAACAAAAGTTGTGATGTGGCAGAGCACATGGCACCCAGCTCAGCTCCTCAGTCTTGAGGAACCTTCCTTCTATTGAAGGAGCAATTACATGATTTGCCCCCATGATATAAGGCTCCTTGAGATGAGTCAGGACAAATCCTTCTTTTGTCAGGACTTCAAGGGAATTCTTTCAGCACTTCTTCAACCTCTGTCACATCATCTGTAACTAGAACTAGCCAGATTTGCCTGTGTAGAAAAAAATTGTTTTGCCTGTGTGGAAAAACATTAGTAAACACAGCTTGAGCTACCACAGAAGAGGAGAAATAATTTAATTACTACGAGCTTCTGTTTATCTCTACTATGTTATGTCAATATCAATCCAAATTTTCTTGTCAGGATCCACTGGTTAGATAACCCATTTTTACCCTTCGGTGACAAGTGGAGGCAGGTTTGACTGCTGCACTCACCTGTGTTGGTCATTATTCCACAATAGCCACTCACCTCAGAACCTGTACCTTATTCAAATCAATTACTTTCAAGTTTTTTCACCCCATCTCACTGCAGAGGCACTTTGTTTTCTCTGTTCCCAAAAGAGATTTATTGTAACATGAGTTTTCCTTGTTTATTCCCTTTTACAGCTTTTGTTATTAAATTCCAGTGTCTCAAGTAGAACAGGCATCTACTACTGGTCCTGGAGGCAGGGTTGAACTCTGCTCAAGTTCAGACTTGAATCATCTGCAATCTTCCCTAAAGGAGATGACTCTTCATTTGAATTGTTAATAGCAATAAAACAATGCACCCATTCTGCTAATTCCTCATAGAGGATTTTTTAGTAATTGCAAGCCATACAGGATGAATTAATTTCTTTACTGAGCATTGTTTTTATTTAATACTTGAATGCCTATTACATATTTTAGTAAGTAAATTAGGTACTTGGTAGTTTACCTGTTCACTACTCTTGTTACTGGATAATCTGGAAAATCTCCCCAAGCAAGTAACTGATGATCTGTGTGACCCATTTAAATTGTTCCCTCTGGCAAATAATTTATATAGTAATTATACTGTAGCAAAAGTTTTGAAATTATATTCCCTGAAGACCCCATGCAGATGGTACATTTAGCCTGCAAACTTAAATTTTCTTGAGATACCACAAAAATATATGATATTGACCTGAATGTTTTTTACCAAATGAGGAGTTTATAACTATACAATTTTAAAGTTGTTGCTCAAATTTCCCTGTATTTGACAATAATGATGGAAAAATGCCATATGCTCCATTTTTGCTGTCCTTTGCTATCCAGTAAAAAAAAACCCTTCTAAAGCTGAGTGAATGCTTCGTAGAACTGGGATCTTAACCAGCAAAACATGAAACTCGTCTTACAGACAAGTAATCTAAATATCATCCTGTCACCCTTGTTTCATGTAGAATGGAGACTACTCATGTTTTACCTCAGTCAAAAGCATCTATTAGCATTATTGGGAAAGTCTGCATCTGAAAAGGATGTCAAAACGTGTCTATTCCATGCTTTGGAAACAAATTTATGCTAAAACAGAGCCTTAGCTCAGTGCTGGGTTCAGCCTAAGCACATTTACTGTCTTAGAATGGGCCTTCGTTTTCTTGTTATTGGTTCTGGTTTATCAAGTACTGATGGATCTATCCAGCACACAGATTCAGAAGTAGGTATGCAGATGTTTTGAGAAGCAACACTGGAGTTTTTTCCAGCTTGCTAAAGTCATTCACCTGTCCAGGGATGTTTACAGAGTCACTTCTATATTAATATTACCAATTTTGACGTGTGGCACTTTCTGGGACAAAAATAATATTCTTTCTCTTTGCAACATTACCCCTCCTTGCTGATCATAGATGCTTATCTGTGGGACTTCAGGCTGCTTCTCATTCAGCTCTGTCTGGCTCATTGTGCAAAATCTGAGAACAAAGGAGTGGGTGGGTGGTGTCTTGGCCACAGAGCTTTGCCAGCCTCAGGTCTGCCGAGCAGACATCTATCTGTCTGGGAGCACAGTTAAATACATGAACTTTAAAAAATATATTTTTATAACTTAACAAAATATATTAACTGTCTCTGAGTCACCTCTGCAGCTGCTACTGAAGAGTGTAGGTGGGCATCAGCCACTAGCAGTTCAAGTGCTCTGGAAGTCATATTGTCAGAGGCTAGGGAAGCAGAAAAGGACCAGCCACTATTGCAGGACAACTCTGGTTCTCAATAAATATATTGTAGAGAAGAATCACCCTTCCCTCCTGTCCTTTCTGAGTAGCATGCAAATTCTGAGGCAGAAGTGTTTCTCCTGTGATTGTTTCCCTCTTATGCAGAGAGGTCTATATAAAAAACATGCACTTAAAAACAAAAAAATAAAACCCAGCTCTGAAAATATAAACAAGTAGGAAAGTATATCTGTAGGGAAGCTGTTTTGCATTTGATCAGAGGCATAAGATACAAATCATGCCCAGTGGATTCAGGACATCTGTCTTCCTTGCAATAAACCTGAGGGTTAATGTCATGGAGAATGAAACAGACGCAATACTTCACCTCTTCCTGCTTTACTTTCAGGTAAACATGCACTTCCTCAATGTATCAAACAAACCTATAGGTCTGCTAAGAGAAAGAAATGGAGAATCTAGCTTTGCTGATAAGGAATTGAGATGCTTATTGTACTGCAGGGAGGTGTCCATCCTGGTGTGCAGTGGTGATTCTGTTAATTTCTGGTTTTGTTTTGGGATTTTAGAGTAAACCTCCTCAAACACACACACACACACAGAGACACACAGACACAGACATATACACATTCTGCAACTGGACAGATTTCAAAGAACAAGAAAATTCTCTGTAGGAAATGACAAATGAACATTGATTTCCCTTCATTTCATCTGGAAATCTAGTTTACTGAATGGAAGCTGTTCATATCAACAGAATTATTTGCTATATGTGGACGAAAATGAATAAAGCCATTAGCCTAGCATAGATGCTTGACTACAGGACTTCAGCCTGCTTGTTTTCAGCAAATTAGTAATTTGAGAATCTGAACACACAGCATTGAATTATGATTTCTTTATTATTACACCAAATTCAGTGTCCCTGGTTTGTATTTTATATCATCATATATATCATATCTCATCAATACTATTAGGTATTAGTAATATCTAATACCAGTAGATATTACCTTTGGGTAAACCCTCCTTATTTCACCTAACCACTAATATTGCATCAGAAGGGGCTACAGCCAGGAAAGCAGGATTTATTAATGATATTTTAAGTTCCTGAGTACTGAAAACTTTGGAAATTTGAAAACTGACTGTCTCTGAAGATAGACCATGCTCTCAAATTATGGAACTTTGTATGTAGCAATGTAAATTGGTTGCATTAATGTATCTGGATACATAAAAGTATCTATTACAGATCTATACATTAATAATTAAAATAAAACAATAATTCTGCTTTAAAAATGAAGAAAAAGACCAGGCCGGTTTAAATTTTAAATATGTGATAACACCTTAAAAACATTTCTGTGGACCAAGGAGTAGAACATCATCTTTTTTTCACTTGCCTGGTTTAATATTCCAGCTGAAGGAATAGTGCTTTGCTATATGATCCCTGTTCATAGAATTCATCTGAGACCTCTGAGCAGGTTTTTTACTAAAGTCACCAATTTGGCTACATGTAAGTCTGACAAGACAAATAAATGAGCTGCTCCCTCATTGTCTGCCTCATTAACACACTGAAAAGTTGGTTTGTCTTAATACACAATCAAAATTGTCTTAAAATTCGAACAGCTGAAGGGCAATCTTGCTACAGATAGAGATCTCTTGAGCCAAAAAATAGAGTCCTTCAATTTGGTACATTTTGTAAAAATGCACATTGTAAACATTGTAAATGTTTTAGCCTCATGTAAGTGTGTAACACCTAAGAGCGCAGCTAAGTATAAGTTCTTATATTTGAGAGTGTTTTGCCAAGTTTCCATTTGGAAATTGAACACTGTGTAAATAAAGCACAATGAAGGTGGTTTTGTAACATATCACCATTCTGCTTGTAGTTTGCATTTCCCTCTGTTTGCATTGAATAAAATCCTTCTATTTACTTCAATGCTATTTTACCTCTAGAAAACACACATGATCCATTTGTGCAGTCACATTGACTTCTGTGGCAAAGAAAAGTATTTACTCTCTTGATCTGGATAAGTGCTAGTTTTCAGTTATTTTCCATCTGTTTTGAAGGCATCATAGTTACTTGACATGATATAATAAACCCTACTCTTTAAAAATCTCAATACATCTCATGGTTTTATGCATGCTTTTTTTCTGTATGAAGGATTAATGAAGATTAGCTGAGCTTATCTGCTCCATGTGCCTCAGTTCAATCTCTTGTTTCAAAAAACCTAGTTTGAAAAAGAAGACCGAGAGTAATGAAATCACTCTTGATACAAACATTTTGTTGCTGCCCTTGCTGCACTCCTTCAGCTTGACAGCTTGCCCATATAGATGGCTAAGAGTCTTCTCTCCAACTGCAGGACTAAACACAACTTTGATGGGATTTACACCTCTTTGAGTCTTGGAATGCATCAAATGTGAGATTGCACTTGATCCCTGACTTCAGAAAGACGTATGAAAATGCACTGTAGGATGAAAAGCAGAGGAACTCACATGGGGTTGAAGAGATGCTACCAGGAAATGGGTGTGCATACCTTAAGACCCATCTAGCTGCTTCCTCTGGTGAGTCACAGGGTTCTTAATTTAGGGTTTATACATCTCTAAAAATTACAAGACCATAATAAGAAGCACCCTTCAGTACAATGCACTCATGTGCAGGTGTCCTTGTCCTCAAGAAAAAAGATCTGCCACCAAAATGGGAGAGTTGGTCACATCACTAGAAAAACTGTCACCTTTCAATAGAAGAGGACATGTCTAATGGGTGGCAGTGCTTTGTGACAAGGGAAAGCAGAATTGCAGCCTGTTCAGAGGTAAGTGGTGATCAGGTATAAGTGACCCAGAGCTCAGAGTTTCAGCTCACACAGTGCTGATGTACTTGCTAATGTTATTGCTGAGTCTAAAGCAGAATTGTGGAGTGCATGCCAGTAAAATGGCCTATAAAAGGAGAGGGCAAGGGCAGCTGGAGCATATTTCTGTGCTGGTATCTAAGGAGTGGCATAATGTGATGACATTCCATTAGAACTGAGAAAATTGCTCACTCCTTAAAATGCAGTTTCAGTCTAGAAGTACAGTAGATACTGTATATACTGTATTCCTGAGGTGTTGGTGATTAAAGTCTGTAATTGACAAAAAAGGGAGATGTACTTTTGTGATCCATGCAGCCGTGTATGGATGAGACACAGAACTTAACCTCTAAGATATTGTAGTGGTCTTTATAATGAGTTAGAATCATTTCACCATTGCAAGTGAGCCAAAGTGACTAATTATATGTGTGTGTTTCTGTGTGTTTACAGACATAAGTAGTAATATTGTATGCAACTTGGGCATTATTTCAATTTAGAGACAGTGTTTTTTAAAGGCTGGTGACATTTGCATTAAATACATGCTGTGCTATGTAGATCAGGGACAATCAATGTCTTGAGGAGTGAGCAGAAACTGATTTGTTAATGCTGTACTTCTAATTGAAGTAGAAGTCTACTTGTACAGACTTGGAGCTTAGCAATAGAAGAAGATCTGAAAACAAAGAGATTCCAGTGGCCAAAGCTTATGCTTAAAAAAAATAAATCTAGTGATTTAAAAAAGTTAATACTACAAAGGCATTTTAATAGCCCTTTTTTGATCTTTCCTGTATTTGGAGATAAACAGCTTTTTCTCAGCACAAAACTACAAGAAGGACTAATTTTTGCTATTTTACCTTTATTGGAACTACTTGACTATTTGAAAACAACTGTGTCTTGTTAAATTGCTGTGCTACTATTTTAAAAGGTGAAATCAATGCTGCTTTACTACAATGAATTCTCTGTATGCAGGAAGAATCTTCTCCCCAGAAATAATCACTGTACTCAGTAAGACCACATGCCATGGGTCTTGCAGGCCAGAACTAAGCAGAACACTCTCAAATGTAAACACTGGACTTAAACTTAGCAGTGTTCTTAAGACTTACACACTTACAATAGGGCCAAAACACATGTTTACAAAGCCTACCAAATAGAAGGAGGGCTGTCAGTAACCTTTAGGCTGCCTGGAGCACTGAAAAGATGTGGCTGTTAAAGGCAAGAGAAGACAACCACCAGAGGACAAAGCATTCCACCTTTCCAACA
Organism: Agelaius tricolor; assembly: GCF_023055355.1. NCBI lineage: Eukaryota > Metazoa > Chordata > Aves > Passeriformes > Icteridae > Agelaius > Agelaius tricolor. Next base: position 17,940,687 of record NW_027269264.1, read on the forward strand.
TTTCTGTGCACTGCTGACTGGGCTGCAGTAGGTAGAGGATTCTTCATTTGTCCTGGGCTGACTTAGAACCTTAGGCACAGCCAGAGTTTCTGTTGCTACTGCTAACACAGGGTCAGTGCCCCCATTAGTTTAAATTTGAGGTGGTTTGTATCATTAGTAGCGATGATCTGATCCTGTTAGGGCCCAAAACTAATGTTTCAGCCTTGAATGGATTGTTGCAAAGATGACAGAATGTTTGAAACCCTGACACATTTGGTGTGGTAGTTCTCATACTTGTCAGTTAAAAAGTAATCCTCTGTTTCTCCTCACTTTACAACTTCTTCAGGCACTCACTGGAAGACTGGGTGCAAATATGAATAAAAGCTGTTTTTCACTAGACTTAGATATTGTTATACTGCCAGTTCTAGTGTTCTATACATAAATATTGTTATATGGGATATATGGGATATTCTTAAGGTTCCTTGACTTACAGTTGAGTATGTGAGGGCAAAGTCACACTTTCTAGGTTTCCTTCACAATCTTTGTTTGGAGAACTTGCCAAATTTTACTGAGTGATTCAGTGGTGTTCTTTTCTGCTCTTTTAAATCAAATGTCAAGTATTGTGTGGGTGTTTTTTCACAAACAGGACAGGACGGCTTGTTATGTTCCTTGAGCTTTATTGCAGCATCAGTCTCATTACATGGCTGAGACAATAGAAAGATAGCAACAGGTCACATTCTGCCAGCAGCAGCCAAAGATTTCTTTGTTACAGAGCACTTAAGAAACTTCTTAGCCAATAGAGTATTGCTAAAGCTTACACACAATTGTTCTAGCCAATTTCTAGAAGTACACGTTCACCTGCTTCACACAATGCTTGCTTGTTTGCTGTCTATTAACAATATGCAATACTTCATTATTAAGCTTAAAACCCTCTACTAACTTGCTAAGGATATTTTTCTTCAGTCTTAAGGTCTACCTTAGCCAAGCCTAAAACTCAAGCTGTTGTTTCACGTCCTTGCTAGCTGTACTATTGCAACTTTTTCTACTTTCAGACTTGGCAGCTGCAGCTAGTTCTAAGTTTTCTGTTCTTTCCATTTCTAAGGCCTGCTTTTACAGCTTTCTGGAAATCTTTTTACCTTTACTATTTCCCATTTTATATGGAGGAAGAACTTAAAGCTTCAGTTGTCCTCTACAGCAGATCTTGTGGCAAGACAAGCATTTAAATGGATTTGTAGAGAGAAAAAAATGGGCAAAGGTGTATTTGCTGTTCTTTCACTGCTACAGATAGCTGGAACATTGCTATGTTTTCTACCTGGATACAAAACTGAAACCAGCAGTTTTTTCTTTCTTTTTTTCTGTAAGGTACTAAATGAGAAAGCATTAGAAGACACTTATAGAATTTTTTTCTAATCAAGAATGAATTTATTATCCTCATGCATGTAATTTGGATCAGTAAATAATGTTGACTTGTTCAAGCACTCAGCTCAGTCTATGAGTATTCTGCACTTTTACATGGAAATCTGTATAAATGCCTTGGGTCCAATCTCCTGATGGTTTTAATTTTTTTTTTCCTCTTTATGGTTGTTGTGGTTTTTTGTAATGGGGTTCAAGAACATTCTCTCAAGACGAGCTCTGGAGTTCTTTACTTTCTATATGAGGACATCCATTTCTGGCTTTAAGTCAGAAGCTGAGTTGGTCTTTTCCCACTCAGCTACAGAGTGTAAGTGGTAGGAAATGAATGAATGAATTCTGGGCAGGAAAGAAATGCTGGAGGAAAGAGAGAGAAAATTAGTTTTAGACGAGAGCAGGGAGAATGCAAAGATCTTGACTAACTAGTTCAACTTTAATTTGGGAATTCACTAGCTGTCCATCAGAAGGATGCATAACTGTCCTCCATTATATCATTGTGCTTTCTCCTGTTGCTCTGCCAGACATTAAAAGGTGGGAAATTGAATCACAGTGAGAGCATATGTCAAGAGTACCTAACAAGATCAGCATATGTTGAATACCTAATTACAAAAAAAAAAAGTGAGTTAGAGTTTGTTGATAATCTCTGTATTCATTGTACCCTGCTGATACAATATCACTTCAAAGTTTTTTGGATGAAACCCATATAAAAATTACTCAAGTCCTGCTTATGCTACAGCCTTTGAACAGAGAGAGGAATTCTTAAAACTGATACAACATATATCCTGTCCAGGAAGTGTAAATGGAGGTGTGGAAGGTGTCTCCAATCTTTCTACCTCATGTCCCATTTGGTCATACAGTGTTCTTGTACTCAACTTGAAGGTTAAAAGTAGCTTTATATGTGAAGGAGCACATTCAGTACTTGGTGTGTTTGGAGCACTGAAACACTAAAGTAACAACTTAGTGCCATAAAGGGATGTCAGTTCCAAGGAAGGTGATAGCCAAACAGCTAAGGAAAAGTGATCAGACTTCACAGGTAGCACTGGGGGAAAGAAAGCATCTACAACAGATTTTGCATTCTCTGGGCAGTACAAGGCATCAAGCAAGCAGAGCAACTAGAACAGTACAGAAAAAGACCTCTTAAGATTAAGTACTGGAAAAATCTGTAGAAGTGCCCTGGTAAAATATTTTTGTAATCTAAAAACAGCACCAGAGATGAGAGGAAAAGATAATGTACTCTTGACTATCATTATTAAAAATCTCTTCCACTGGATGGACATTAAAAATAGACATTGCTGGGATCTGAAGAAAAGATCAAACACAGCCTATGTATTGCAGACCCTCCCAAGTGCTCAGTTTCTGTCTGCAGATGTAAAAGATGGAATATTTGGAGCCTGACAGCAGAATTTCAGAAGTGATGATAATGCCACTAAATCAAAAGCCTGGTTATTGTTACCTCTTAGATTTGAAACTAACTCCTAAATGAAGGATCACAAATTGCTGGTGCTGTTTGGATGTTCTTTGATATAGTTCCAAACAGATGCAGAGAGGAGTACAACCTTGTTTTGTTGCCTGAGTGGATGTTTATCTAGGATACTTCTGAGGGGTTTGTCATCCTATCCAGTAATTAAAAAACATGCTTTCTGACTAATCCATCATTGTAATTTATTCATCTAGATTCAGATTTCTTATATAATTCCCTGGTACTTAACTGAATCTTTGGACCTATATAGTCCTCCAAACAGTCAGGATATAAAATAAGCATGTCCCCATACACAGATCAGCATGTTACACAAAGTCTTATAGAAACAAGTTCTTGTAGTATCATAAAAATTCACCTTTGTCTTATGCAGAAAAAAGAAAAAAAAAGTGGGTGGAATAAAGAAAGAACTCATCATTTACTGCCTTTTATTATGGACATAAGGTAAATGATGAAATCTACTATGAACTCTTTAAGTAGATCTCATTTAGTAGGGAACTCCGTACAATCTAATACACCAATCTAATATCCCAAGTCAATTTCAGTATGTCCTTAGACATCCTAGATGTTTCCCATATTTCTCATGTTCTAGTGAAAGAAGAAGAAATCTCTAGCTCTTGGGAAGTGAGGAGCATTTGGAACTGCAGCTAAAAACAGTTATCCATTTTGGCACATGGATTACCTGATGACAACAGCATATCTATATTTTCAGAGGAACACACCTGCCAGTCAGCACTCTCAGAAACATCTCTGCAGGGTGATTGGAGGTGTGGCAAAAGAAGAAATCGCAAAGCAAACAAATGAGCAAATCATGGTTTCTTTTCTTCTGATGTGAACTCAGTGCTTGCAACACTGCACTCTTGGAAATTAATATCTCCCTTATACAGCCCTGAAAAGTAGTGAAATCCAAGAAATGTCTATGTTGTGTTGCTTGGGACCTCACCTTAGTGCTGGACATGTCCCGCTGTATGGATGATAACAGTTTTAAGTTCTTCTGTTATGTCTTCTGGATGTCCCATTATGTTGGTGATTTTAGGAACTCTCTAAATACAAAGAAAGAATCTTAGAAAGGAAATATTTTTATTCCGTGCAGAGTACAAGGTGAACATTTTCCACAGAGCATGCATGTCAAGGAGTAAAAAGCAGGAGAATTTATGCATTGAAATCTACATAAACCCAGCTCTCTAGTACATAGTTACATCTACATATTGTGTAATTGTTTAACTTGTGCCACTTTATAAAATATGAGCGGCTGTGCCTGTGTGGGCCTCTTAGGGGGTGTGTGGTGGTCTCTGGTTTGGGGAGGTGCCCCCTACTCAATTTGGACCAGAATTCAGTTCAGTATGCACAGAGCTCCAGGCTGAGTGCCAAAGAAGATGTGATCTTTAACTCAGCACCACATCTTCTAAGACAAAAGCAAAACAGGTCATAAAATACAAAAGCTTTCCATAAACATTGAGCAACATCTGCTTAATACACCTGATAGCATCTTTTTACATTCAACAGAGAGGTTAAAGGTGAGAATGATACCATCTGGCTCCATCTGCAACAGAGATCAAAAGAAGGGACAGACAGTGAATTCTTCTTAAAAGACTCAGAGCTTAAAAATACAGAGAATTCTAATTAAAATACAGAGAATTCTGCTTGAAGACATTGATAGGACTTCCAGCTGCTGGTTATTTATTTATGTGGACAATGGCTGACTTGACTGATCATTTTTAAAAGTCAAAGAGCCACTAAAAATAATGCTACTCAGTCATCATCTTCTTGAAATTCTATGAATGACAAAGTCTGGAGAGCCCTTTTGGAAATCTAGGTCCAGGAGTTGTACCTAGGGCTGCAGGGGTGTCAGAGTCAGGATCAGAGTGCAGGACATGGTGTCTTTTGCTTCCCCACTCAGGCTGCTCGAATACACTGCTGTTCAGCAGGCCAGAGAATAGCAGGCTCTATAGACACCCTCCTTGATGCTGTCTAGGTTAGGACTCTGCAAATGGACTGAAAATGTATTATTTTATACACCATAAGGAAAATAATTTTGAACAGAGAGATGAAATCAGTCGTTACCTTGTCATGGTGTGCTGTGAATGTAATGATGTGTCCTTGCAATGGGTGTTTCTCCTTTGACTTTGCAGTGCTGCCTCATCACCTGAGGGAAAATGGCTTAGAATAAGTATGTAATTTCCATTACTTCCTTCCCTGTCTGAAAACTCTGTTTAAAATTCTTCCTCCTCCCCAACAAATCTCAATTATTTGAAATGCAGCTATCAAGAGAAAGATAACCATAAATAAGAAACGGTACTGTCTCTAGTCTAGGGATTGATGAAAAATAGAGAATGATCTCCCTCTACTTCTTAGACTCCTGCCTTCTGAGAAAGATTAAGACAGGCTGTCTGAAATGCAAGGAACACATTGAGATTCTGCTGTGACCCTTTGACCGACACCCAATAGTGTAATATTTTTTTTTTTTTTTTTGCAATAGACAATTTTTTTTTGTCAGAGCAAGCTTGTTTCACTGTAAAAATGTAAACATCTCAGGAAAAAATGACTAATTTCCAGACAAACCACTTGAAATGGAAGCCGGGGCAGAAGCAGGAAAAGTGGGGGGAAAAAAATTTTCAGTAATAATCCTCAAAGGACAAATATTTCATAGGAGGAGCATAGCACACTGTAGGATCAGTGTTGCTTGCAAAATTCTTCTGCATCTCTGGGGTTGCTGAGTTAGCAGGGCTGATTGAGAGGGCTTTAAGCCAGGTTTGAAAAGGGAGAGACAAGACCAGGCTCACTAGAGATGAGCCTGGGGTACACGCCTGTGTTGGGGTGGCATGGACAGCCCAGCTGAAGTGCATCTGCACCAATGCACCCAGCATGGGTAATAAACAATGGAAGCCATTGGCAGCAGGAAGCTGTGGTGTGGTTATCACCATGGGAATGTGGTGGGATCACTGGAGTGCTGCAGTGGATTGCTACAAGCTCCTCAGAAGGGACAGGTGAGGAAGGAGGGGCTGTGGGGTGGCTCTGTGCACTGGGGAGGGTTTTGGCTGTACAGAGCTCAGGGACAGTGGGGATAAGGCTGAGTGCCTGTGGGTGACAGCCAGAGGGATGGCCCACAAGGCAGAGATCCTGCTGGGAGTCTGTCACAGACCATTCAGCCAGGATGAAGTGAAATATTCTATCAGTGGATGTTTCATGGTCACTGGCTCTTGTTCTTGTGGGAGACTTTAATTGCCAAATGTCTGCTGGAAACATGGAGACAGAGGAGACAGAGGAGACAGACTAGAAGGTTCCTGCAGTGTGTGGAAGGTAAATTCCAGACACAGCTTATGAGGGAGCCTAGCAGGGCATGTTTGGCCAGACCTGCTGCTCACAAACAGGGAAGGGCTGTGGGATGTGTGGAGGTCAGAGACCATCTCGGGCACACTGATCATGGAATGACAGAGTTTCTCTCTTCTTGGTGAAGTAAGGAAGAGGGTGAGTAAAAGCTCTGCCTTGAGTATACTGGGGGCAGACTTGGTCCTGTTCAGGACACTGGTTCAGACAGTCACTTGCAAAACAGCCCTTAACAAAGGGCTCCAGGAAGGCTGGACATAATTAAAAAGAAAATCTTAAAGATGCAGGAGCAGGCCATTCCTATTTCCTAAAACACAGACTGATTGAACAGGGAATTTTGCTGGAACTTAGGTAAAAAGGAGAGTTTACCACCTTTGGAAGAAGGGGCAGGCAACTCAAGAAAAGTGCAAGGATGTCAATAGGTCATATAGAGAAAATATTAGTAAGGCAAAAGCTCAGCTAGAAGTCAATCTGACCAGTGCTGTGAAAGATAATTAAAAGCGCCTTTATAAATATATTAACAACAAAAGGACGGCCAAGGAAAATCTCAATAATTTATTGGATGAAGAGGGCAAAAATTGTCACCAAGGATGAGGAAAAGGCCAGGTTGCATGATGCCATCTTTGTCTCAGTTACTAACAGAAAACCCAGTTATCCTCAGGGCAGCCAGCCCCCTGAGCTGGCAGACAGGGATGGGGAGCAGAACAGACCCCGTGCAGTCCAGGAGGAAGCAGTCAATGGCCTGCTGTGCCCCTTGGACACTCACAAGTGTATGGGACTGGATGGGATTCTCCAAGTACTGAGGGAAGGGAGGAGGAGCTCACCCAGCCACTCACCATCATTTATCTTCTGTCCTGGTTACCCAGGGAGGCCCCAGACACCTTGAGGCTGGTCAGTGTGATGCCCATCTACAGGAAGGGTTGGAAGCAGGATCTGGGGAATGCAGCCTGTCAGCCAGACCTCAGGGCTGGGGAGATTTCTGTAATAGATCATCCTGAGTGACATTGGGCAGCACTTACAGGACAGCCAGGGGGTTGGGCCCAGCTGTTGAACACGGCACTTAGTGCTGTGGTTTAGTTGAGGAGATGTTTGGTCAAAGGTTGAACTCAAAGGATATCTGGGAAGTCTTTTCCAGCCTTAATGATTCTATAATTAGGAGTTGTCAAGAAACTACTTCTTTAACCTAAGCACCCAAATTCAATGCATACACAACAGTAGAATGTCTTTCATCCAAAAAGTTCCCAAACAAAATATGTCACACTGTAGTAAAAACATGACCTGAAAAGAATGAAATAAGTGCTGAATCTCAGAATATTTGTAGAGTTAATTAAAAAAACATCATTATTACATTCAAGGAAATTAGAGTAGCATTAGATGCAGTTGAAAATAATACAGCAGAAAATATATTCTGTTTATACTGTTGTCAATAGGAGTTTTTTCCCTTTTCTGAAGAGGTTCTGAATCTTATTTTCATATTTCCAGTTTTTTCAATTATCACTGAAGTATTGGTTCTTCTTACCATGGAGTTTCCTTAATCCACATTTCTGCATCTGTGAAGAATAAATGTCCAGATATACAAAATGATTGTTTTGAGGGTGGAAAGTACTGTGATTCATGCTCGGCTTGGGATTAAAAGAGGTCATGTAATTCCTCCTTGAATCAAACACAAAAGCATACTCCTTTGTATGACGGCATACGCCTCTGAATCATCTTGAATTGAATGAAATCAATTTCCACACAACCCAGATTAAATTAAAAAACCCAGAAGAAAACTCATTTTATAAAATAGACAGACCACTCATCCATTTGAACCTCTATTTAACATATTTAAGACTTCAAAAGAACTTTTCAAATCAGAAGTAGTAACATAATAGGACAATGCAGGACCTTTTTTTAATAACCTAAGGTTCTAATTTTCCAACAAAATTCATTAAATGACCTGAAGGTCTGTCCTATGTCTGTGTTTATAACAAATCTATTAGTCAGAAGTATGTGTTTTCACCTCCATTATGGAATTGGGAGAGTCCATTATGGTGCTATCATAATGATTACTTGTCCTTTGTATTGTGGGTTATCACTTAAGATCCTTTTTTATAAACCAAAACCATGTTGTGCTGGATAACACATAAGCACAGAGCGAAAAGACAATGCTTATCCCTCAATATTGCAGTCTGTAGCACAGCAGGTTCACTGTCTCCACTCTCTTCATGTAAGTGAATGTGTACATCCAGGTGTCACACTTGCCTGGTCCTGATACATCAGCAACAGCCCTGGGAAAGCTCTGGTGTTGGTTCTCTGTACTTTCAGAGTGGGATGCTGTTCACCTGCATAGCTCCTTTCTTCAAAGTCTGTTTAATCAAGGTGAGAGGATTTAAATCTACATACCAGCTGTGTTTTATTTGCAGTGAGTAGTACTTCATAATGGAAATGTAAATCTGCAGCCAAGGTCAGAATGCACTCTGTAGGACAACCAGTTCTTTCATAAATCAGACCTTGTGATTTTTGCTGAAAAGCTTTTAATGGTAAAGGTGGAGGCATGAGAAATATTTTTCCATGACAATTACAACTCCAATAAAGCTGCAGAAAACAGAATAGCTGATTAGTGTTTTAATTAGACAGCTGGAATCATGGTCGTGAACAACTCCAGTCACAATGTTCTTAAATTCTGCATTCCTTATGAATTCAAATTCCTTCAGTAATGCAAGTGCAAAGTGTTTAAATTCTGTTGTGGTGTAAGTGGGGAGCTGCAAGGACTGTTTTGTTGCTGACATACGTAAAGATGACCTAAAGCTATTATCTACTATTTATAAATAAAGTGTAATTATTCCTGGTTTTAACAATCATGCTTTCTTCTTGTATTAACCAGGACAGTAAAAACACATTCATGCCTATTCATTAGATAACAAATTAAACCGAAATGTTAAAGGAGGATGGCTGAGAAAAATCTTAGTGTACTATCAACAGGGCTGCATCTTTCTAAAATTCCTTGTACCTATGATTCTGACAACTCTTACTTAACATTTAACATTTAACTTGAAACAGAAGCAAAGGACAGAGGATGACAGATGGTTATGAAAATAATTACTAAACTCCCTTGATTCTACAAGCAAAAATGCAAGGAAATAGAGGTATCTACTCTTCACATCACCTTTGTGCACCTTACATAATTTCATTTTACTTGTACTAGAAAACACTGAATCGAAAAATATCCTCAACCAAGATGTTTTTTTGGAATACTAAAGATCTTTGCCTTTCCAACCTCAAGGAGTTTCACAAAAATAAAGTGAACTTTATTTTTCAAGGAGTCTAGAGCTTCCCATTAAACAGTAAAGACCTCTTAATTCTTAACATGAGTACTTCTCAAATACAATTCTTGTCATAGATTATTGCATGAGAATAAGAAAAGGACTTTTGTTTACCTGTACCCTCATTTGCTTCTTTTATGACTATGATGATGTACATAATAAATTAAACTTGCAATGCTAGGAAACATTTAAACATTTATTTTTGGTAAGAAACAACTACACTGGTAGTTGTCTGTAGTATTTTCCAAACTGTCTAAACATTTAGAAAGCTTGCCTAGATGGATTACCTTATTATCCACCTCAGAGTGAATTTTACTTCTATGGCAAATTTTAGGATTTTTAAAGTCAAACTATTTATTACATTTTATTTATATTAATATTTTTGTTCCTATTTTTTTTTATTCTAATAAGAGATAGGAACTTTGAGTTTGCAGATTTGAGCCATCATGATTTAAGCCACATCCTACTTGTTATAAATGATCAAATCGTGAGCCAAAATTATCAAAAATTTAGCAAAGATTTCTTAATTTGTCTGCGAGACCAAAGTTCGGTCTTCGAAACCACCACAGCCAAAGAGACAGCGTGAGCCCGGGGTCGGTGCCGGGTGAATGTGGATCTGACCTCCGAATGTCAGAGTCCCCCCAGTTCGTGCTCACGGCTCCAGGCAGGGGGTTTTATACAGTTTATTCTGCCCGAGGCAAAGATGACCGAATTTTCTTTGTGTCTCTTCACATGCATCGCTGTTGCTTTCCACGTGCAGAGGTGGACAAAGGCCGAGTACAGGTGTGCCATTGGTGTCAATGACTCTGGAGAAGCCGTGTATTCACATGTATCAGTTGGCACCCGCTGACTATCTTGATAGATGCAATCGGCAAGGTCGCTCTCGGGTGGATAATCACTCTAGGGTGGCTCCTGACAGCTCAGGAAACCAGTGATCATCACCCTGGAAGCTTCTATTCCTATGTTAAAGCGTGGATTGTTATCTTAACTGGTGTCCAGGAACTTGTTGAATCTAAATAGACAGCTGTTCTGGCCGGGATGGTCAAAGATATGCTTTTGGACTTCACAATATTTTATACCATACATTAATAGCATGAATTACTCCTACCATATATTACATACTGGATCAGTTTTGGGTGAAGATGCATTTTAACATTTCTGAAAGTCCTATGAGATCTATAAAAAATTGCCTTTTCTTGTTGGGTGCTATGCAGAAACAAATTTGTTCTTTAGGGCATAACCCATTACAAAGACACGGGTAAAGCCTCAATTGCATTCAGAGATTTTATGAAGCTGAGATTCAATCACATATATGAAGCTCAACATATCTTCCCCAGATGTTTAGCACTTTTAAATTCTGAAATTTTTTTTTCAGAATTTACATATCAAGATATAAACTGAATAATGGATTATAAGGAACTAAAAATGAGTCAGAATTTTAGCGTCTGCGCAAGCAAGTCCTTTGTCCAGAATAATCCAAACAATGGAACAAAGTAACTCTTTAAGGGCCATTGCAAAAACTAATCGAGATTTTGTATCCCAGCTGTATTTGAAGACACTGTTATAGTTGCTATCCCTTTTTAATTGGGAAGACTGGAAGAGGTAATCTTCTCAGATGGCTTTTAAAAGGAATTGAGGGACCGGGTTAATGAATGACTATTCATCCTAGTCATGAGTTAACTGAGTGAGAAAGTCCTGCTGGTTTTTATGTTGTGGAACTGAGATGAGAGCAGATAGTGGAGTCACCTCACTGGCAGATTACGTGTCCCAGCCCTGCCCGGCTCCTGTGGCTGCAGACCGGCTCGTGTGTCTGCTGGACACCGGGGGGCAGCAGCAGCTTGCTGGTAAGCTGGCTAAACCCAAATGTTCTTCTTAAGTATGACGTTGCATTTATTAAATGCTGAATTATTCATAATTTTGCAATTTGCAAACTAAAGCCTAGTAAACACAACCAGCCCCTGCCCCTGACAGCTTTGTTACATGTACATATGTGGCTGTGTCATGTATTATTACACCAAAAGGCCTTAGCAGAATCTTCAACATGTGACGAGAAAATGCGAGCTTGAATGAGAAAATTGGTCAGTCAGTATTTCCACACAGTTTTCTGCTTCTGCAACAAGACTGTTAAGAAAGGTGATTTTTGTCTGCTGAGAAAAGAACAGAAACCCTCAAATATGTTCCCCATAATTGTGTTATAAAACACACTATGGCCATTGCTAACATAAGACAGGAAAGCAGAAGTGAAAGTCTGATATTCTATTTCAACTCATGTGATCCTGGTAGTTTCCTGCAAGCTAACATATTGTAAAGAAAGGAAAAGGAAAATAAAAGTTTATTTGGGCTGAGAGTAGCTGATAGATTGTTCAATGTGTTTGATTTTGAATCTTTGGAGAAACTACATAAAGGAAAAAGTTTTAAGAAAATTGTTAACATCCCCACACCCAGTCCCCCAAATCATTGCAGATCTGCTTATTACTGCCTTCAGAAACTGAGGTGAAGGTAAATATGTTCCCATTCCACCCTAGTTGTAAAGTCAGAAAATAAATGGGATTAATTTATCACTCTTGAATGCATACTTTGATGTATTCTGTAACTTCATGTTTGCCTATTTTTTTCTTCTCAAGATCTTTGTTTCTTTAGGTGCACAGTATAAACATTACTCATTATATCTCATGGTGCAGGAAAAAAATGGGAAACCTGTCACAGACATCTTTTCATGAAAATCCTTTCTTAGGATTTTTCTTCCTGAGAAGCTGAGAGGCTTCAGGAACAAAATGTAAACAATGGTTATCTGCTGCTGTGGAATGCAACTGGTGCATCTGTGATTGGCCCATCTTGGATGTTTATAATTAATGGCCAATCACAGCCCAGTTAGCTTGGACTCTCTGTCCAAGACACAAACCTTTATTATTCATTCCTTTCTATTCTTAGCTTAGCTAGCCTTCTGAGATGAAACTTTTCCTTCTATTCTTTTGAGTATAGTTTTAATGTAATATATATGATAAAGTAATAAATCAAGCCTTCTGAACATGGAGTCAACATTCTTGTCTCTTCCCTCACCTGAAAACCCCTGTGACCACCATCACAGAAAACAGAAATACCATAGCACAAAACCGTAATGTCATCTACTGAGGTAATAAGAAAATTCTCTGAACGGACCTTCATGCTGGAACTAGTGCAGTAATGCTGTGACATTTTGCCAGGCTGTTTGGACAAGCCCTAAAGGAAGCGACTGATGTGGTTTTTAGTGTCAAGAAAACAATGAACCCACAGAAATGGACTTATTTTGAGATGCCTTTCTCCTTCATGACTCAAAATGCTAGAGAAGAAAGGGGGAGACTAAGAACACAGATAAATTAGATAAACTTTAAATCATAGAATTATTTATGCTGGAAAAGACCCTTAGGATCACTGAGTCTAATTGTAAATCTAGCCATGCCAAGTCTACCCTTAAACCATGTGCCGAAGTGCCACATCTATGACATTTAAACACCTCTAGGGATGGTGAAACAACCAGTTCTCTGGTGAGCCTGTTCCAATGTTTTACAAGCCTTATGGCAAAGAATTTTTCCTATTATCCAGTCAAAACCTCCTCTGGCATATCTTGAGGACATTTCCCCATGTGCTATTGCTTGTAACCTCCAGGTAGAGGCCGACCCCCACCTGGCTACAATCTCCTTTCAGGCAGTTGTAGGGAGCAATAAAGTCACCCCTGAGCCTCCTTTTCTCCAGACTAAACAACCTCACCTCCCTCAGCTGCTCCTCATATGACTTGTGCTCCAGGCCTTTCCCCAGCTCCCATTTCCCTCCTCTGGACATTTTCCAGCACCTCAGCGTCATTCTTCAACTGTACACAGGATTTAAACTGCAGCAGCTCTTTGGTGCAGCCTCACCAGTGCCAAGTTCAGGGCACAATCCCTGCCCTGCTCTTGTTGACCACACTGCTGCTGATAGTGGCCTGGATGCCATGGGCCTTCCTGGCCACCTGGGCACAGCTGGCTCATGTTCAGCATGTCAGCCAGGACTTGCAGGTTCTTTCCCACCAGGCACCTTTCCAAGCAGTCTATCCCAAGCCTGTAGTTTTTCATAAGGTTGTTGTCACCCAAGGGCAGGACTTGTGGCAAAATTTCCAGTTATGTTCCAAACCTAAGCTTTCTAAGAAAATGTTTGCCAGAAGGTTGCAGAATTTTGAACCTTGGACAAAACAAAATAGCCTGCATCAGTGGAGAGACCTAAGACTAGTAAAACTGAAGTTAGTTACAATGTTTTTGCTTGTCACAGTTGTAAGACGTTATATTGAGAAGTGTTAATTGATCTAATACTACTGGATCTGCCTGAAATATCTATGTGTGTGTGTGTGTGTGTGTGTGTTTGAAAATGTTATAATACTTGTATAGTTCACTGAAAGAAACAAACATTTCAGATACTGTGGATTTAATCATCACAATGATTCTTAACTTGTTTCTGTAGAGTTACAATCCTCAAATGACAGGGCAAGACCTTCAAGCAAGTCAAGAGGTCTAAGAGGGTAGAAGACAGAAAGCAGTATAAGGAGCAGTTTATGTGCCTGTGGGGTGTCCAGAAGCTCAGCTTCTTTGAGGTGGGAAAGTGAGAAAAGACCATAGTGATTGATAGCAAGCATTTGTCAGCCAAGGACCTGCCTTTCATTACAGGCAATCACTCGGTTATTCCCATTTTTCATGGCTGGCCATCACTTCCTGACAGTTATTCACCTTTTTACTACACCCTGCTCTGGACAAGCCAAGTTCCTAGCATGGGTTCACAGATTGTGCCAAGGATGGGGCTTGCCAAGAGTTTAGCCACTAATGGAATACACTTACCTATACTAATATCCAAATACTGCCCATACTAGAAAAAATGAAAAAATCACAATACTTTCAAATTCCTAAATTCCATTAAACAAAGCTTAAAAGACTTATGTCTGGTGAAACTTTAAATGTTGTTGTCATATATGTTCCTACAATTATTGGCACACCGAGAGACTCAAACAAAAACTCAAAAGATCATGATGTGGCTTTGAAAAGACACTAACAAAACCTAAAAATTTCCATGTTATACCAAATTTACTTTTGAGCTTGAAGAGTCTTGCTCTGCTCTTCAAGCATTTTCCCATGGCAGTAGGTGATAAAAGATAGTTTTTTCAGTATTTCATGAACCGAATTGCAGGGTTAGCAGCATTAAATTGTACATATTTTTAACATGCTTAACAGCATTTAATTTTAATTTGAAATTGTATAAAAGCCTCACTCTGAAAGTAAACTAACAATGATGCTGTTTGAGACATGAATGAAGATTTTTACCTTTTGAAACACCATAAACAGTAACCTTTAATTTGTCATTTTGTGTTTTGTTGTACTGTCACTTTTAATGATTGTTACACTGGCTGCACATTTGGCACTAACATATTTCTTTTGCTAAAATGTGCATAGCAGAATGTTAGTATTTAAAATATTGTCTCTTATTCTATGAGAATAATAATTTTTCCAGCATTCCAAAATAATATGTATGAACATACTTCTGGAGGCAGCACAGATTTATATTTGAAGAAGCACTGAAAATTTATTCTTTCAGAGTTCTGACTTCAACATTCTTTTATTTGGGTTTTTTTTTTTGAGAACATATGAATATTTTCTGTTCCTTGAATAAATACTTGCAGAAGATTATTTTCCTTATTTTAAAGGAACTACACCAGTGTAATAGTTCTCTCAAAGAAACTGCAGTTTTGTCTTCAGTTTGCTTCGTCTTTTTGTCCTGAATATAAACTGCTCAAGCCAGTTAACTGAGTTTTCAAAGGAAAAACATTTTAATAGCAGAGTTGTATCCTACTTGTTTCCAAAGAAGTGCTTCTCAATTATGCATCTTGCAGTACCGTGTCTCAGTCTAAAAATTAGAATGCATTGTTTCTGGGAGCTCACATGTTAAAAAAGATACATTTTCCAGGGACAACTTTGATAGAGTATAAAATTGAATAGAAATATACAGGCTGCTCAGTGCTTGAACTTCAACTTGAAGCTGAAGTTAGTTGCTAAATCCTTTATTCATGAGCTCACTTTACTTCAAACATTTGAATCAAATAATTCTTGATTCCCAACTATGGTAGTCTTAAAAAAAATCATCATTAATCTGCTATCATGTGCTGAACTAGTGGTTTTAGCAGGGTCTAATTAAAAGATTGAGACATTCAGTGTGGAATTTTAAACTTGAAGTCATAGTAACATCAAGGTAATTGATAGTAACATCAAGGTAACTCATACCCTCTGCAGGAGTTATAAATTGTACTGAGGAATGAGAACTCTATATAACAGTATAGAAAGGATCTTACAAGATCCAAAAGATATTGTCATTCATTACTTTAGCAGCCTTAAGAAAGCAATATGCAATATAATCCCATATTTTGCTAAGACCAAAAAATATGCCTAAAGTTATCCAGCTGTGTAACTCGTCTTTTTGTACTTCATGATAACACAAATATTTCCAGCTGACTAAATGTAACCTGTGAGTGTCCACTACATTTAGGGCTACGTTATTTTCTGAGGGGCATAATTATATGGTTTAGTAAAGTATATGAGCAGAAAGCTGGTGTGTTAGATGTAGGTCCCTAAGTCTTATATTATACTGATCTCAGGGGAAGCTACAAGAAACCCATTGAGTAATTCAGGTTTATATAGCACATGCATGAAGGGTTGTAAGTGCAATGTTTAATCATTTTTTGTCCAATGCAATGCTGCATGTACAAACAGAGCTTTCCACTTTCTAATCATAATTTTCCCTGAAACTGCACAAACTTTGAAGGTCATATATATTATTTTGAATTGTGAGACAAATTTCCTAATCACAGAGACTGTGTAGGATTTCTTTTTCACTGACTGAAATCAGTGATCTCTTTCATCATAATTAAGACCATGATACACAGAGATACTTTTTGCTACCACAGCTGAGTTGTATCTTTGGGGCCTGAGGTGTGATGCTAATAGCATTTTTATCTTCTGGCATGTTGGGGGAAAAAAAAAATAAAATAAGGCAGGAAGTACCTGGGAATGACATGGGAATGTCATGTGGTCAACACAGGCTGGGGATGAGCAGATACAGAGCAGCCCTGCCCAGAAGGATTTGGGGGTGCTGGTGGGTGAGAGGCTGGACATGACCCAGCCATGGGCACTCCCAGCCCAGAGAGCCAAACGTGTCCTGGGCTGCATCCAGAGCAGCGTGGGCAGCAGGGGAGGGAGGGGATTCTGCCCCTCTGCTCTGCTCTGGTGAGAGCCCACCTGGAACCCTGCATCCAGCTCTGGGGTCCCAGCACAGGGAGGACATGGAACCGTTGGAGTGACTCCAGAGGAGGGGGCCCAGAGGAGCCACCAAGATGATTGATTAGAGATGGAGCACCTCGCCTGTAAGGAAAGGCTGAGAAAATAGAAAATTTGGATTGTTCAGCCAGGAAAAGAGAAGGCTTCAGAGTGACCTAACTGTGGCCTTTTGGTAACTGAAGGGAGCCTGCAAGAAAGATGGAGAGAGACTATTTACAAAACCATGCAGTGCTCTTAAACAACGCAGTCAGTAGGCTTGTATCACGCAATGCCAGTGACTTCCCATATGCCTACCACTATTTTCTAAATCCCATTAATTAAAATAATCCTCACAATTCATTTTTATTTCATCAGACACAAACATAAGACAGAAATATTTAATTAGACACAAACTAAAAATAAAAAGATGAGTCTGTATTTCATTTGGACAGGCAGAGTGCATGGTGTTTTAATAAGAATGGCATTTTTGGGATCCCAGCAAATGACTGTAGAGTACTGACCTGTCTATCTTTCCTTCTCCAGAAGTTCAGATTTTTGAACATATGTCTAAAGAGACTGAAACATGAATTTAATCCTGTATTTCATCTTAATAAACAACTGGAGTGACATATCACGCATCAACTTTATTTAACCTCATAATTTTATGTCACCTCTTTGGAAATGATTGGTTTGATACGTGTTGTTTGGTCTCAGAATAACAATTAATTTAAAAAATCAAGAACAACATAGCAAGGGATATAAACAAAAATGTGCAAAATATCACCTTGCATGAACAAAGCTGATGAAATTCTTCTCTTATTCTCAGAGACTGATGTAAAAACCTGAAAGCAGTTATAGCTTAAGTAGTAAGAAAAAAATGTAAGTCCCTGAATTTACATGCATGTTCTACCTCCTCATTTCCCCCAAAAAGCAAGGTGAGCGAATACATTCACTCCCATCAGTCTGAAGCACGAATTCTAATCTGGCTCATAATTAGAGAAAATAAAATTTGGAGTGAATTCCAGCTGACCCAATTAAGTTGCTGGCCTAACACTCCGTGGGTTGTTCATCCCACTAGAAATGACAAACATGGTGAGCAAAAAAAGTTTGCACAGCCCTTTCTGCAGTATCAGAAGCTTCTAAGTTGCATTCACAGTATCATTAAATTGGCCAATGTATGAAAGGTTTTCTGTCAGCCTAAGCATTCATGCTGTTCTTTTGCTGAAAAATGCATTCTCATATTGCTCAACTAATATAAAATAAATGCCATGAGAAGATGGAAAATTTTAATGCTGCTCATGATCAGGGGAGTAAACGTCCACTGTTTGTAACAGCCATGGTAACAGGAAGCAACCTAGACTTAGTAGGTCTTATCCTGATATGTGTAATAATAAGTCATTCATCTTTTAAGAAATCAGGAAAGTTGAAAAAAAAAGGGTTCTTTTAGGGATTAGCCTTAGATTTGTTCCAAAGTTCCCATGCTTCATCCCATTCATTTACAAAAGCAATCATGTAGCAGTCCTGATTTTGCCCTCTGGCTCTTCTCTTGCCATTTCCTCTTCACAGTTTCTTCAGTGGTGACCATCCCACTGCCTGTCTTGTGACTGGCCACTCAGCAGCACCCATCTGCAGTGACCTTTCTCTTCCTGTCTCAAGACCCGTGGGGGCTGCTGAAGCATTGCTGGGAGCTGGAGCTTACCCATAACTGCTCCATGGATGAAGCAGTCCAAGATGTATACACATCTTTTCAGAGAAGAAGTTATCTGATTGAGGGACACTTTACCTGTTGGAGTTGTTTTACCTTTCTGTTTCCCACTACATCAGGAAATACAAAAAAGTGTCAGGTTTTTTGTGTTTGGTTTGTATGTGCCTTTCTCATAGAGAAAGACAGATCTCTAGGATAGATCTAGCATAGATCTTTTAACATTTCCTGCCAGACTTGTTCAATTTACAGTAATTGTCCTAAACTTATGCACAGAGAATTAGAGAAAGAGTGAATAAATTGTCTAGTGGGTGGATGGGTACCTCAGCTATGGATCACTTAGGTTCACATTCTTGTTCTTCCAGGATATCCCATGGAAATAAATATCCTGTCCCATATTCTTAGCTCCTTAGGTTGTTGGGGTTTTTTTCAGGGGATCTGATGAAGGTAAGGGAAACTTCAAAATATATTGTTTCCCCTGATATTGAGGCAATACTTTGGAAATTAACATATTTCTTCTACTAATGTCTACACACAATGTCTGGAAACACTTTTCAAAGTGTATTTATTAAAGTTCCTGGTTTTATATGACCACTGAGATTGATATTGCTAAAGGAAATTTCTTGAGCCTGCATTTTGCTCACTGCTTCAAGCTATGCTCCTCTATGGAGCTGAGAAGTCTGAAGTGGGACCTGAAATGCTGTACACTGAGAACTAACTTTGGGACAGAATTAGTTTGCTCATTCGTAAAGCTTACAACAAGGAACCTCAACCACTGAGCCAAGCTGCCTTCAGAGAATGAAGTAAGGAGATAGGTAAAAGAGGCATTCCTAAGATGCATGCCAGGTGGGTCTCTCTGCTTCTTGAGAAATAAACTCTAGAGTTAAAGAAGTTGCTACATTTGTAAAGAAAGCTAACCTGTTAGAATATCCATCTACACTCAATTATAACACCAAGAAACACATTATCTCTGTAGATCTGTCTAAAGTCTGATAGCAAACTTGCCTGAAAGCATTCATTTTATGGAAAAAAACTTCCACAAGTGCATTATTTTCTGAACGCAAAATAGTTTTTAAAAATTTTTCATATTTGTAAAGCAATGATATTCTAAGGAAATTGGTAGACTTTTTTTGCCATGTAGTATAACATGCATTGTAAGTATTTAATATTTTATTTTATATAGGATATTCTAAGATGTACCAATATAATATTAATAATATACCTTTGATGAGTGTGGAGGTGATAAGGATATAGGGAGTTCTACTGGGGGACAAGCTGAATAAATGACAGTCTTTATCACCAGCTTACATTAAAAAATCACCACTGAACAAAATGATATCTTTATAAAATAAAAAAAAGAGGCCCACCCTTTCCATTTGACACTACCTTTGTTAAATAGTGTTCACTTTGAACTTTTCTAGGATCATAGCTGTGGATTCCTGACAATCCTCACCATCCTGCACAGCATAACCTGCAAATAAATGTAACTTTTCTTCTGCTACTCTGAAATGTAAAATAAGGATTGAATGACTCCAG
This sequence comes from Agelaius tricolor, assembly GCF_023055355.1. Classification (NCBI taxonomy): domain Eukaryota; kingdom Metazoa; phylum Chordata; class Aves; order Passeriformes; family Icteridae; genus Agelaius; species Agelaius tricolor. The sequence continues at coordinate 17,960,727 of NW_027269264.1, forward strand.
CCAGCCCCACCCAGCTGGTGTATTGGGCATGATGTTCTGTGGTATGGAATATCCCTTTCACCAGTCTTTGATCCACCTTGGGGAGGTTTGTGAAGGACTGTATTCCATGGAAGCAAGAAAAGAGCAAGATGAGAAAGAAGTGGCAGAGACAAATCATAATGAGCAGACCACAGCTCCTGTTATTCCCTGTGGCCTTTGTGCGTCTGTGTGTGTGCATGTGTAGGAGTAGAGGAGCCAGGAATGAAGGAATGGAGATGAGCTCCCAAAGAAGAGGAGCATGGGGGGAAGGTGGTTGCAGTCTTGTTTTTATTTTTTGTTACCCTATTCTTAATTGGCAATACATTCAATTAATTTTCTGGAAGCTGATTCAGTTTTGGCCATGCTGGTATTTGGTGACTGATCTCCCTGTCCTTATGTCAACCCATGGTCTTTTTCTTGGTATTTTGTTCATCTGTCCTGTTGAGTAGGGGGAGTGAGAGACAGTTGAATGACTGATTCATGGTTCAGTTCCTCAGTTAATAAGCAGAATATCTATAAAATCCAGCAAGTTTTCAGATTTGTTCTTTATAGTATGTCAAATATGCAGAACATATATTGGATTCAGGCATAATTGATGAAAACTGGAACTCTAACATTGCTTGAATCTAAATCTTCAGTTTACTCTTTGTTGTATTAAAAGGATCTAAAATAATTTTACAAACTTCAGTAGTTTAGCAGAAAAATATCTACTTTGATGTTTTAGAACTAAAATGCATTTCAATTCATTATTAACTAAAAAGAAAGTGTTGTTTTGAACCATCTTTAAGTAATGTGTATCCACAGTGCACACGTGACAGTGTCTGTAATGAAAGACACAAAGTGTATTGTCTTGTCAACTTTCCAAAAAAGCCCTGCAAAAAATGAAAAGTATTTCTAAATCAAGCAAAGTAGAAGCGGTGCTTCTTACCTCAAAAAACTATAAATCTGTCAGTGCATTTAAAGAAAAATAGTAGAGATTGAAAACCTGGAAAGCAAAGTACATCAATGCAAGCTTCTTTACCTGCAACTGATCACTGCTGTTGAAATGCAACTGTGTTATTTTCTCTCCTTTTCAACTGATGCGGAGATTTCAATTCTAGCTGCATTTCTCCAGATTTTTTTCTAGTTTGATTTTTATATTGATTTCAACATTTTTCATTTTTTGAGTGGGTGCCTATTTGAATGTTTGACACCATCTTCCTGGCACCAAGATTTTATATTTGGTGCTTTGGAGCAATCGATACATTTACGTACATTAATGGAGGCTTTCAGTAAGCTTTTCTTACTTTGGAAGTTTATGCTACTCTTCAATGTTATGTATTACACATATCTAAGCATTGGATACTTTTTTCATGATTAAACATTGCACACTTCCATATAGGTATATTGTTGAAAAAATGCACATGCCATTTTAATATACTAATATTAATATTTGAAAAATAGTAGGTATAATATCTGATACAATTTTCTGACTAAAGCACCTGTATTTAAATAATATTAATGTATTATTTAAAACAATAATACACTAGTAGAAAGACCAAAAATCCAGGTACTTCTTTTGAGAATATAAGGTTTAATCTATGAGAGTCGTCTCATATGTCTTTTCTATCTCCAATAGAAACCTGAAGTCTTTGCAAGGAATGGAATTCTTAAAGACTATTGCAACAGGCCAAGTGGCTTTCTGGTATAGTGATTATATTGATTATAAATATGTGCTTCAGGAAGAGATGATTTCAAAATAGAGTGATGACAGTTTTCTTCCTGACAGTCTTTTTGTATGTCTCTCATGGTTAAGGACTGCCTTCCATGAAACTGTTTGGCTCTCATGTTTTTCATTTGTTTTTGTGGCTGCACCACATGAAATCGATTCCAAGCAACAAAATAAAATATTTCTGAAAGCAGAAAACAGTTGTGAGTTTTATGTTTTTACTACAACTCTGCTATTTACAAGAAAACATATTAACAATGACAAATAAATGCAGAGTCCAGAAGGGAGTTCTGAGAATCAAGGGTCAAAGCTTCTGGGCCTTATATAACCATAATCTTTCAAAAAACAAAAAAACACTAAACAAGTTTTGTTTCTCACTCTTCTCCTCTTTTAAAAGGAAGTAATAGTAAGCAACTTCAGAGGAACACTGCAAGTTTTAGTTACCTGATACACTAAAGAGTTTTAATATTCTTAGAAGGGACAAAATGTTATTATTTCTTTTAAGATTGAGATTTTAATTTTCTTCTTTAAGAATGTCTGACTCTCCAGCGGACTAATTGCCTCCATATGGGAAAAGCCTGTGCAAGAGGCACTGAAGACAATGGCATAAATCAAGGGTAATGTTATGGACCTTTACAAATCATTCCAAAATTGTTAAGAAATGTGATATTTTGCTGCAAGACATTTTCTGTGGTGTGTTTCCACTTAGCACACAGAGTGTGTACTGCATCCAGACATTTGCAGCTCTCTTGATGTGCGTTTCCTTAGAAGCCAATGCTGAGAGCAGAGCTTTGTTTAGCTTAGAAACAGTTGCACCAGCAAATGCTCCTCTTCACCTTATACAGTACATTGCACTAGAAATTTGCTCAGGAATACATCAACCTGACTGTACAAGAACAACTCTCTCTGACTTCCTCATAGCTGAAACCTCACGCCACATCATCTACATTTTATTTCCTTACACTATTGTTCTTCAACATTTTTAATTGACAGATCACCTGACCTTTCTGAAATACACACACATAGCTGTGTATCTCTACTCTTATGCTGCAGGCAAGAGACCTGAGCACTACTTTGTGTCATATGTAAACAGAAAGTTATTACTGTATTAAAGTGCATTTTATGTCAATGTTAGGAGAAACTAAGTTTACAATTTCCTACAACAACAACAACAACAACAACAACAACAACAAAACAAACAAGCAAAAAGATGGCAGTTAGTCTGGGATGCAAGAGGATACCCACAGCAATCATTAACTCCCAACTTTCCTTCAGGGCACTTGCTGTTTCTCTGATTGCAATATTTTTATAGATTATCTTCTCCTGCCTTACTATTAACCTTTGTTTTATAGAAATGTGATAAATAACACTGTAGATGTACTAATGCGCTTCCTGTGAGAGAAGGAAAATACAGATAGCATTTGGAATCAGGTGGGAGTGGGGAGAGCCTGTTGGAGGGATGGGGGCACAGGAGACAATTATAAACAAAATGTGTTTGCTTAAGGGAAGTCCATACTGGTGTCCTGCAGTCATTGAGTTGTTCAGCTGACAGCACTAAGCCTCCATAGTTTTCATGTTGGCTTGTGCTTCCACCTAGAGGAAGAATTAGTGTCCTCAGGGGAATTCCTGAGGCTGCAGCCTATAAATCATATAAGTTTGTACAAAATGCCAGGTTCAGTTCTTGGGATTCTTAGGGATCTTGGAAGCAAGTTAGGTCTACTGTGACATAAAGTGTATATTGTGACATACAGCATACATATGCCATGTTAGCAGAGAGAGCACACATTTGAAATATCTATGTGGAAAGGGTATCCTTTGTAATTTTTTGTGCCAAATGGTGGTATCAGACTCCCTGACTCTATTTGCAAAAGCAGCTTCTGTAATGTTGTTCCATTTTTGCTTCCTTTTTTGGAAGGAAATAAGTCATAAATGCTATAACTTTGGGTATAGACTGCTTCTTCATTTGCTGCTTGAAAATGGTTACAAATGCCTGGTTTTGTTTGCTCCCCTGCATTTCTTGCTATGGAGGACTGTGAAGAAGAATACTTAGAAACAAACCCTTGAAACAGCAGTTTTATTCCTGGAAAAAAGCATTACCATTATTCATTTGTTATTTGAAGAAGAAGCAGCATGGAGCAAACCTGAGTTGCTGTATCATTTATTACATGACTCTGTGAACTGCAAGTGGGAAAGGGGAACATGAGCAAAATATCTGCTTTTTCTTTCTCTTTCATTGTACCTGTGCAAAAGTAGAGAGGACTCAAATTCTGTGCAGACATGAAAATGCTTCTGAACTGACTCTAAAATATACACATGCTTAATAGTTCTATGACTGCTTTGGTTTTTGTCCTTTCTGAAGCTCAGAAGGCAAGACCCAAGACTGCATATTCAAAATAACAAAAAACTTTAAAAGAATGTGAAAGAGAAACAAATATTCATACAAGGGGGAATTCTGAGATCTGATATAGGTGTAAATAGAGCTGCAAGGGAAATAACTGACTCCACTAAAGCTTAACATTGCCTGTACTGGAGGCACATATTCTCAACTACTGAGTTTCTCAGAAAGTGCTATAATGGGTTATACCACTAGAATTCACAATTTCCCTGTACCTGGAACTTATATAGCTATACTTGCTAAGTGTGCTGTGAATTCACCCATCAATTTTTATTAATTACATTGATTCTTTAGAATGCTACTTGTTAATCACTGTCTGCTAATGATAATTTTTGTCTGGTGAGTATTTTAAGAGCAATTTTCTTCCAAGTGAAAGAAAATAATCAGTAATTTAAAGGATGGTATTAAAATTCCTGAAAAAGTTTTAAAAGCTGAAGATGTGCTATTGCAATGTATTTATAGGATCATGCACTAGAAACTGAAAACTGGAGACAGTTATTTTCTGAATGGGACATTGGAGTGAAGGGGTGAGCAGCAGTAGCTGCTATGATAATTCCTCTTGTGGAAAGCTACCAAACACTACTCTGCAGTGCCTGGGGATATATGAATCTGACATTCAAAGTGAAATGCTGTAAATGCTTCAACCTCTAGGCCTTTACAAAGAAATTAAATGCCTGTTATAGTTAATTTTTTATTATTTTAGTAAAAAGGATAAAAGGTGAGAACTTAATTCTTCTTTTTAATCAGTGACATATATGAAGAGTCGGGAACATAGACAAGTCAAAACATTAACAATGGCTTTTCTACTACTTAATATGAGTGGAAGAAACTTTTGCTTCACACCAGAGAAGCAGAGGAACAGCAGTGTCATCAAAAGATCTAGTTAAGTGGCTAAGAGTAATGCCAGCTGAAATTTCAATAGAGGAAATATCTGGTATGCAGTTGTATACATTGGAATATTGATATTCACAATTTCTGTTTCTTGAACAAAGTCAGGCTTAAGTAAGTATGTTCTTCCATCTTGGCATTTTTCATTTACTTCAAATTGACTGTCCTATATTTTTTAGTTGATCTTTTACATTGTACAAGCTGCTGCAAACTGTTAAACTCTTTTAATATAAAGCAAGCAGGCAACACCCACTTCAGTTATGGTTGATCTTTGATTTCCAACCCCCACAGTAAATGAATCTAAAATTATTTAACTTAGCTTAAATGAAGTAGGCTCTGTGTTGATAAAGGTCAAACACCTCTCCCTTTCTCTGTTTAAGTCTGAAGTCTTGCATTTGAGTTTTTAGCACTAGCACCCTAACTAACCTGCCATTTTCTGCTGCCAAGGATTCTTCAGCATTTTAATCTGGTAGCATTTTTTAATAATTTATTTCTACTACTAAATGTCATAACACAGGAGAGAAGCATGTATTTAGAAGATAAACTTTTAAAATATAGAACAACAAAAATTAAAAATGTTCCATATTTGTTGCAAACTGGATCTTACTTGATGAAGCTGTATTTTAATAATGTAATTTTCATTTCAATTCTTGTCCTTTGACTACCAAGTGCTCTCACGATCTAAACTCTAGCACACTGATATATGTGTCTTTAAAATATGGCATCAATATCAACCTCACTACATGCCTGAAGCATCACTGAATGTGTTTTTCTTGCAGACTAAGCCGAGAAACAAGAACCTAGAAAAACTTTTTGCTAACTCATTTCCCATCAGAAATTGGCTAAATGACCTTCTGAACCTCTAAATAGTGGCTAAATTTTTTTTTAAGTACTGCTGTGAGCCAGCAAGGTTTCCCATGTGGCCGCTGTATGCGTTCTCCTGGATGTCAACATCCCTCTTCAGACTGAAAGCATATACCATTTTGATATACAAACAGGTTTACTGGTTCCCTTAATCCTCCTCATTGATTAGTCTGATGCTATTATGATGAGCTAATTTTCAATATTGTCCCACAGACTGGCAGACTGTAGACTATGATCTGAATCAATCTAATTCATTTATCTGATCAGTTCATTAATAATAGGAATATTCAGCTAATCCTTGCATTTTGTGATTAAATGAATTATTTGGGACTTTGTAGAAAGTAACTACTGTTTTAATTAAATCAATAAAAGGATGGTTGGAATTATTAATGTTTTAATTGGATAATATATCAGTGACAGAGAAAGGAGGATCAAGTACACTCTCAGCAAATTTGCAGGTGATACTGAGTGGTGTGGTGCAGTTGCCACAACTGAGGAATGAGAAGCCATCCAGAGGGACCTGGAGAAGCTCGAGAAATGGGTCCATAAGAACCTCACAAGATTTAACAAGACCACCTGGGATGGGGCAACCCTCAGTATCAGCACAGGCTGGGGAATGAACAGACCAAGAGCAGCCCTGAGGAGTAGGATTTGGGGGTGCTGGTGGGTGAGAGGCTGGACATGACCCAGCAACATGACATTTACCTAAATTTGATTACATTAGCTCAAATATTTTCATATATTTGAAAATAAAGAACCTTGTGATGAAGCATCCCAAGACTACTTTGAGAAGAAAGCCTAAATTAACGTCCACTCCTTGATGTACTGCTATAAAAAAAGGGGTAATAAGTGCATATCACCTTTTTCAATTCACAAAGAATAAAACCTTGATCTTGAATGACAACTGGCTATCATATTTTCATATAATCTACTTGAAAAATATTGATAGAAATGATGGAGAGCACAACATCATTGCACTGATAAATCTGAAGCAAACCCATTAAAAACCTTTTAAATACTCATGGGTTTCTCTTATGGCTGTATACAAACTAAACACGAATAAAATTGAAAATTGTTTCCAAAACTGCAGGCAAAAGGTAAGAAATTACCAATATGCTGCAGCTGAAAAATTATCAGTAATGTCAACCACTCTTGATGAAGATGTTGTCATTTTACATGTCTTTAATTCCAAGGGTGTGAAATATTGCCTTTAGTCAAAACAAAAAGCTTTTTTCTTCCAAAATTTAGACTTCAAATAGAAAAGTCTTATCAGGTATCACAAATATTTAATGTCATGCAGTGAGTAGAATCCGATGCTTTTCAGTCTCTTTCAAACTTTTTTGAATGTGCTGTTCTTCAAAATGCCACTAGAGCTAATTATTTTCCATTTCCAGCATTACCATTTCTTGAAATATGAATTATTTAATTGTTCCTTCTACCTGGACACGGGGAAAGTAACAGCCATGTCATAGTGCTGCAGAACTAAGTCAGCGTGCCTGCTCTTGTGTTGTCCCAGAAGGCAGCCTCCATTTTCTGGCACCAGCCCTGGAGAAGTGGTGGTGGTGCTGTTGTATGCAGAACAAGGGCAGTAGCATTTGGTGACAAAGGCAGTGCAGGATTGGCACAAAAAGGGCTATCCCAGTCCAGTCTGGCAGATGAGCTGCCAGGTGAAATAATGAAAGGAAGCATAAGGGGGCGGGGGCTGCCCATGGTAATGGAGGGTGGCTGCTTTGGACTGCAGTTAGGGAAGCCACCAGACCACAGCACACTCCTGTCTTCTCATTCCTCTGCCACTGAGCTGTATTGTTGCCAATAATCTACAGGACAGATAAGAAGGCAGCGACCCCTACCCAGTAGTGGTCTCACAGGGAGCTGAAGACCTCTAAATCCTTGGGCAAAGAGACCTCTGTACCTTTCTTTCACTGGGTGGCATGGGGCTGAGCCGCTGGCATGACCTCTAGTGAGGTAGTGGCCATGTCAGTGGGTGAATGCTGGTGGCAGACAGCACAGTTCCCTCAGGATTGGTGTCTCTTGGTCATCATGGAGGCATGCAATGGACAGCTTTGTTGTGAGGCTGGGAGACCTGTGGGCACCATGGCAGGTGCTGCTGGCAGCATCAGAGGGTGGTTGCTTCATTTAGTGGCTCTCCTGTCTCTGACAGCTGAAGCCCTGGACAGGAGCATGAGCACATCTTCTGCCCTCTCCTTCATTTGCCACTCAGCCAAGGAGTGTTGCAACTTTCTGCAGAGATATTTACCTAAACATAAAGAAGCATCCTCTCCTGCCCCTCAACATCTCATCTAGTATCCTGAGATATATAGCATCATGGTCCTACAAGTAGCTAGAAGTTCCCCAGAGCTGTGGACAGAAGCAACTCTCCAGCACCCACATTCTTTTTTCTTTCACAGAGTGAAAAAAAGTTTTTAAACACAAATTTTCTGACTCAGTAAGCTATTTCTCCTGAACCTAGTTTTGCTGAAGTCTAGTAAATCTATTCTGCTGCAACTAATAAAGTAAAATAGTATGTGGCTATGGGATTCTTCATTCAAAAAAGACAGAAACCACCATACAAACACTTTATACATTTATTCTGGATGTGTGTATATACACATTTCACAATGCAAGTGAAATTGAGTAACGGTAAGAGCAAGTAAATTTTTGGATACGAAACAAAATTTTGAACAAACCACAATGCTAAACTCCTTAATTGTGCCATAACTGTAGTTAAAAAAAAATGAAAACAACTGCGAAAGGGACTTCTAATTAATTCCAAGGTTAAGCACAGAGAAGAAAAAATGTAACATATAAGCAAAAGCTGAATTTCTTATTCATGAGTTAAATAAATTAGCAACACAAACAAAAGTTTCATCACAGCTGAATTATGGTGCAGTGCATACATGAAATTGGAAGATATTTGGCAAGCATCATAAAAATTAACATAATGTATCTCAATATTCAACAATCTCTAATAGCCCATAATGCAGTTTCCACTTACTAATGCCATCTTTGAATATCCTGGGGAAAAAAGTATTTTTAAGTTTGGCAAGAATATTCAGAATTATATTAATGAACTCAATTATCTCACCTAAAGAACTCAGAAGAAAACAAATTGTCACTCTATATTCATTATGCTTTTTTTTGGTTTCATACAGTAAATGATAGTACTCCTGACAGCTACCAAGCTGGAAATCTCTTTTCCTGGAGAAAAAGACAGTGAGAGTCAGTGAGGCAAAAGTGAAGTAAAAAACCCCACACTCTGTTATTTCTTCTTTTGTCATCCCATAGTCTTCTCATTTGTCACACCTGTTGTTCGCACTCCTGTTGTAATGACTGACTAACTATGGGTTCAATATAAAGCCAGAATTTGAACTAAATTAAAACTCATACTATGGCTAAGGAAGGGACATGTTACATCACTTCCAAAAATAGAGTTTTGGTAAGTTTTAGATCATTTTTAAAGATGCTTGATTTTCCAATGCCCCTTACTGGAGTTCTCAACATTTGATATTAGCTATAGATTACTCCTAATTTCCCTGCATTTCTGTCCTTGCCAACTTCCTCCTTTTTTTTTCTCTTCTGGTGGTTTTAAAAGATAAATTTCATTTGTCATCTTTTATATCAAAAATTGTAGCTAGAAATGATGTAGTACTAATCTAATTCAATTAAATTCATTAGAACAAGGATAACCCTTGACATTCCTATCATCATTCTTAAAGTGTAAAATGCAAAGGATTCCTATAAATATTAATTAAACTGATGTAGGAATTGAAGTGTTCTAAGCATAGCAACAACAAATATATGGTACAAGAGTATTAAAGTAAGTTTTTAAATAATCACAAACCAGACAATATCAAAAATTAATTTTGTCTTTTACCCTCAATTTGTTTTCACTGGATTTTTGTGCATACATTTTTTCTTTTGGTTATTACTATATTTGATGAATGCTCATTTGAGAAACTTCTTTTAAAACTGAATAGTAAAAATGATCTAAGAACAATTATTAGAATAATTATTACTTATATTCAATGTAATTATTTAGTGTTGACTTCAGGAGAATTCAAACCCAGTTATATCCAGTATCCCTGTGATAACCAGTTTTCTTGCACAAAAATTAATAAATAAACACACCTCTGTTCCAAACATTTCATAGGTTATGGCACCAATGACATTCCTAATGCCAAATTAAGATGATTTGTGCTAATTTTTTTTCTTCTGTAACTGCTGTACAGCAGCAGATAAAATGGTAATGAAGTAGTGTTAAGGACAGAAAAGAAAGAAACAAATTTCAGCGACTTAAATATATGAACAGTGGCAACACTGCCCCAAACACATCAATAATTTACTCATATAAAGCTATTATAGTTTGTGCTCAATGTAGAAATGGTCAAAAAAAATCTACCGGTGAACTGAAAACAAAAAGACAATATATTCTAAGTTTACAAGATTATGCTGCCAATTTGAACAATTAGAAAGCAACAAAAAATTGCTCCTCCTCAAACTAGATGAGAAAATAGTCTTCCTCTGAAGCTATAACCCCATCTAGTGGGACTTCTTTTTAATAGCTGATAGGATTTGATCTTTTCATTACTCTGAGTGATGTGTTAGCAAGGACTACCAAATGGAAGTGGGAGATTCTCAGGTTTTGTCTTCTCAAGATTTCTCCTTAAAGGATTCTGTCTTTGCTACTTTCATAATTACCTCATCAATTACAAAGGGTTGGCACAGAAAGGAAGATATCGACTGTATTATTTGGATAAGCTCTAAAAAAAACTTAGTGCAACACTGTGGAAAAAACATGATTATAAGAAAAGTACAATGTGGGAATAGTGTTGGTCAATGTTCCTCAGAGTACCTCGCCTGCATGAATTTCAAAGTTGTCTTCCCTCATTGAAATTAATAAACCACAAGGGGACCCAAGAGCATAAAAGAACATAATGGTACTGTAGTGAATGCTGGGGACTAGGATATGATGAATTTAACCAAAACACTAATGAATTCGTGCAGCGTTCACAGATAAATTGCAGTCTGAACATACTCTACTGGTTTTGTTCCATGTCTTTAATGACACAAGGAAATCGAGGAGTTAGACGGCTCATAGGTTCTAAACTCTCCTCTCCCTGGGAATGATGACATATAGAGAAGGGAGAGAGTGGAGGGTGTTTCTGGTCCCTAGTACTTATAGTTTATCACATTACTGTAACATATAGCTCAGACTCAGGGCAGAAACCATGACAAGTGCCTGTGCTGGAGAATAAGCTGGCCCAACTCTTGCACACTCTATTTTGCCATGGATAGAAGAAGCCTTCCTGTTGTTTTATTGACAGCTCACTGAGTAAGGCTATCTTCATCAGCACCCTGCCAAGACAGAGCACTCTCACAAGCTGCAGAGGTTGCTTTCAGAAACTTTGCTGATCCAACAACATCATCTTCTTCATTCAAATGATTCTGTAATCTTTGGTATTCATTTGATCAGTAATTATGGTTATCAACACTGACATACAATTCCTCACCAATTTTCAAAAGAGCACATCCAGTGAAACAAATGGGGCAATTATACTTTACTCAGACCAGCCACTGCATACTTGGAAAGCTGGTCAGACAGTGCAATTGTGGTTTCTGTTTCAAAGGCTCTGAGTCTGTAAGACTGTCAAGACTTGAGACTTAAAACTGAAGAGCAGATATGTAGAGCTACATCAAACTTCCACCTATCCCTGTTCAGAGACAGTGTATACTTACGCAAATAGTGGAAAACACAATCAACAGCAAAGGGACTCTGACAAACTCCCCCACCTTTCTGCAGCCAACAGGGTGGAAGACTTTGTGCTGGTTAATAGCTCTTAAAAGAGTTTTACTCCATCAACTTGTATAATTATCTTTTAAACCATTTGTAGTTTTTTAACCAAAATATCCCGTGCAATTTGACTAGAAAAACACTTGCTTCTGTTGGTTTTAAATTTGTTCCTTGATAAGCCCATTTAAAGCCTCCTTTTCCTTCCTAACAGAATATCAAGCAATGACAGCACTTTCTCCATGCCAGTCAGGATTTTATAACTGTTGTCGTATCATTCCCTTCCCTCTGTTATCTCTCACATATGAAAGCCATTCCCTGACTCTTTTGTTAATTACTTCTTTTTTGAGATGGGGTTACAATAGCATAAAGACTTCATGGATTCATGACGTACTGTAGTATTTTCAACTTCTTTCTTATCTAGTTAATTCCTATTATTTTAAAAAGGTCTATTTTCATTTTCAAACACTTTTGAGCACAGAATCATAGAATTGTTAGGGTTGGAAGTGACCTCTGGAGGTCATCTAGTCCAAATGCCCGGAGGCAGGGTCACCTAGAGAAGGTTACAGGGGAATACGTCCAAGTATTTCTTGTATTTGGAATGTTTGCAGAGAGGGAGACTATGATCTTTTGGGTAGCTTGTTCCAAGTGCTCTGCCAGCTTCAATGCAAAGAATTTCTTCCTCATGCTGAGGTAACACTATAGTAGAGGAAATGTATTTAAATATCTGTATAGAGGCTTTGACCCGGGAAGTCCCGGTTGTCCTTGATGGGCTGCAGCTGTGATGTCCTTAATTGGGCTGCAGCTGTGACCAATGAAGATAACTGGGATAAAAGGGGGCGGGTTAGCCAGTATGGGAGAGCCTTGACCTGAGAGAGAGCAGCATGCAGCAGAAGGAGTCAGTGAAGATCTGCAGCCATGAGAATACACTGAAGAGGTATGGACTTTAGAAGTCTGATAATATCATTGTGGGGCTCTAGAGAAATAATAGAACAACATAACACTTCTTGGATTTTTTGTCTAAGGCCTTACCTATGAGGATGTTATAGAAGACACTATAAAAAGCTTTGCTGAAGTCAAGGCAGACTACATCCACTGCTTTCCCTTTGTCAACCCATCTGCCATGTCATCATAGAAGACTATCAGATTTGGTCAAACATAATTTCCCCTCAGTGATCCATGCAGTTCTTAGATTCCTAATAACACAACTGTAAATCGGTATATTTATGACTAGTCTGCAATATTAAAAAAAAACAACAGCAACCAAAGTGTACCTGAAAAATCTAACCCAAGAGCAAACCACACACACAGACATGTCATCTTCCAGCCTGCAAGAGTTCACTGGCTGCGCCCTTGCTGACTATAAGCTCATCTTACATAGGACACCCCAAACAGCAGTAACAGCCATGCACAGCCTCCTGGGATAGAAGGGATGGGATGGGACAGGACAGGATGGGATGAGATGGGATGAATCAGCAGCTCTGAAGCAGCACAGCTCACCCAGCTGCCATAGCATCATTGCCTCACCTACCCACAAGGAGTTTCCCAGTGATGCCAAAATCAGCCAGATAGAAATTTTTCAATACAGTTTTAAGTACTAGAAAGCAAGAATTCTTTATTGCAGCATATTGCTCACCTGGGGGATCCTTCCTCCATTCAAGTGTTGGATGAGCAGAGATTTTATCACACAGACTGATTACATATTCATTAGCTATCCCCACCTCCTTGACTTTATTTGACATAGTAACACCTATTATTGGATGTTCTTATATGATTCTCTGGGATCTGTCTTCAACATCCAGTGTCCTTGTCAGGTGGCTGTTCCTCTACCACCTGCTTTTAAGCTTTGTTTTGCATAACTTCTACTTTATCAGACTTACAGAGCTGAGCTGGCATCCTGCTAGCATTTTGCATGACTTCTGTTTCTCTAAGTTACATCCTTTATTTATTTCTCCAAAGTTAAGCAGTTGTGTTCTGGGGTCCTTGATAAGAGTGAAGGTTGTACTGTTCTACTATTCTTATTGAGTGAGTAAAATGTTGTTCTAGTGTCCTTATCAGGAGGAGAGAGGTCAGTCTGACCTGGTGCTTGTGCTGCCCTTGCTTTATTCTCTCTGCTCTTGCTTGGACATTTCACAAGTTGAAGGCAGCAACTTTACTCTGATCCCTGTAACACCATAAGATCTCTGAAAGCAGAAGACTAAGATACTGCAAGCAGTTTCCTGAGTAAATGTAAAAACTGAATTATAAGGGAGATTTCTCTCTCTTTTCTGTATTAAAATAAGAGGAAAGATGTGTGACAACAAGCAAATGTCCAAATACAGGTATTAAACTTCTGTAAACTCTTCCATGAATATTATACATGACATAACACCAACAAAGTTTTAGAAACATGTCATTGAAATAATAAAAAGAGTTGTATTTCTCTTTACATATAAAGCATTGTGCTCTACATGACAGTTACCAATTTCTACCTCCAAAAAATACTGCTTTCAAGTGGAGAATATTTGATCTGAATCTCCTTTTAACCTCACTAAAACAATTGCAGTGAATCCAATCACAGTGCAACTTTATGTCTGCCTAAGCCAGGCACATAGCTCTCAATGAATGCCAAAAGAATTGGACATGCTTAGTTACAGGCCATACTCAGCATCTTCAACTTGGCTATGACCACAGTTGCACTGTGTACTTCAAACAAGCATGAAAATCTTTGAGAGAGCAAGGCTTATTTTACATGGGCTCTAATTTCCACTAATCACAGGTAAATCAGTTTTCCTGTCCTTCTTCAAACAGTGCAAGGTCTGTGGATTTCTATTTCCTGTCTGCTCACTTGTGTGGCTACATATATGTTAAATTTTTTCTGAAACCAAGATCATTCAATGCCTAAAACTAATGTTCTTCATGATTAATATATGTAAGAATGGAGGATTTAATTACAAAAACTCTAACCTTTTTAAAAGGTGCTCCAAATAAGGTTGGTAAAACCCCTCCATAATGTTAGATGGCACAAGTCAAGTTTCCCTGCAGCACAGGGAATTTGCACAGCTGCTGTACTCTACTGCAAAAGGTCATGTTCACCTTGATCCTCTGTACTTCTAAAAGTAGATGGCAGCATGATTTCTTATTTGAGATGGCATTATTTCCCATACTGTGAAAATGACAAATATGGGACTTTGGTGGTTTTGATGGATTGGTGCTGTGGTAACTGTTATCAGACACTGCGTCTGGGATTTAGCGTTCAGTGGAACACCTGCACTGGGAGTGGCTGCTGGGGTGAGCTGCCAGGGCTCTGTAATGCCCAGAGACCACTGTGATGCTCTAGGGCCTTGACTGGGCTTGTGAGGGCATTGAAGGAACCCAGAGCCCTTGGATGTCCACTCTCGGGAGAGCAGTTCCTTCAGCAGACAGCATCTTCCCTGGATGCCCCTGGCAGGTCTGTGGCAGCGCATGCCAAAGACATCAATGGGGATCCTTTTGGAAACAAGAACACGAGTTCCAGCCTCCCAGAGGATCACCCAGCTTGCAGATGAAGGCTCTGCAGAGGAGCAGCTGGGCCTGGTCCAGGCAGAGGGCTCAGTGGAGCAAAGTTACCCTGCAGTGGCAGCAGGACAGTCTGGAGAAAGCTCCTGCAGCAGGAGGGTGAGGACAGCCTGCCTCCCTGACACAGTCTTGGTAGCTCAGTGACAGACCCAGGCAGGTGAGTGCCAAGGACAAGATGGGATGGCATGGGAAAGGATAATGAGCCTTTCAATACCTGGGGCCAGCTGCAGTGCCATGTGGCTGCAGTCCCATCATCTCCTGTCCCAGAGGCCACCACTGCCAGGGCCCCAGCACATATTTGCTGGTGGGAGCTAGGCGAAACATACAAATCATGGAATCACAAAATAGTTGGAAATGACCTCTGGAGGTCAACTAGTCCAACTGCCCTGCAAAGGCAGCGCCACCTAGAGAAGGTTACAGCGGAATGTCTCCCGAGAGGGAGACTCTATGACCTCTCTGGGCAGCCTATTACAAGTGCTCTTCCAGCCTCAATGTAAAGAACATCAGGAAGAACTCTTTGATAATTCCTCCCTCTTTTGATCCTCATCTACCAGGTGAATATATTTCTTGACCTTCGGCAGCTGGAGCTGACAGGCCTGAAGGGGACAGAGACCATCCAGAGCATGCAGAAGGTGCTGGAGCAGGTTGAAGCCCATGTCTCTAAGTGAACCAAGGACCTTGGCTGAAGAGGAGGATTTGAAATGCAATATTGACAAAGATCTGTCCTATGAGAAGTCTGAAGAGAACCAAGAATGTCCAGTGCCCTTGAAGAGGTGGGAAGACTACAGCAAAAGCCAGGTGTCCTGAGATGTGTTGGAAGACCACAGTGGCCAAGACCTGTTTCAACATGAAGACGATGAGGGCACAGAAGCCTTAGGAGAGAGTTATAAGTGCTGCAGAAGGCAAGGGCAACCCAAATTCTTGTTAGAAGTTTCTTTGTGGTGAAACGCCACTGAATAATTGGTGTTTGTAAATACACACATGTAGGGTTTATTACAGAATGTGAGAAATGATACTCACTTTTAAAACTTCAAAGGTTTATTAAACCCTAACACCATGTGATCAGCAGTCACGTGCTCCTCCACAAAATTGATGCTCTGCTTTTTATACCCTTGGTCCCTCACAAAGTCTTGTCAATCAACTCTTTCTCTGCCATCCATTGGTGGAAATCACTTTCTTACAACTTGATTGGAGGTCAGGTGTTGGCACGCTGTGCCTCCTAGCAACAAGCTCTCCCTCTCCTAAATGCCCCGACTAGTGACAATACAAGGTGGGAAGGGAAAGAGGACTATGGGGAGAACATAAACAAATAACATAACTATACATCTATACAATTTTTTTTAAACATACACATAATATTCATCTCTTAATTGTGAGAGTGAACTATCTCATTACCCATTTATAACATAGAGCAATTTGGTCGCAAAGGAAAACAGGTTTTGGTTAGTATTATTTGTAGTAATATAACAACAAGGAAGCATTGCAATATGAAAATGTGACATCACCCAAGGACACGCACAAGGGAAAAGAAAGAGAAAGCACAAGGGTGTGAAGCTCTCACTGCCCATAGGCCTTTCACCAAGACTTGGTTGCTGAGCAACCTCAGTCAAAGTGGTGGTTGCAGAACTGATCTGTTGTATGCTGGGAGAAGTACCAAAAAACCGGTAGGGAAAAATCCCCAGGAAAATCTGCTGAACACAAAATCTATTTAGTTTATAGTCAGGTTCAGGTGGGATGTCCAGGTGCCCAGGTGCCTGCCTCTGGGGCAGGGAGCTTCATGTCATTTTGTGGATTACTGGACACTTTGGGTGGTGCCCTTGACACCTTCAGAGAAAACACAGTTGCCCAAGACAACATGTGTGTCTAAGACAGCACAGTAGCCCTGCCAGGGCAGTTGAGCCAATTATGGCCCATTGTGGCCCACCAGCCATATGACCCTTAGGCCAAATATGAATGTCCCTGGTAGTTGGGGAGGTGTAGGTGGGGGTGGTGAGAGAGGAAGGAGGGGAGAGAAAAGTAAGGGGAGAGGCAGGGGGCATGGGGGGGATGGTGGTTTATGCAAGGGAGGACAACTTGGCATGACAAGAGGCCCCATCCCTAACAGCATTATTTCCTATCTCACTCACAGCCTCTCAGTCACTCTCTGTTTTACCACATCAGAGGTTAGCTACTACACAGTCAAAAGATCAACTCTTCCATCTTCAAGCTGGGCTTCAACAAAGCTCCCTGCTTTCCACAAATGGGGAATGTTTTGAGTCATTACCCAACGGCCTCAATTCAGTTCTGTCACCCACAGAGAGGCAGTAGCAACCCTCAGAGCATATCCCTGCTGGGGATGGTCACAAGGACACAAAGGATGACCCAGCCACATCCAAGAGTTGAGCATTGCCCCGGCAAAGGCAGGCCTGGCCCAGCTGTCCCACAGAGCAGCATCCAGCTCAGGCCAGCAGCACCTTGCACCCCAACACTGGCCATACACCATATCTACCACTCCTTGGGCAGAGCCCTCAGTGCCATCCAGCCCCTCGGTGTTAAGGCCCTGCTGCCATGACAGCAGCAGCGCTCCCTGTTCAGGAGGGCACTCAGGACTGTGTGCAGGATGTTTGTTGGCACCTGAGGTCCATGAGAGCAGCAGTGCCTGGCTGCCAGCACTGTGCCAGAGCCTGGAGATGACTGTTCCGAGCACCAGAGGTGCCAGTCGGAGAGAGCACCACCGGGCAGCATGGCATGGATAAATGTTGTTCTTCTGGAGTCCCATACTGTTGTTATCAGATTTCTAAAGTCCATACCTCCTCAGTGTGTTATGGCTGCAGATCTTCATAGCACAGGCTCCTTCTTCTGCATGTTGTTCTCTCTCAGGTCAGGGCTCCTCCAAGGCTCTCCCTGACTGGCTAACCCACCCCCTTTTATCCCAGTTATCTTCATTGGTCACAGCTGCAGCCCAGTTAAGGACATCACAGCTGCAGCCCATCAAGGACAACTGGAACCTCTTGGGGCAGAGCCTCTATACAGATATTCTAGTACAATACATTTCCTCTACTACAGATAAATGCAGGGACAGCATCTCAGTCATCCAGCCATCCCAAGGGCATCCTCCTTGGGATACTCTTGGCCATGATTTATTGAGATCAACATATGATTAACCTCCAGACAATGTTGTTAATTTGGTACTTCATTCTTCTGCTTAGAAATACTTTGTTCAAACAGTGTTGCAGGTGTTTCACACTTCACAAAACCTCACTAAACTATGTGAAAAAAACCCATTAGGTCTGGTTCATATTTTTTCTTCAATAAACCAGGCAATTTAACTTCATTAACTCCAAAAAATAGATTAAAATACAAAAAACTTGCAGGTACCTAAGCTGAGATAAAGTATAGTTTTAAATTTCAGAGACTATTTTTTATTTTCTCTTAGCAAGTGACTAGCTACTGCCAGATATAAGAATTATCTCAGAAAACTATCTATGCAGTTTCTAGTATCTTTTTAAAGCAGAAGTAGACTTAGAAGTCTACAAACCCAATGACTACTCAGAATTCTTTTCCCCAGGATGACCTATCTTCACTTACCAACACTTTCAGCTGACATTTCAACAGTCACTCATGTTCATTGTATTTCTACAACACTTTATAGTTTTGATTAATCTGAATAGCATTCTCTAACAAACTCTATGTCTTTGTTATTAATGACACCTCCAGATAGCTTAAAAATATTGCTAAGAATACTCTAAAAAGCATAGAGCACAGAACTGGGAGGAACTGTACTAGTAACATCTCTTCATAAACTCAGTATTTATTCCTTTGTCGTGTTTCCACTTATTTGGACAACCAGCTCCTAGTAAGGATTATATATGTAGTTTAGCATGCTAACAAAACTGTTCTAACTTTAAATTCTGTATGCAATAAGGACATAAAGCAGTTGACGGGTCAGTTGAACCCAGATCAAAAGTCATTACAGCTGATAATTTAATAGTGGTTTGTATATAAAGTGGATTAAATACTTCACTTATATATGTAAATATTTTAATGGTGAAATTTTAAAAATACAATTATGAATTTAAGTAATACATTTTACATGAACCTTACATGGTAGACAGGTTTCTTGCTGATACATCAAGCTTAAAATTCATACATTTCTGACTGAGGAATCTGAATTTAAAAGGTTCTCATCCCTTGGAAGCCTCAATACAAAAACCAAAACAAACCAATGACAAAAACCAACACTGAAAACCGTACAGGGAAAAATCCCTTGCCTTTCAAGTCAGTAGAAAAATGGTTAAGTCTTGAAAAGAGCAAAAATATTGTTATATTTCATGGTGACTATTTTTGAAGAAATGAAAAGTTTTGTAAGAGCTTCTAGACTACTAAAACAAAACAAAAAAAAAAAAAGTGGAAAGCAAGCATCAAATTCTACACGCAGTTGGCTTGGGCTGGCAAGGAAATGTAAAGAAAATGAGTTGAAGCCCTTCCAGCCTCGCCGGCCCCGATTCCCGGAGGGAAGCTGGCCGCCGCGCGCGCCGCCGTTCGAATCCGCCTCAGGGCCGGGGGCGGTTCGGGGCGAGGGGGCGGGGGCGCGCGGTCACGTGAGCCCGGCGGAGGCGGCCGCTGCAGCCGCCGGCCCGGCCCGGCCCGGCTGCTGCGGGAGGGGCCATGGTGGGAGCGACATGAGCCCCGAGCCGGAGCCGGAGCCGGAGCCGCCGCCAGCCCAGGACCGGGCGGCAAAGGAGGAGGAGGAGGAGGAGCCGCCGCCACCACCACCACCGGCGTCGTCGTCGCCGCAGCCGCCGTCGTGGGAGGGCGGCGACGGCGCCAGGTGGGGCGGCTGCATCATGCTGGGCAAGAGGGTCGGCCTGACGGCGGGCGGCTGCGGCGCGGTGAGTGCACGGTGGGAGCGGGGGCTCCGCCGAGGTGGCGGCGGCTGCGTGCGGTTCCTGCCGGCCTGAGCGCGGCCGTGCGTTACGGGCTGGGCCGGGCGGCCCGTGGGTATCAGCGCCCGCCCGGCCGTGAGGGATAGCTCCCCTTCAGTGCCTGCCGAGGTGTTTCCTGGAGCGTCCTGCCCCTGGATGCCTTACGGAAGTTGAGGTGCGGCGGGTTCTTCTAGTCGGCCCTGCCCTACCTTGCCCTGCCCGACCCTGACAGCCCCGCTGCATTCTTTAGGAGTTTTATCCAGGGCGGAGTAACCTGCGTAACAGCACCTGTGAGCAGGTGGCTGTAAATAAGTTTTCTTTTAAAATGTATGAATCCGAGGTGTCAGGAAGGTAAAACTTAAGTTTTCCTTAAGAGCTCTTGGAAGTGCTCCGTATTGAACCTTACCCACGGGGTTACCGTATGCAGTTTCTGTAAGTGGCTGTGCTGTTTCGTCTCTTCACACTGAGCGCTCAGATCTTGTGCAAAAAGAGGAGCTGGAAGGGAGTTAGTGATCCGTGCCCTCGCTGCAAAGTTGCGTTTGTAAGTGTGGTAGCCGTGCCTAATTGCTTTCTGAAGAAAAAGGCTTAAGCCTTTCTCTAAGTACGTCAGTGTGCTCACAAGGTGCCTTAAAACCAGCTCAGAGGTCACATCCCTTGAGCTTTGGGCAGTAGATGACAGGTGACTTGTTTCAGGCAGGATGGTGCTGGCTGAGGCGATACAACTCATCTTATTTTTTGGGAGTTAACCCAGCGCTCCAGATGGAGTAGAAGAACCCAGGGGAAGGCACAAAGTAAATAAAACAGGTGATTCTGGAATGAACAGTTTTTGAAAGGGTACCGGTGCAAAACAAGGCAATGCCTTACCAGGCTGAATCTTTTTCAGCAAATTGAAATCGCATACATTTTTTTTTTGCATCTGAATTGCAAGCTGTTAATAACTTTTCTTGAGGTATATTTATGTTCATGTGTACCTGAATAATTTAGTATTAGTTTGCTCACAAAGTTGGGTATGCTGAAAGCTCTGCACGTGCCAAAAGTTATAAAACAGTGTTAGGTTTGTGTCAGGGAGTCAGCATCTCCTTTGTGTGTTACCTGTCCTCCCACAGATAAGCATCTGTGCTGTCAGAGAGAAGATAGTGCGGCTGTTTTATGTGAAGGTGAAGAAGTATTTTTAGCTGTTATATTTAGTACATTAATGATGTAGCATTAATGTGATATCGTAGTTAGAGCTGAAGAATATTAAAAAAAATCCTGAAATGTGTATCTGTTTGATACACATACATTCTTTCTGCCTTACTTGTATTTGATGAAGATCTTAAGGTACTTTTAGTAGATGATTAATGCAGAGAATATGTAGAAAAATGTTCTGTGGAATTCATTAGTAAAGTAATTTCTTTTATGTAAGTTAATTCCAAAATGACAGTTTCACACTTCTTATGGTGTATCTCTTCTGTATTTGAGTCTTTCAGTTGTCTTTTAGAAATGGTTATGCCCTTCAAAAAGCAGGTTGGACTCTTCAAGAAGTGCAGCTGGTATCTGCTGTATGGTAGAATTGCTGTTCAGATTTGTGTGCAGTATGTCTCATTAAAGAGTCTAGTGTATATGGAATCTGAAATCAGACTACACAAGTATCTCTGAAAGAGTTTTGAAAAGTTAATGTTTTAGTTAAGAAACAGAAAGTTTCAGTTTTATCAGTTCAGAAGATGTGGTGAAAGAAACAGAGGATTGATCTCCTAACTGTATAGAAGAAAAATAGTTGAATTTTTTGACGTATGAACAGGGGCTAGGAAATGGAAGGTACAGGCTGGGAAATTTAAAAAGAAATTAAAGAACTGATTTCTTTCTCTAATTTTGAAAAGTAAAACTCAAATGGAAATTAAATTTATAACTGACAAAGGCTCTAACCCATTTTTTTATTAATGGATGGATCTGATAAAGTTGGATTAAGTGTTAAAAAATGCTTTTGAGAACTTAATATATGCTCTTCTGTAAGTTTGAAAATTTAGCTTCAAAATGACATAAATTCTTAATTTTGTAAAATGATCTGAGGTTTGTTTTCTGAGTGTATTTTTTGTCCCTTCCCTCTTAGTTGTGCCCTTGGAGGACTTTGTGATCCTCTAAAGCATCTCATATGAGACAGACCGCATGGGGCTCTAGCCTTATCTCAGTAGTGCAGTTTTATCATGTTTGGGTCTGCATCTGTTCCTGACTGAACAGTCTGTTTTGTAATTGCAGTTCCTGCACCACCCTGTGATTCTCACATGATTGTCATATTGCTACAACTCTCTCTGCCTAGACTTTATTGAAGGAGCGTATTCACAGTAAAATATGAGGGACTGGATCATGGCTTTAGATGTAGTTGCAGAGATCTGCTTGATTTCAGTGGGAGTGCATCCCAGGCATTTGGAAGAGGAGTCTTGCTGCTTGGACTGCTGCTGAAGAAATAAATACAGAAACGAATTTTTTGTGAGCTGCTTCTTCTCTGAAGAATGTCTTAATTTTGCATTTTTATTTTTACTCTTTTTTTGTATCACATCAGTAAGACAAAGTGGAAGAGTATGACCAAGTCTGTCAGATTGTGCAAGGTTTTCTCCTTTTATCCCTCCAGCTTGGGTGTAAGAAGCTTCTGGTTTTGGATGTAGCTGTAACTAACCTCACCTTGCTGAACGCCCTGGGTTCACTGAATTGAAGAGCTGAAATACAAATGCTGAACAAATGACTTATGAATTGAGTTATTACCTCAAAATTAATAATAGTTAAACAATAGTATGTTTAACTAAATTCCAATGGAATTAAATAATTTTTCTTGGCTGTATTACCATGACTTCAGTGAGCCTCAGAAATTTAAGTAAATGATGCCATGGGACATTTTGTTAGCTCTTGTGCCATCTTGTTATATATGAATTATGAATGCTGGTAGTATAAAGCTTAGCATGGCATTCAGAATAGTTGCACTGTGCACTTCATTTCTGGGCAACTTATTGTCGGCAAAATGTCACACTAAGGAAACTTTTCAGCAAAATAGCGTCATGCTATCTAAATAAAGTGCTTTTGTGGGAGAAATTC
The DNA here is from genome assembly GCF_023055355.1 of Agelaius tricolor. Taxonomy (NCBI): domain Eukaryota; kingdom Metazoa; phylum Chordata; class Aves; order Passeriformes; family Icteridae; genus Agelaius; species Agelaius tricolor. Next base: position 17,983,895 of record NW_027269264.1, read on the forward strand.
TAAATAGAGTGTGAAATAAAAAGTCACACATCTGTACCTCTTTGAGAATTAATCAGATGTTAGTTTCATGTTCTTGGACACTGCAAAATGTCACAGCTATTATGAAGCCCAAGATCTTTATATATTTTGGAAAGATAATATAAACATTCTGAACTGTACATCTTGGAATTTTGCCAGCCTTTATTATTTAAATTTTATATTGGTTTACACAGCGAAGCACAACTATATGTGCCCAAAGAATTACATATTCTTGCCCTTCGTGTTAGCAGTTTTCTTTTTTATACTCCATAAAAAATACAGCGCAGTAAAACTAAGGCAGCATGATTTAATATTTTGAGACTTTACTGAAACAGGTCTGAACTCAGTAAGCTGGTTTCTTAAATTTCTTGCCTGTAGAATTTAAATTATATTGCTGGTGGTAAAAACATAGTTTTTGGTAGTTCATTTGTCAGTTTGGGTGTCAAGTTCTTTGTGGAGCACTGTTTTCTCCCACACAGGTTATTTTTACTGTTAAATCTGAATAATTAGAGATGAACAATATTACATTCTCAAGATTGCCAATGTAATTCTGAATCATCCCATCCTATTAGATTGACATTAAGCCTGAATTGTTACCAGGAATGTTTAACTGTTCTGTTTAAAAACAAATCATTCTGGTTTATATTTTTGCTGAGAGGGCACTTCTGCTGTTACAGGTCTACTGTTACTGATGCTCTGGGTTCTATCAGTGTGGATGTTGTTGCATTCCAAGAGAAGCACTGTAGGCTAGATCAGTAAAAACTTAAATTATCAAGTCCTAGTTATATAATTAGTCATGAAGATCCTAACCTCGCCTGCTGGACAAGGAGTTTGAGTAACTATCTGCACTGTGGAGAAGCATGTGTATTAACTAAGCAGCCAGGGCTTTTTAGAGGAATTTCTCAGTGTTGTACATATTTCTAAGTTTTACAAGGAAAACTTAAACAGATAAATTGGCTTCCAACTTGCTGTAGTGTGATATGCTGGTTATATGTTACTTCTGTATGAAGTATTTTAATTAAGCAATGAAGTATTGTCTAGAGTGGAGCTTTCAGAATGTGGCAGGATGTATGGCAGTTGTTTTCTTGGGTGGTCTTCTTACCTCAGTGGCTTCAGCAATGAAGACTGAACCAGAAATGATCTTCGTGCTTTATGTGCCTTAAAATATTCTTGCTTCTAAACTTGTCCAGTCTAAACTGAAACAGGAATGTGTTCCCAGCAGGAAATACAGTATGGCATGACATTTTAGACCTTAAGAATAGATTGTGTAAAGTGCCACTTATTTTCTTGTATTTTAGTGTAAGGAGGTGGTGGCAAATTTTTTAACACCCTTCGTGTCATGTCATTCCCAGTTCAATGAATCCCATTTGTACCTTTCTGCAAATATTTTTATTGCAGTTTGGAGGAAACTGCTTCAGTATTCCACCATATCTTTGGTAGTGTTCCTTTTCTTTCTGTGGGCCTCTTGTGCTTCTGTAAAATAGATTATTCAACAATGAATATTGCTTAAAGCTTCTGAACGAAACAGTCATAGGATAAGATGAGGATCTTTATGTAGAGCTATTAAAAATGGTCAGAACATCAGAAGAGGAGGATTAGCTAGGCAGGCACATCACATGTTAATGCAGTAATATAGTGATAATCTTTTTCCTAACAGGGGAAGTTCTTTTGAACATGTGTTAGTAAGCCACTGCTGAATACTAAACTCATTTCTTTCATTGTACTCTTTTTTTTCCAGGATCACATTCTGATGTTGTAATCATCTTATATGTGGAATTAAAATTGTTTCTTCTTGTTTGCATTGCTTAAATTAATATACATTAATTTCCATCTGCCATTTAATTTGTTCTATACATTCCACAAACTTCTGTTGTTCTTTGCCATTGCTCTCATTGCCCTATAACTCTTCTAAAGTGAATTGCTTTTTGTCATCAGTGAACTTCGTCACTTCACTTTCATCCTTTTTTACAGCTCACTTCTGAATGCGTTGAACAACATAGGCACTAGGACAGAGCAGGAGGAGTCATCCGGTAATGTCGCTGTGCTGTATGAACAGATTGCAGTCAGTTATTTCTTTTTTTTTAAATTGTCCTGGGTTTTTTTTGTGCGTGTTTTGGGGTTTTTTGTGGATTGTTTTTTTTTGTTTGTTTGTTTGTTTTCCCTACATGTGTGTGTTTGCTTTTCTCTTTTCTTTTCTTTTTCTTTTCTTTTTCTTTTCTTTTTCTTTTCTTTTTCTTTTCTTTTTCTTTTCTTTTTCTTTTCTTTTTCTTTTCTTTTTCTTTTCTTTTTCTTTTCTTTTTCTTTTCTTTTTCTTTTCTTTTTCTTTTCCTTTCTTTTCTTTTCTTTTCTTTTCTTTTCTTTTCTTTTCTTTTCTTTTCTTTTCTTTTCTTTTCTTTTCTTTTCTTTTCTTTTCTTTTCTTTTCTTTTCTTTTCTTTTCTTTTCTTTTCTTTTCTTTTCTTTTCTTTTCTTTTCTTTTCTTTTCTTTTCTTTTCTTTTCTTTTCGATTCCTGTGGAAAGTTTGCTTGCTTTAAGAGCCTTTAGTGAGTACCTTTGAGTGCGTTTGCTGAATTGTTGGAAAGCTTATTGATGTGATCTGCCTTAGCTATACATGTGCTTTTGAGAACTCCAGGAACTTTTTAAGGCACAGTTTCTCTTTGCAAAATCTTCACTGGCTTTTTCATTTTGAATGAATTGTTTTTCTGATACTCTAGACCTGTGCAATATGATTTAGCCTAGCTTTCTGTTAAGAAAGTCTGTTACGATCTTCCAGTCCAGATAAAGATCTGCTTAAGGTGTTTGTTTTGCAACTGAAATACAAGTTTGGACGGTGTATAATCTTAATTAGTTATGATTTATATTGCAGCTCACAAGACATACCTAAAATGCTATACTGGATTGGAAAGCACTTTCATTTGTATTCTATGTATTTTTGCATTGAATTTTTGCCAGCAAAAATTCCAGCAAGCAGAGCATTTCTGGTGAACAGTTGGAATTAAGGTGGATCCAAAATGCTTCTGTTTGAAAATTAAAGAAAATAGTCACTAGAAAGTTTTATGGGGATACTGCATGTTTGTCTCTATCTGGGTAAGGTGTGGAAGAAAGAGAATTCATCGTGAAGTTAGGTGGATTGGTGGCATAATACTTGTTCAAGAATAAGCTAAAATGATTAAATAGTCTTGTAGTGAGATGTAGCAGGAGAAGTTTGCATTTGAAATGGTTGTATTTTGGGGGAAACTAATGAAATAGTAATGAAGATAAGTGTGTAAAGGGAATGAATTTTATAATTTGTCATGAACTTCAGAATCTGAATGATTGATACATGAAAGCATGTTTCTTGGAGTGTTTTACTGATTCTGTTAATTCAGTTCTTTTCCTCTTGAAAATACCAGAATTGACATAGTGGACTGCAGTGCAGGTGGTAGTGTAAAAAATGACTATTTGAATCAGTTAATTTTTGTAGTGGAAAATGTTTCTGTAGGCGCTTAGAAAAAAAATAATTAAACTCATACTAATTAATTAGAATGTTGTTTTACATATTGCAGGACAGTGAGTGCTCTTTGCAAAGTTATGTCTGTACTGCAAGTAGAACAAGCAACTAGCAGACTCTCCTGAGGGACCCTAGTCTTGGTGGGAAGGAATTTCCCAGGGGATGGTGTAGGGGGACAAAAGCAAGTTCCTGTGGTTGTCAATTCAGAAGTTCAGTTTGAGTTTGGTTGTTATCTGCCTGAAAGAGAATAGGATTATGTTACTGGAAAGGTACTTTAGGGAGATACCTTCCTCTTCAGGACAGGATCAGCAGTGAGGCCTGAGCAGGTTGCCCAGGGCTTTTCCAGGTGTACGATGAAACAAACCTTTCATGTCCAGCTCTGCTGCTTCACCCTTATGGGAAAAAAACCCTATTTATCCAGTTGAAACTTTTGCTTAATTTGCCTAGCAGGACTGTGTGGCCCTCATCAAAACAGAAAAATTTGAAAAGGTGCTCTGGATGACTTCAGGATTTGAACAGTCACAAGTGATTTTATTCTGAAAAAAGCATATTTCTTCAGAAAAATAAACAGGCATTCTTGAAATTGATGTTAAGATGCTTTTGCAGGCATTCAAACAATTTTAATTATTACATTATAGATTTGAATTAACAGATAAGTAGTTATCTAAAAACTGTATGAATAATAAATACCGCCTGTTCTTAGTTCGCTCTGCAGATCTAGGACTGGCTATAAGCTTGCATTTTGCTGCAGAGTATTTTAGGGTGAATTGTATTAGCTGTTCTTCAGAATGTCTTAGGTAAGATCTTGTTACTAATACTAGAATGCATTTCCCTCCTCCTTTTCTATGAGCAATTATTACCAACTGGATTTATCATTTTGACATTCTTTCATGGATTTATGAATGTTCAACAGCTGTTTAGCTTTGCAAAAAGATTGTACTGCCTCCCACTAGTTATCCCAAATTAAGTTTCAGATTTACTCTGAGGCCAAGAAAGGCAGAAGAAAAAAATGATTTTTTAGAATTAGGCAGTGAAAAGAGGCATTGAAGGAGCAAAATGTAAAACTGGAGAAATAACAGATGTTTTGTTAGAACTTTTAAGGCTTCAGATTTTACAATGATGGCCTAAAACTTGTATTGTTAAGCATTTGAGATGAAGTAATGTTTTGCTCATTAATGATTGTGCAAGTATAAAACCTTGACAAACAGCTGCATTTGAAGGCTGTTATAATGTTCATACATAGTTTCGCAGCCCACACACAGTCCTGTCACGTTAAATAGAAAAGTAGTTTCTACTCATGTGAGTAGAAAATAAGCCCTTAACAATTTTAAGGCTTTTCTGAGGACACTTACAACACTTTCAATTTTGAGGGCAGTGAATGAGGCATGCAACTTCTATGTTGACCATATCTGCACTATTTCTCAAATCCTTTTTTATTTCTCAAATCCCTACAGGGTTCAGTAGGTTGTTCCAATACTGTTTATTCAAGAAGCCTAAAGGTCCTGTGCTTCAAGGTTTATAACCATTTTTTACATACTCAAAAGTTCTCTGTGTAAATTTCATGAAGTTTTGTTGCAGGGTATTTTCTCAATGCAGAAATGAACCTCACCCAATAGTTCTGGTACAGCTTTATGAAAAAGGCAAGTGTGAAATGTTTTTAGAAAACTCTTTGATTTTGAACTGAGTAAAGAGTTTTCATTGTTGGTTTTTTTTTTTTTTTTTAATTTGTGGACCAGGCTGTGTACATGATCAATCATAAACTATTTTGGTTTCTTAAAAAATAAGTTGATACTTGATTAAAAATTGGAAGCTTCTGTGATAGAGTTTTTGGGAGCTACAGTAAAGATGAACATTCAGAAGTAACTATCTTCATCAGTCCATTTGATACTGTCAGTAAACTTTCCTGGTTTCATGATCTTAATTTTCCAATGCAGCCCTTAGCACAAGATTTTTAATTAATCTAGGTATTTAGGACGCTGTAAAGAGAATGGAAAGTAAATAATCAACTGTAGTCAAAGTGGATAATATATTGGTAGTTCTAGTATGTTTGACATAGAATGCTTGTCTTATTTTTAACAGGTACATGTTCCTTTCAAGATCCTTTTAGTTTTTCAGGTCATGGCTTGAATCCAAAAGGCTTTGGTGTTTTCTGTTTTTTTAGTAGGTTGGTGCAGCTAACTGTAAGCTGTGTGATGTGGCCAGAAATGACTTGCAGACTGTTTTAATCTCCATGCTTGTCTTTGAGTGTGTATGTACATCATTTTTCTGCTAAACTGTATAAGTCTCAGATCAAATTTCCATGTAATAAAAATACTATTAAAAAACTCCAAACACTCCAAAACTTCATTTTTCATGGCATTAAAAATGTTTGCCAAATGCAGACCAGATATTAATGATGCAGCAGCATACTTAGCAGTATAAAGTTGTGAGGGAAGTAAAGTGGAGGCGGGGGTGTCCCTTACCTACTCTGCTGTAAAATTTGCTTTTTTCAGAGGAAACTGCTGTGGAAGGGGTCTTCAGACTTCAGTGTAATTAGTATTAAGTGCTAGTCTGACTGACAGACATCTTGGCAAAAATAATATTCATAAAATTGTTGTCCTATTACCTTATATAGAAGTACTTACAGACTTCATATATGAGGAGGATATTTTTTTACCCCCATAGCCTTTGGAATCTTTGCTATTTAGAAATTAAAAATTGCATGTTAATAACTCTAGAAAGCTTTCCAGAGATAATCTTTGATCTATGATATTGTTTCCAAGGAGAAAGAGAATTGTTTTCTTCAATTTGTCATGCTTGGAAGCAAGCTGCAATGTAGAAAATACATTGAACCTTACTAGCTAGAATACACTGCTCCTGCAGGTTTTGATAAACTGATGGATCTAAAAATTATTACAGATCTATGCATTTACTGTTTAAACACTTGGAATTTCTTCACAGTTTTTACTCTAGACAGTTAGGTTAAATGAATCTTGTAATGCAAGCATTTTCAACACATGTGATTTCTACCAATTTGATCAAAAGTTTTTGAGCAGGGGAAAAACACGGAAGGTGTCTGTACTCTACCTTCATCATAGGTTGTCTTGACTTTTTTTTTGTGTTCAGTGCGAGATCCTGAGTTTCAGGCTCGCCCTGGTGTCCACTGGCTGAAATGAGTCAGATATTTATCAGATTTTATTTGATATTTATGACTGGGTAGTGTCCCTTTAACTGAATTCTGCATTATTAAATTGTGCTCTTTTGTTGGAGTGAAATGGCCTTGGATTGGCTGGAAACACTGAAAAACAGTCTTCTGCAGGACAGTTGCTAGGAGAAAGGCAAAGATAATTTTGGAACACAAAAACTATGTAAAACAGTTACTATGCCAAGGGGTAGTCAGAAATTAAAACATCATGGAATGTTTTTGATTGGAAGGAACCTTGAAGATCATCTAATTCCTACCCCTCCACCAGTGGAGAAGATTCCATCCACTAGGGAAATTGCTCAGGGCCCCATCCAGCTAGCCTTTAACTCTTCCAAGAACTTGATGCAGTGCCTCACTGTTTGTTGAGTGAAGAATTTCTTCCTCATACCTAATCTAAAGCTGTCCTTTGTTCTTTTTAAACCACTCCCCTTCTCCTATCACATTCTCCCCAATAAAAAGTCATCGTTCTTTTTTAAAAGTCACTCTTTTTTAAAAGACGCCTTCAAGCAGTGAGAGGCCACAGAGGTCTCCCTGGAGCCTTCTCTTCTGTTCTCTTCTTGGAGGCTGAGCAACCCCAGCATTCCCAGCCTGTCTTCACAGGAGAGATGCTCCAGCCTTCTGGTAACTTTGTGGCCTCCTCTGGACCCACTGTAACAGATCCATGTCCTTCCTCTATTGATGGCTCTGGAGCTGGACACAGTGTTACAGGTGGGGTCTCATGACAGCAGAGTAGAAGATCAAAAATCCTCTCCCTTCACTTCCTGGCTACTCACTCAGGTTTTAATGCAGCCCAGGATGTGGTTGGCCTTCTAGGTTGTGAGTGCATATTGCTGGCTTATGTCCAACTTTTCATCCACAATAACCCCCAAGTCCTCCTCAGGGCTACTCTCATTCTTCTCCCAGTCTGTGTTCATGTCTGGGATTGCCCTGACCCAGGTGCAGCACCTGGCACCCAGACCTCTTTTACTTAATGAGATTCTTGTGGGCCCAATTCTGAAGTTCGTCCCTCTCTCTGTGGATGGCAGGCTGTCCTTCCATTGTGTCAGCTGTACTGCACAGCTTTGTGTCATCTGCAGTCTTGCTGGAGCTGTGCTCTATCCCACTGTCTGTGTCAGGAGTGAAGATATTGAAGATGACTTGTCCCACATTAGAGCCCTGAGGGACACCACTTGTCACCAGCCTCCACCTGAACACAGAGCCACAACTCTCTGGTTGCATCCATCCAGCCAGTTCCTTATCCACCAAATGGTTCACACTTCAAATCCATGTGTCTCCTATTTGGAGGTAAGGATGTCACATGGAGCTGTGTTGAAGGCTTTACAGAACTCTCGCTAAATGATGTCTGTCAGTCTCCTCTTGTCGACAATGGCTGTCACTGCAGGGAAGCCCACTCAATTGTTCAGCACCTCTGCTTAAATCTCTTTCAGGAAGAAAGCAAGCAAGCAGCAGTTCTGGTTAAATGCATCTTTCCCAAGGGTTCTGCCCATTTAATCTAAATAAAAAGATTTCATTAATCTCATCTGGGATCAAGTCCTTTGATCTTGAATGGCAGCAGTTTCACAAAATCATGAGTACTTTGATAGTTTGCTAATTCTTTCTGGAATTGCTTGTTGACCAGTAGAATAGTTCCACAGTCTGAAGTCTGTATTTGCAGACACAAGCACAGAATCAGTTGGTCAGCAATCAATAGAAAACAGTTGTCCAGATGACATAAACAACTCCTTATTGTCTCATACTTTGGCATTTTCAAATACAAAAATTGTTGCTCTTCTGATTATGTACATTGTCATGGTTTTGTTGAAGCAGTGCTGTGGTCTTAATGAAGTGGATGTGTCTTGTCACTTGTGGAGGAAGCAGGGAGAGGTATACCATTTGTCACCTTGTCGTGGAAGGGTTGTGAATGTGGGAGGAAGCCTAAAGACATGTTGGAGGTGAGAGCAGTACAGGACAATGTCAGGAATAATGCCAATAATTCTTTTCAGTCAGCAGGTGTTCAAGGGAGCAAACTTGAAGTTCCCTAGAGATCTTTTATTGTTTTGTAATACAAAACAATTTCTCCTCCCTTGTTTGGCTTATTGTTGTTCCCAAGGGCTTGGTTAGTAGGTCATGCTGAAAAGTGGTTATGCTCAAAACATGTTTGTAAGAGATATTTGCACATGTAATGAACTGGATGTGTACAACCACTGCATTTGTTTTTTTTTCTTAGCAACAAGGTATTGGTCGGCCGAGTGTATACCATGCAGTGGTGGTCATATTTCTGGAATTCTTTGCCTGGGGGCTCTTGACAACTCCAATGCTAACCGTAAGTATCGTTCATCAGCTGTTGTCTTGGTATTGACAAATGTTAATTTGCTAATTTCTAGGTGTTTTGGGTTTAATTTGCTTTATATTAATGCATATCTCATTACCTCAATTCCAGAAGTCTAAGCAGCTGAGATCTGGACTGCTGAAAGACTAGAAGAGAAAGAAAAATAAATTAATTCTGCTGTACTGCTCTTTAACTCTTATTTGCCTTTTAGACTGACACCTGTTTAGTCTATTGATTAAAGTATCTCTGGAAATTCTGGCTTTTTCAAGACTTCATAGTTCAGTTAATCTTCCATTGTAACAACTGAATAAACTATGCAACCCTTCATTAACTATGTATATTCACATGGGCTGACTGTTTTGTCATTATGTAACTTAAAGTGCAAAGGCATTCATGTAAGAAATGGATTTCATAAGTATTTATTTTGTTCTGGTTATTTTCTAGATGAACAGATAATTTGAGTGTTTGGTAATAGGATATGAAGCATTTAATTGGAGGGCATGGATCTCGTTCATTTTAGTGGGGCCTGCCTGTGGGCAATTGCAGGAGGTCTACTTCTACTAGTCCAGGTTTTCATTGCCTTATACTTGAGACCACTTTGAAAACATGGCAAGCAAATTTTGTATGATTGAAAGTTATTTTTTTTATTTCTCCAAACTCCAAGTAAGATAATGTACATAACTCTTGGAATGTGTTTGCATGTGTTTGCCTAACTTTTCTAAAGACAGTCACTGCACTTCTTAACATAATTTAGTAATAAAGAAGTTCACATAAACAGTTGACACATTTCCATAAAGCAGTTGTCTCACAAAATGACTGTCCTCTCATCCTGTCTTGCTGGTGTCAAAGTATAGGGAAGCTTACTGGGTGGTCTTTCTTGTATTTTCTTTTTCTTTGCTTTTTTTTCTTAACCGAAGTGCTCAATTTCAACTTGCCCAAGTTTGACACTACTCATTTAAAAGGATAAATATGCAAATTATAATTCTTACAGATCTGTAAACCCACACAAATTTTAAGAAAACTGTGTGTTATAGGTGGGTTGTTCAATAGTTGCCCATTAGTATACTCCAATTGGAATAGGTCCATAGTTGAGGGTAATCATCTTTATTCGTAATCAGCTTTGTAAACACTGAATGGCTGCTGTGGGGTTTATATAATTTCAAGTCTGGTTTGATACTTAGCACCTGTCTTGTGATGTAGTGGTAGCTTACATTGGCCTGCTTATGAGCTAGCAGTACTAGATGTCATGTAGAGAGTGATATCTTATCAGCAACGTTCAGCCTTTGATCTGCCAGCTGCCTACTTCTGCTCAAGCAGGTTTGTCGGGTAGGAAGGGCAGAAATAATAATGTCTGGCCTGTTGATCAAAGCTCATGGTTACTCAATTTTTTGTGGGTTTTTTTCATGATTCTGTAGGTCATTGTTCACTTTCAGTCTAATTAAAATGTTGCATACTATGAAAATAAATTGTTTGATGGCTGAGAATATTTAAAGTTAAATTTTTAAATTGCTTTTACACTTCTTTTGACATCTGTCAGCAAAACTGTACTGTGTGTTACATGACACTATACTTGGAGAAGAAAAGATTTCAAGTGTTCATAAAGCACACAAAGGCTATTCTAGTCAAAGACTGCCCAGATGTTATGGACATTTTTTTTTTTTATTTATGGACTTGTAACCAGTGCTAGTAGCAATATTAATTACTTAATGATATGTTCTCTCTTCAATATATATATATATATTTTGAATATGTATCTATTGGTAGAACTTGACTAAAGCAGTTCCCTCCTCTACCAGTTTGTCAACTTCTCTTGTCTATAAAGTAACAAATTAATATCCAAGACTTGAACTTAGTATCAGCAAGGGTTGCCTCTCAGGAAAAAATACTAGAAAACAGCTCACAGGTAATTAGATTTGACTCTCTGAGTTTCCTATTTTTGTTTGTTTTGTTTTGCTTTTCTTTAACTTAGAAGACATCTACTTCTAGATCTGTAGTTTGAATTCTGGTCTTTTTTTTTCCTCAGTTCATAAGATCAGTGTTCTACCAGGTGAAGAATTGTTTTAAATACCTAATCAAAGAATGATGCCAGGAGGGAAAAGTGATGTGAATAAGGAGAATTATCTGACCAGTAATTAGTAAGAGAACCACCACTTTGATTAAACCTATGATTTGAGAATCTGAGTCCTCCTATAAAAATGATGCTGATATTTTTCAGTGACACTTTCTCAGTATACATATAAGTAATTTTTGTAATTGGTGGCACTTATCTATAAATATCAGGTGCAAATGAACGTGAGTTTTGTTTGAATCTGAATTTTTGCGCATATATGTTTTGAACATCACAATAATTTTTTTTTTTAGTCAATGTGATAGCACCTGTGAAGCCCTTAACTCTCTTGCATATTTATGGTAAATCTGTTTAGCATAGATTAACATTCTTTCCCTTGAATTAGGACTGCTGATAAAGCACCTTACATGAATTTGTAGCTGTATTTAAATACTCAGAAATCTTGCTGGTATTTATAAGCATCTACTTACTAATTGGAAGTGTTTCTAACTGTATGGCTATTTAATAGCAGCTGTGTGTTCAGTTGTGAATATAGCACTATTTTTTCTTAGTCAATGTAATTTAGCAGAATCTCATTTTCACTCTTAAATATTGAGAGTGTTTGAGTCAACCTTTTAAATGAAGTAGCTACATAAAAATTTTGTAATTTGTACTGCCTGGAGATGGTTTTTGCTTACATTGGTCCTCTTTTTGAGCAGTGTCCCAACCAACTATCTCTGCATTACAGTCTTTGCCAGCATAGGAACTTATGCGAATAAATAGATATTAAATCGTGTTTACATTTTCTTGTGATGACAAAAAAGAGGTAGAAGATACTTTGATTCTTGTTGTTCCAGGGTTTTTGTTTTTGTTTGCTTTTTTCTTTTAGTTTTTATTTTGGGATAGGATACTTGTTTTCTAACAAGTTCTCATAGACCTATCCTGTTTTACAAATCAAATTTAAACTTGGAATCAACTCTCTCCTGACTCTCATTATTAAGATGGTGCTTTTTTTTCCCCCCTCCTTCAGGTCTTACATGAAACTTTTCCCAGTCATACATTTTTAATGAATGGTCTTATTCAAGGTGTTAAGGTAAGATGTTTTTTAAACCTCTGACCTAAATATTCTGTCTGTTTTCATATTTTGACTTGTCTCAACTACATTTTCCATAAGAACATAACAAAACACTGAGAATGTAGTTAATTCTTAAATAATTTTTTTACTGTAGTGGTTGTTTCTTGGGCTGAATTCAAGTTTTACTGCGAAAGTGGCAGTATCTCGAGACAAGTGGAATGTTTCTCAGAAATTTAAATTCCTCTCATTTGAATAGGTTCCACTTGTAGCTATTTGCAATTTTGATAAGGATCTGTCTGAAAATAAAGCTAGGTTTTTGTCGTCTGCTTCCTAATGTTAAATGATTTATATCAGAGGAAAATTAATGCAATCATGATGATACCATTGAGGTAGAAAATGAAGCATTTGATCACTGTGATTTTGTCTTAAAATGCGGCATAAGAGCTAATTTTCATCAGGTTTGTTTATTTCCTGGTCCTATTTTTTTAATCTGCTCTTGAACATTCTGTGATATTCAAGATATTCAGGGCCATTTATAGCTTACTTAGACCACTGCATTCCCACAGTGGTTATGCTGAATTGTGGCCACAAAAAAGCTTGCAAGAGTTTTATAGCGTAACTAATGTAAAGTCTTATCTTTCATAACTCTTGTGCTGAGAGGCTGCAAAGCCCTTGCTGAAACTTATGACTAAGATAATTTATAGTGCTCAGAAATTATTTTTCCCTATGTCGCGTAACAAATCTATAGCATTGCTTTTAGCTGAAAGAACATAAAATCCTTAGGATCACCTATCTTTCATGGTGAACTGGCAGAACACAGTGCACTTGGGATGTTTGTCTCAGACTGAAAGAGGAAGTTATCTTCTCATTGTTCTCATAGAAAAACAAAGCTCATGTTCCTCTTCCTGTTATAAGTTTTTCTCTCACACTGCAATATAACTGTATATTAAAAGTAGTAAATAGAGGGTTGCCCATAGATTTTGTGCAGAGCATGCCTGTAGAAAAGTGCAGTAATGTAATGAATATTTGGATTGCTTCAACAGGTCTATTAAACTGGGGATCAAAGACTAGGGAGATCTTGTACTTCTGTGTCTTTTTTCTTTAAAACTTTGTTTGTGAAACATTGGAAATGTTTTTGACAGCAAAACATGTTAGTTCATGTTGCACTGAAATCTGATTCTAAGGAACAGAAACAGTAATTTCAACTGAGTAAGACATGTAACTTTCCAAGGATCTGGTAGTCTGGCTTTACAGCTTTTGCTCTCAGTCTACTTACTGGAAATGTTGAAAATCAGGTTTGTTTGTAAGGATTTGACAGAACAGTTATTTAGTACAGCAAGTCTGTATGCATATGTTAAACTTGTGTGACTACATTTGAATAAGAGAGGTAAGCTAAAGTTAGCCAGAGTAGGCTTCCAGGGTATTAAGGTGCTTACAGAACCGTGCATTTACTAATGTTTGGACTTAGGGCGCAATTGGATTGATAAATGAAGAATGTACTGATTACGAGGAGCTGTTCCCCAGTTAACAAACCTGTGAAATCCTTTCCTATTTTAATTCTCCTGTGTAATAAAATGGATATGAGGCCTAGATTCTAGGACTTCATGAAATTCTGGAAAAATCTAGTATTTGATGCTTAGTTAATTTTTTCTGGTTTTACTGTACATGTGAGTCTGACCTTTGCCACAGGAATCTCATTATGGTGTCCCATTATCTCAAGTTGCCAGGTCTGCTCAAATGATCTTAATAGTTCTTGCTATTTACAGGTGTACTGTACAGGGTGAATATATAGTATAAAGCAGTAAGTGTTTAATTTAATTTAAACTGTTAAATTTGTTGAGAGAGCAGTTATGTTACCCAAAGCCCTCTTCTGGGACAGTCCAAGTTAGAGGGCAACTTAGGTTTGAAATCTAGCACTGAGTCTCTTGATAGAGGCTAAGATAATGTCTTTTGTGGAACTAGACTGTATTTTGGAGGTGTTAAAGATTTTGCAGTTTGTGTTACTTCTATATTGAATCAAATGGCACTTGAAAGAACATAAGCTCTTTTTTTTTATTTTTTAAATTCACTCAAGTTTGATTTGAAACATAAAACATCAGAATCACAGAAAACTAGACTGTAGAACAAATAATGTCAATTTTCAGTTATCTACTTTATTCTTTTCTTATGTTGTAAAGTGAGCCTTGGAAATGTAGCTGCCGACATACTAATTGTTTTTCTTCTGTCACAGGGTTTTTTGTCATTTCTCAGTGCTCCACTAATAGGTGCTCTCTCAGATGCTTGGGGAAGAAAGTATTTTCTTCTTCTTACAGTTTTCTTCACCTGTGTCCCAATTCCATTAATGCGAATAAGCCCATGGTAAGTGGTACAAACTGCAGTAGCAGTCCTGTCAGGAGAGCAGATATTCAGAGAAGATGTTTGGGGAAATGGGAGAGGGACAATAAGACAAGAAGAAAGCAGCTTTCCTTTCAAGACATGATTGCATTATTCTGGAGGTTTTCTGTTCAAGAGGTATTCAAACTGTGTGTCCTAAAAGTAGAAATAATGGAATATGAACTATATTCATACAAGTAAAGCAGTTCTTTTAAGGATTTAGCAATCCCATCTATCTCTATTTTAAGATCAGCTGTTAATTTTTTCCCTTAGTGACTGACAGTAATAAATTTGTTTTTAAAGCTAAATGAACCTTATCATTTGTTTGCCAAAGAAAAGTATAATTGTTGCAAGTGAGATCTTTTACCTCTTTGATTAGTACTTTGAAACCAAGTCAGTACTGCTCAGTTAAGACTTTAGTTGCATTTACATTAATTGTGAAACTTGGAGGAATTACAAAAAATTTTGTTTACAGTCTGAATGCATTCAGAGTTCAGGTTCCACAGCATTATATGTATCATAGTTTATTCCTTAACTGGCTGATGAAATAACTTCTAAGATAGTTAATTTTTCGTAACTTGAACTCGAGAGGGTAAAAATCTATAGATACCATGTCCTCAAAGGACCACTTCTTCTTTTTTTAGGCTGATGTATAGTAAACAGAAGAATATAAAAGAATTTAAATGCTGTTTTTTAGTATTTAAGTGAGATTGTACAGTCATTCGTTCATCTCCAGTAAAGTTCTGTGTTAGTTCTCAAGGAACCCTCCTCTTAGGCTTAAACACAAACTTGCTTATTAGTAAGATAAAAAGCAAGAGATCTTAGTTCAAATTTTCTAATTGTTGCTTTTAAATTATTAGGTGGTACTTCGCTTTGATTTCAGTATGTGGAATATTTTCTGTTACCTTTTCTGTAATATTTGCCTATGTAGCTGATGTAACAGAAGAACATGAAAGAACTACAGCCTACGGACTGGTAAGATATGCTCCATTTGGGGAAAAAGGTCAGATTATGACCTTCATATTGAACTTGTGTTTTGATGAACAGATTGTTTCCTGATTAAAGAGTTTGATAAAGAAGTGTACCATGGCTCAAGACACTGGATTAGTGTTCACACAGTGAACGGAGTGCTGCGTGCTCATGGGAGCAGAATTAATATTTGACAACTTGCATACAGGGCATGTGTAAGAAAGAATGTCTTTAAGTTTTGCAAACAGAACATTAAATGTTAAAGACAATGCAAGTAATATAATTTAGCATAGTTCTCCATCACCTCTAAGTTGCATATCTACTTCATCTGACTTCTTTTTGGTATAAAATGGCCTTTTCTAATGTTAGAATGGTAAGAGTAAGGATGAAAATGCATAAAACAGTATTTTTAATAACTTAGACATGATCCTTCTTCATGATCAAAAGATGAGGAAAATAACTTGCTTGGTTAGTACAAACTAGTCCATTCAGAGGTAATACAATTCCTGCTTAGTTTGCTTTCCTAATATCTATATTACTTTAAGTTTTGGAGGTCTATTGATAGATGTCCTTAGCTTTTAAACTTTTTTTAGGCAGGCATTTAAATGTACTGACAACTTTTTCAGTGAAATCACTTCAAATTCATAATTAGAAAACAAAATAAAGATTTTAGTCTATTTGAATGTAAGAGCCATTTTCCTTTGAGCCAAACCTGATCTTGGAGTGTAAATCCTGTCTAGTATGGTGTGCTGTTGAGAAGGCAGTAGAAACTGTATTTGGGACCCATACTTATTGTTGTAAATAGTATGTGGTTTATTTACTTTTTTGTTTGGTTTGGGTTTTTTACTTGAATTCTTACTGGGGTGTTTTTTAAATGACACTTCTAGGGAGGGGTGGTGAGCAAGTTATGTCCTTTTTCTGTAATGGGAGAATAACCACTTTGATGCGTTTTTAAACTGTTGTGCATAGGTATCTGCCACCTTTGCAGCAAGTTTGGTGACTAGTCCTGCCATTGGAGCATACCTGTCTGCCAGCTACGGGGATAGTCTGGTTGTACTGGTGGCCACGTTGGTGGCTGTCATGGACATCTTTTTCATCCTGCTAGCTGTACCAGAATCTCTGCCGGAAAAAATAAGACCTGCTTCATGGGGATCTTCTATATCATGGGAACAGGCAGATCCTTTTGCAGTAAGATGCACTTCAATAAGTTGTTATTAAATATTCGGTGATTGATAAGTAATAATTATTAGTTGCAGTTTGTAAGCTTGAGAAGTCTTCAGCCTTACTGGTAGCTTGACTGTTGGGTATACCGTAGTCTCCATTCTCTGCTCTTGCCCATAAAGATCTAACTACATTTAAAAAACAAAATCAAACCAAACTTTGTGGATGAAATAATTCCAGATTTGAAAATAATGTTTGGTGTGAAATCCAAAGGTACAATACTTTAACTTTCTAACTTAGGTGCTCTATTTTATTGCAAACAGAAATGCTGAATTCTTATGCCCCAATATTTTAAGGTTTTACATACTCACTTTATGACTGTACTTTTGGCAGTATCTCTCTGCACTCTTGATTTCCACTTTTGGTTATGTATGATTTATTTCTAATAGAGATTGGATCTATAAAGCCTGATCTTTTTATAGGTATATATAGGAAGGGCTAAAACATCCATGCAGTCTTTGTAGTAACTTCACTCACATGTACTCAGTTATTTTATGTTTTCATTACACCTTGGTATCTTAAGAAAGGAAGAAGTGATTTTTCTTCTCAAGATCTGTCCTGCTGGGAGCTGGTTGTGAATATTGAGAGATGACTGGCATGCTTGAAAGACTGCAGTTACATAATTTGTTTTCCACAATTTATTTGTTCCTTAAAGTAATTAATATAATTGGTGAACAAGTGTAAGAAATGTATATTTTTTGCTAGTATCTTTCAAAACAAATAATTACTATGGAGGTCCATTAGAAGACATTAGGTATTACAATTATGTAATGCTGTTTTTGGGGAATAGTTTTGACTTGGTACTGAACAGTAGCTTCAAAAATCTTGATGGAAACTTTACTTAAGAATTGAGATCCCCAAACTGTATATAAAGAGATTATTTGTGACTTAAGGTTCAGCTTAACAGTGTCCATGTGTAATTGTTTTGATGTATATACATGCAAAAAAAGGGAATTACCTTCTTTCTTTATGCTTTCATAGACTTTGTACAATGTTTTAATACCTGCCTTGTTCTTTTGTTTTACAGTCTCTAAAGAAGGTTAGAAAAGACCCTACAGTTCTCCCAATCTGCATTACAGTGTTATTCTCATATCTGCCTGAGGCTGGCCAGTATTCTAGTTTCTTTCTGTACTTGAGACAGGTAAATATTGGTCTCTTCACATCTTACTAAGGATGTTTAAATAAATATTCCTTATGACCTCTTTGTTGTTATAGGCTTTGCTTAGAGGCCTGCTTTCTGACAAAGTAAAACTTTAAAATTAAAGGCAGGGTGATTCTCTAAGCCAAAAACTGAGTAACACTTGACTCCTGATGCATAAACCCTGCAATATTTTAAGCACGTGTTTACCTTAAGCAGGCCTTTGTTCTCATTCAGTACAGCAGTTTCTGAGTCTGTCTTGAAGTGGGATCTTACCTGTCAAAGACCTGTTGTGTTTGAGGGAAGGATAGAGAACTTCAGTTTCCAGATCCATGACTTCTTCTGTCTCCTTTTTTTAAGGAGATTTTTTTTTCCTTTATACTTTGCTTGGCAAAGAGTCAAGTTAGGGATCATTCTTGAAAGTGGACACTTCCTGAATGGATACTGTACAAATCTAGAGTATAAGCAGGGATGAGTGTTTTCATTGAAAAGATATTCACTGCTAGTAATTGTCCTGGATTGTGTTTGGCATTTGTTTCACACAATTTCTGCTTCTCTACAGGTTATAGGCTTTGGATCTGCTAGCATTGCGGCATTTATAGCTGTGGTGGGCATTCTGTCCATAATAGCTCAGGTAAGCTTTGTTTCTTAATGCTTCATTTAAGCTCATCTAAAACTTCTTACATGCTCTAATATGTCAGTGTATCTTGCATTCACTAAATGTTGTATTTGTGATACAGTCCGTGTAAGTTTCTTACTTTGTATAAGCTTTCCTTAGTAATACTGGATCTGAACATCAGAAAGATAAAATTTGCTAAACTTGGATCAGTAAATTCATTGGAACTCTGACTTAAAATCACTAAAACAATACAGGAAATTTGTTACTAAATGCAAAGCATTCTGAAAGGGAAGTGCCTTATTTTAAATAAAAGTCATGCTACTTGCACCTGTTCAGTTGGTTTGTGCTATTAAACTTGCATATAGGCAGTCTTTCCAGGGTTACTTAGGCTCAGCTTGGAGGCTGAGGAGCTGTGATGCCTTGGTATCTTCTTGTCATATTTCTTAATTGGCAACAGTGAGCTGATTTTTCAACAAATCTTTATGTCTTTTGTAAATCCGAGTTTTTATTATGTGATCTTTGGTATCTTTATGGATACAGTTTGTCTTCCTGTTCTGATGACAAGAGGAGGAATGGCATATAGAGTATGTTGTACCCTTGCTGCCATTCTTAGCAGAACGAAGGTGTTTTGATGTAAACAACACATTCATCAATGTTTACCAGTTTTCCTGGTGTCAGTTGTGGCCTTCATTAGCAATTCAAGAAATTATTTTAATCTTTGTGCTGTGGTTTGTTCTGAGGCTATTGTGTGTACTCACATCTGCCAGTTATACTTTATGCAGACCAGTATTTTTCTAAAAATATCTAAGTGGCTTTCCTTCTGGTTTATAATTTTCAGTGTTAAAATGAGGAAAATCTTTTGATTTTTGAGCTTTTTGAAGAGTACACCTTACTGAAGTAATCTAGGCTTATTGACATAATCTTTGCTTCATAAATACTGATTTGTGTTGGCATGTTGGGTAAGAAAGAACTGAACACATGAAGGTAGAATTACTGTATTTTTTCTGTGTAGCATTCAAACTAGAAATGAGAAACAAGAAAGCTAGGGTGAGCAGTTGTCCTTGGCTGGATGACAAATGCCCACCGAGCTGCTCCAGCACTCCCCTTTCCAGACAGACAGGGAAGAAAAATTAAGGTAAAAAACAATTCTTAGGAGATAAGGCAGCTTATTGAAGCAAAAGCAAAAGTTTAGGTGTGTACAAACAGGGGGAAAAAAAAGATTTATTTTCTGCCTCCCATGAGCTAGCAGTGTTGAGCCGCTTGCCGGGAAGCAGGACTTCCACGCACATAGCAGTCGCCCTGAAAGGTAAACATCGTAAATAACAAATGCCCCATTCCTCCTCCTTTCCTTAGCTTTTGTATCTGAGCTGATACCATATGGGATGAGTTATCCCTTTGGTCAGTTTGGGTCAGCTGGCCAAGTTTCGTCCCCTCCCAGGGTCTTACCCATTCCCAGTCTGCTGATGTGGGGGGAATGTTGAGAGACAGCGCTGAGGCTCTGCCAGCACTGCTCAGCAGTAGCCAAAGCACTGGTGTGTTAACAACACCTTTCCAGCTACCCACAGACCAGTGGGAGCTGCTGTGGGAAAATTAACTACATCTCAGACAGACTCAATACAATCAGGAAGAGAAGAGAGGAAGTGTATTCTGCTCTGCAGTCCTGGTTCCTTTTCTCTGTATTTTTACTGAAGCATTGCTGAGCTTCTCCTGTTAAAGAAAAGTGTGGTCCGTTAACTGAATCAAATTGTCCGTGTGGACTTTGCTTTACTAGGAAGTATCTGCTTCTTGCCCTGGGTGTCTTGTGTCTGAATTGGGATCTCCTTTCCCCTCAGCAGTAACACTTCTAAAAAATGGAAATACTAATCTTTGGTTAGGATTAGCTTTCATGTGCAAATAAAAAAGGTCATATCAGTTATGTAAAGAGTCAGTAGAAAATGTAATTAATGGTGCCTAGGAATTGGCCAAATTTCAGTGTATGTGATGAAGGTGACAAAGCAGCAGGATTTACTTGTAAGTTTAAATGTAAATTTGCAAAATAAGTCAGCTGACCTAAGGAGTTTACTTTCTTCCGGGCTAGCAGTCTTTTTTTCTCTAGTATTTGTAGATACTGGTGAATTCAAGTTGTGTCCAGCCTGCACTGTCTTTGCTTGGTAACAGCTTTTATTTTGTGGAGTGCTCTATTCCGTAGTACAATAGGCTTGTAGAGGTGAAAATGAAAGCCTGTTTTTATTTAGACAAATAAAATAGAAATAGACACTGTCATCTAATATACATAGAGAAGGCAGTACATATGCTTCTGGATGTACCAAAGAAGTAACCCTTTAAGTGTTAAGAATATCTGTACATTAAATGTTGAAATGACTTATCTGTATTTCGGGCTTAATACAGGAGGAGAAAAAGGACAAATGGTGTGAATTTTCTCATCATTTAAAAGATCCTCTGAATTACTTTGCATGGGAGAAATTACTTTAGCAAGGCTGACTTTTTAAAACAACTTTTGGTTGAACTAATTTCTCTTGCAGACTTTGTTTCTCAGTATCTTGATGAGATCTATAGGGAACAAAAACACAGTTCTCCTTGGTCTTGGCTTTCAGATCTTTCAGCTGGCTTGGTATGGTTTTGGATCTCAGTCTTGGTAAGCATATGTTTTGCTATGTGGACACTTGTTAAGGAACTGAAAAGCTTTTTTTTTTCCCTAACAAATTTTACTTCTAATTCTGTTGTCATGGGTATTTGAGTGTTCTGTGAATTAAGTATTCCCATTTTCATTACTCTACCAAAATTTGGTCTGTATTTTGCATATGTAGGAATGATAGAATTTTGTGTACTTACAGTCCTTTTGAAAAGGGAGTCTTGGCAACATTTTGTTCCACTGAGTATTAAGTCTATGAATGTGGTTAAAACTTTTTCTTAAACTCACAAGCTAATAAGTAGCATGTTCTCTCGAGTAATTCCACTAGATCTATTTTACCCATTAGGTATTGGACCTATACTTGTTTTTGTAACATATTCTCTTACTCCAACTATCATCAGTCTTAGAAACTATCTACAGTTTCTTCTGTAGGAAACTATCTAGAGTTTCTTCTGTCTTTAAGTAGAGACAATTGGAACCATAAGCTAGAAAATCTTACTCTTTAAGTGTGTCCTACTGACAGGGAGGAGTGCTTGTCATTTATCAAGAGTACTTCCTAGTCAGTTGTAGAAGCTAGAGAATTGTCTCACTGGGACACCCTGGGAAATTGTTCCTTCGTACAATGTTAGGAGAGGAAAGCCCACTTCACTCCCATTCCCGTTTTTTTCTCTGCTAGGATAAAATCAAATCAAATGTGCTTCTCTTCCAGCAAGTTCAGAATAATATATGGGAAGGGAGCAGGAAGATAACCAGATCATTTCCAGTTCTTTAGTTGTTTCAATATGTATATTTTGAAAGGGAATGAAGTGTTAAATAGGGGTGCTCTTGTGGGAGTGTGGGGAGTAATTATAAGGGCAGTCTCATTTTTAATTCAAATTATGTATTTAATGCAGGATGATGTGGGCAGCGGGAGCTGTAGCAGCGATGTCAAGCATTACATTCCCAGCAATTAGTGCTCTGGTTTCACAAAATGCAGAGGCAGATCAACAAGGTGAGTACTTGATAAATTGCTGTTTATGCATCAGGCTGCTTTTTTCTCTAGAAAGCAGAAGAGTTACCTAGGTGTACTTTTCAAGTTATCTTTGTGTGTTTTCACTTGGTAGTACCTGTGGAAGTCTGCTAGTCTATGTAGAGAGGAAGGAAATGCACAAATTTATCATATTTACATTGTAAAAGACATAATTTCTGATTAGCTACTTCTTGTCTTTCTTTCTGTAAAAGTACTATGAAGGCAACAAAAACATTATCTTTTTTTCTCTTCCTTTTATTATATGCAGTATTCTCTAAGTGAACAGTGAGGATTAATGTAACAATGCTACCTTTTTAATTACACATTTTACCAGATTGAAATAAATGTAGGAAAGAAGCTTTATTTTTTTGTAGAAAAGTTGGCCCTATTTGATACAATACCTCAGATTTTCAAGGAATAGAAAAGGATGCCAACGTAACCAGTTAATCTGAGAAAACACAAAATTTACTGGTTTTGATGTGAAAAGCAATGTACAGTCAGAAATTACTCCTCCTTTAAAGTGAAATGAGAAGTCATCACAAATTAAAACACTGGTAAAAAGACTTTGTATTGTTCTCGAATTGAACTTGAATTTAGTATTCTCTTTAAAAAAATGCTTACATATAAATTTTGAGTATCAGTTATACTTTAGCTTTGTACAGCATGAGGTAGGTAAATGCAGGTAATCTGAGAAGTAC
The DNA here is from genome assembly GCF_023055355.1 of Agelaius tricolor. Lineage (NCBI taxonomy): Eukaryota > Metazoa > Chordata > Aves > Passeriformes > Icteridae > Agelaius > Agelaius tricolor. Next base: position 18,006,674 of record NW_027269264.1, read on the forward strand.
CAAGGAGATACTGTTCCAGGAGGTGGATTTCTGTTGAAAGATGCAAAAGATGGTATTTTACATGGGTTTTTTTAATTATTCCCCTCTCTCCCATTTTTTTGAGACATTTTAAAGATTTTTAAAGACTTGTTTTCTGTTTACATCAGGAAATTACTAGTTTAGTTAAGCTGACAGAAGCCATTGAACTTTGATTTTACATAGAGGAAACTGGTGTTAATAGCAAAGGCTTTCAAGACTGAGGTTTTGCCACCTAGTGGCATGAAGATTTTAAACTTTCATATCATAAACCTATGAAGTAAAAACTTTTTTTGCATGTTTTCTTTTCCTCCCAATTTACAAGTTGCTGCCTTAAGAATGAAGCAGATTATTAATATTGTAAAGTAGCATCTTTAGACTCTTATGTGAAGTTAATATCATTAAAACACTTTTTGTATAGTTGTCATAATTACTTAATGAAGTCGAAACAGAAGTGTACCTATAGCAGTTTGATTAATCAAGCTTTAAAAAGAATCCATTATTAAATTGCAGTCAGTCAAGTATTGTGAATTTACTGCTGTATACTTAATTTACTGCCCTGAATAGGTTACTTGGTATTTAAATAAATAGTGGTCAGAATTTGTGCATATTTTCCCAATCACAATTCTTACCACTTAGGTGCATTACTCTAAATTTCACTTGAAAATAAATTGAATGGGAACCACATTTAAATGCTATCTTTGCAGTGTTCATTGCAGGCTTTGCGTGAGAGTGGAAGAACTCTAATATTAAAAGTTAAACCTGCACATAAATTTCTTTATCATAATAATGAAGTATTATCCAATAATAAAAATAATAATTCTTCCAGTAATCTTCAAGTATAGTGACAGAACTATGGTGTGCAGAGGATTATTTTAATCCAACAGATTTGTCTTCAATAAACTTCTTACATCCTAGAATGTAGAAATAATTATGATATGCTCTATTTTGGAACAATTATTAGAATACACTCAGAGCTCTTGGCTCTGAGCATTTCTTCCTTGCTTAAAAGAAGAAAATCTTACCTTTTTTTCCTCATTAGGTGTTGTCCAAGGAATAATAACTGGAGTAAGAGGACTGTGCAATGGCCTGGGACCAGCACTGTATGGCTTTATTTTCTTTGTCTTCCATGTGGAACTTAATGGATTGCTACCTGATAACACTTCTGAAATTGAAACAAAGCAGAATCCCAGTGCTAAGGTTAGTTCAAAATTTGGTGTGGAGTTTCCTGTGTAGAATTCATTGTGCCAGAAATCTCTTTTTGGTTGATTTAAAATCTGAATTATTTAATAAAACTGAAAAGTGAGAATTAAGTCGTTTAAGAACAAGATGTTCTTGTTCTTAAATGACTTAATTCTCACTTTTCAGTTTTATTAAATAATTCAGATTAAGATAATTTAAATGTGATAGTAAATACTTAGATTTACAGTAGTAGCAGCATTGGTTTTGGTATTGTAACTGTACCAGATAACTTATTTTGATGTAAATTTACTGGAACTAAAGTTTGAGTGAGGTTGCATTATTATGATTATCCACAGGAAACCCTTACAGCAAACAGAGGAGTTGTAGGCTGTGTTGGAGAGTAATAATAACACTTGGCAATGCAATGACAAAGGGCAGCTTTTGAAAGATTTTTGCTCCTCTCAGTGAAACCACAATTATGTGGTTAATACTCAAAAGCTGCTCAGATGAATTAGCTGTTATACTGCAAATGAGGGTGTATTAATTTGTGGAAGTTCATTTCTTCTTTGAGTATTTGTGTGTGTAGCCCCTCTTGAAGATTTAATATCATCAAAATATATTTTGATATGTTTATATTCTTTATATGTACAGACCATCAGCTGAAAATTTAGGCCTCTGATTGTAACAAGAATTGAGGCAAGGGAAATGCCTGGTTACTGTATACTTATGTTCAGATATTTTCCCACTTTATTTGAGAAGAACTTCCCACATTTCATTTGGTAGAATAAAAGTACAAAGGATTGACAAGCTTCACCTTTGGTTTTATCTAGTTTTAGTTTACACAGATACAGAAAAGTTGTTAAAGATTAAAAAAAAGCTGGATTGCTTACATTTTTCTTTTGTAGAGGTTTGCCAGAAAAACCTGGCTGATTAAAATTTATGTTAAAACCTTTCTGGTGTTTGTTTTTAGTTGGGGCTATGAAATGTGGGTAAGTTTTGTTTTTGAACTTTAAAATAAACTGCTTAGAAGCAAGAGACAATAACTCCAAATACTGAGTTATCATACATGAGTAGCATGTGTCTGCAGTGAGAATGGTCTCACTGTTATTTTGCTCACCCATATATTGATTTTTTTGGGATGCTTGTTTATTTGGCTAACTTGATTCTAGATATCTCAGCCATGGAAAAGTGAAGCTAAGGTTATTGAGTACTTGCACTTCTGGATGTTGAAATCTTATTCTATTAATGTTCAGATGACTCTTGTTGATTTTACAAGCATGTTGCCTAAAGCAAAAAAAAATTACAAAAAAGCATCAAGTCAACATCTGTTTCATTAGCTAGGCAATCATACTTTCAATTGAAAATTTTATGTGTTTTTCATTTTTCGATCAGTGTGGAGATCGGGTGAGGAATTCGTGGGGATTTTAGATGTAGAAAATTCGCTTTACAGTGCACATATGAACCTGTTTTCAAAAATTTTATAGTCCCCATAAATGTGTCTCTCATGATCTCCTGCCTTGGTGGTGTAGTTCATAATGCAGAAGTCAATGTCTGAAAAAATGAATTCTTTATTATGCTTGTTTTCCTGTAGAGAGCGATCATTCCTGGTCCCGCCTTCCTGATCGGAGCATGCATTGTTCTCCTGGCTTTCCTAGTTGCCTTATTTATTCCTGAGAACAAAGCCAGCAGTACCAAAAAACACAGCAACAGCATCAGCAGTAGTCAGAGTAACAACCTAGACCAAAGTAACGAAGAGGACATTGAACCATTGCTGCAGGATAGCACTGTATGAAGGCTAAATTCTGAGGGGGCGATGGAACAAATTCATGCACTGAATTGTGGCTCTGGAAGCTTGGTGGGAGGTACAGAGTATCCTGCCTTTGAGGAGAAGGCAGCTGTGACAGGGGGTCACTTGCTGTATGCTACTTGAGGTTGATGCCATGCATGCAGGAGTGGTTTTTTAGAACAGCAGGTCACAAGCTGGTGTGATTCTACCCAGTATTGGACTGCAAATGCTGTGTCAAATTCTGATATTGGGTAGAAGAAGATGATATTAAATCTTCAAACCTGAATACAGAGACAGATTTTTTTAAAAGTTTGAATGTTTAGTTCCCAAAATTGCAAGTTAATGCAAAATAAACAGGTTTGAGTCAGAACAATTTCAGCCATCACTATAATAGGTTGTTTTACATTTCTTATGCCTTTTTGTCTGCATCTATGCCACATGTAGTCTTCATAGCATGGGAGGCACTGATCTCTATATAGTTTTGGTACCTGAAATAGTGGTTATCAATGAAATTCTCAAGTATTATTTACTAGCAAGAACTTCAGTAGTTACCAGAAAGCAGTGATGAAAATGAGATGGCAGAATTGTGAATGTGTGTGATCACACAGGATAGTACTTAGCCATAAATGAAGGTCATACAGAAACCTTAAAGCCACATTCTGGAATCATCAGTTGTGTGCAGTTAAATCTAGATGGCACTGAAGAGCCAGGTCCCATTAATATTTTGCTTATAAAAAAATATATTTTAATATTAAAATGAGCAGTGTCAGAAATAGACAATTCTGAGTGGGTGCCAGAGTACTTTACATCAAAATATATATGTATGTACTGCATTTCGCCACTTTATCTGCCATATAAACTAATTTTTCCTATTAATTCCTTTCACCGCTGCCTTAACTGCTTCTTAGTGTTCGGTTATTAGTCATATTCAGCCTTCATATCACTGTCTTACCTGCTGAATATCATGGATATATTCATATCTTTTTTTTCTAAAAGATGCTTCAAAGGAGTGATGAATTATAACAAATGTGCTAATTTTTAGAGACATTTTATGAAGAAAACAGAGATTTATATGTATTTTGCTGCAGTGTAAATGGACTATTAAACCCAACTTTGATGAAGTACTCCTATGAATGTTTTATATGTATACAATATATGTAGATATTTGTAAGGAGTTTTAATTTTTCCAGATGGGGTGCTGTGTAAATCATGTATTTATAAATGTAATGAGGGTACAGACAGTTATACAGTTTTTTAAAAGGCTTGCGTATTGACTGAACAAATTTTAAAAATATATATTTTGAAACTTGTTCCATGTTGAGCACGGATAAGAAACCTTTTGTACTATGCAGGTTGGTTTTTAAGTTAATAAGCTTCCTAATGCATAATAAATATAAATACCAAGCTTTCTAGGTATCATGAGTAAGTGTCTGTTTTTCCAAGTTCACTGTTGTGCCTTGGCTGCTTCAGAGCAGAAGTGGGTTTATCCTAGTGTTGGATGACAGTACCTGAATTCCTGTTGTGTTGTGTTTGTGTTATCAAGAGTGGTGAAAAGCATGCTTTGCTTAGAAATTCCATGGGTTCCTGACATGTTATCCACTGGGGTGGAGAAGTGGAGAGTGTAAGTACAAAAAACCCTGAGAATAATGCTCTAGTAGAACACTACTACAGAATTAATAGCTTTTTCTGAGGAGGCTGACGTAGAAAATTCAATTTTTCTTTGAATTTCTTGTAATTCAAGCCTGGGCTTTTATGCTGGATAATCTTTTTTCGCTGCAGGCCAGACTGCAGTTGGGTAAGTTTTGCGTGATCCCAGCTTAGAATGTCTTAAACTTGATATATGGAATAAAATACAGATATATTAGTGTTAAAAGTAGCAGTTGTCAAATTTATTACTGCTTATAGTATCCCTGCAATGGATCAGATTTTTGAAGTAGAATCTCAAAATCACAGAATGGTCGGAAGGGACCTTTAAAGGTCATGGGACAGGGGCATCTTTCATTAGAGCAGGTTGCTCAGAGCCACCCTATCCAACCTGACCTTGAACATATCCAGGACTTCTAGGAATGGATTATCCACAGCTTCTCTGGGCAACCTGTGACAGTGCCTCACCACCCTTTATTGTAGAGATTTTCTTCCCTTTGTTCAAGCTAAACTTTACTCTTCTCATTTTAAAACTCTTACTCTTTGTCCTGTTGCTACATACCTTGGTGAAAAGCCGCCTCCTATCCTAAAAGTCTTTTTTGTACATTGAAGGGCTCACCCCAGAGCCTTCTTTTCTGCTGCCCGAACAACCCCAAACAACCCCAACTCTCAGCATGTCTTCACAGGAGAGGTGCTCCAGTCCTTCAGTCATCTTTGTGGCCTCTTCACTCCAACAGCTCTATGGTTTCCTGTGCTGGGGAATCCAGAGCTGGATGCAAAAGAAATATTTTGTGCACACACCCTTACTCTTTATAAATTATTATATGTACTACTCTGCTAATTAAGTACACAATAAAAATGTAAAAAGGTAAGCTATAGATGAGATAAACAATTTTCAAATATTTTTATGAGTAGTGTAAAGTATTTTTCTGTTCCCAGTAGAAAATTAGTTAATGATGCTCAGAAATACCTGATGTGTCATTATTTTTAGGAATTTTTGTTCAACACAGTGGGGTACAGAGATTTTAAGATTTGGTTCTAAGTTAATTTATCTTGATTTTAAACTTCAATATGTATTTAATATCTGTTTCTAGTATCTGTCATTACTGAAATAGATACATCACAAAGATATTTATCCAAATGGAAAGTGTGTTGAAGGCTGCGCTTACTAAATCATGATCCTTGTTTTTCAGTCCTGCCCACTACTTATGCAGTGCTGTATTAATATTCAGGTTAATACTCAACTAGGAAGTTTCCATTTTCCCTGATGTCAGCCAGTTGGATTTGCAAACTAATTGAAAGGTCTTGAGTTTTTGTGTTAACAAATTGATTAAAAAACTTCCCTCTGGAAGATTTTTTTAAATGGGTTAGAAAGTTACTTCCCTGTAGAAGTGTACAGATAGTAGATGTTTTTATGGCTGAGACTTCTGCACTTCTTTTTGCAACAAAATTGCATGATGATGGAAACATTTTCAAACTTCTATTTTCAAAATGCTCCCTCCATAAAATACCTTTATTTTAAAAGGAAATTTTTCTTGCTTATTGTTAGAACAATATCTTTATCTTGAAGAGACACATTGAATGTTTTTATTTTTCAAACATACTGGCATAGTACTAGCAGACCCTTTTTGTCACAGAAAAGGTCAGGAGATGTGGAGCAACTGCTTTTCTTTTCATGAACGAAAAATGTAAGTTTCACATGGGATAACCAGTGAACCCCTGTAGCATAAAAGACTTGCATGGTAACTCCCCATCTATTTCCAAAGTACTGTAAAGATTCTAATATTGAAAAGTCTTGTTTTTATACAATTACCTCATCGATGACAATGTAGGACTTTATGTGCTTTTGTTTCCAGTTTATTTGCTGCACCAGCTTGCCCATGAGTGATCCAGTGAATAAATTTCACTCTTGCTGTAATCTTATCCTTAGATCCCTTTTTTCTAAGGGATTCTATTCAAAGCAGCCACTTCATCAGTGGTTACACTTGTACAGTTTTTTCACAAAACAGAACTTTAAATAAAGGAACAGTTTACTGTTGAGCAGCTGCCATTTCTATTACACCTTTTTATCAGGGACTAAAAAGTGGTTCATTATGTACTTAATGGAGAAAAAATCTAGCAAATATCTTAAACTGAGACAGGATAGGAGCACTTCTAGTTTCAAATCTCCCACAACCCATAACTTGTTCTAATATTTGTTTCTTCAAGCCTTCAGCATTCTTCTTCAAACTTCAGAGTGTTTTCTGTGAAATCTGTGAAATAATGGATTGAATATCACAGGACTTCAAACAATGCTGAAAAAACTTACAAAGGTTGTTCTTCATGTCCTGGATGGCTGATTTGTAAATGCCCTGTTAATCCTTGTGGCTCCATACAATTGTTAGCTAATGCCTAACGGTACAATATACACTTAAAAAGAGGGTCATTGTTAGAAATAGCACTAGTAGATTTGTATTTCAAGTACTTACTTTGACTGTTTTCAATTTTTTTGACTAACTTTTTCTCAAATCAACTACATTGTCTGTGATATTACTATGCAAAGTGGTTGATGAAGGACTTGCACTAGAAGCAGAAGTATCACCTCTGGAACTTGTCTGTTTGTGCTTGTATCATTTGTGTTACCTTTGATCTGCATTGGTTTTTTTTCCAGACCGTTTTTGAGAGACCGGGTCATTTTGTGAGAGTTAGTTTAGTTGCAAATAGGTAATACAGTCTACAGATGTGCTTTACTGGGCACATGTAAATGTCAATACACTGAAAATTAAAGAAGGAGTGAGGGCATCGCTGTCAACTCCCTTCTGCATTGTGAAGCACCCAGTCTTCCTCAAGGGTACCTTGTGTTCTGTCTACCTTGAGTGTGACTGTCCGGCATATACACAGATGACAGTGCATATCAAGATATGTTATATATTAGTAAAGTTGTAATTCTTAATACTTTTAGGTGGTAAATGAAATACTTTTAACCAAAGCTTTCCTCCTTGTACCCCTGAGGTGTGCTTAACCTCTATGTAGGAGACCATTGCTCCAGAGCATGTTTTATTGCAATGTAACAACATGTAATAAGAGTTCTTCACTTCCTCGGTGTGGTAATGGCCATGCTTCTTTGGGGCAGCTGCTGATGTGTGTGTGTGTGTGTGTAGAGCTGTGCTTCTGATCCAGAGAAACAAGGTTCTAGTTGTTCTGATGAAATGTACCTTTCTTTGTTTTTTCTTTTTTCTTTTTTTAAATTTTATTTTTTTTCAGAAGAAATCAAATACAGTCCCCCCCCGCAAAAAAAAACCAAAACAAAAAAACAAAAAACAAAAAAACCCCAAAAACAGAACAAAACAACAACAACAAAAAACCAAACAAAAAAACCCCCAAAATCCAAAAAAAAAACCAAACCAAAAAAGCAGGGAAAGACATTATGAATTAACAGTACAAAGATCTGGCAAACTATACTTAGGGAACTTCTTACCTTTTCCTCTGTCCTCAGAGATTTTTCTCTGTTGTGTACATGCATTTATTGAAATATGAAAATATTTCAATAAATATGATGCTACTGTATTTTGATTATAATATACTAAAAGATCATAATAAAACCTATGATAAATAAACTTATTACTTAGATTGTTTTAACAGGCATGTTAAGCAATCTGTTATATATATACTAGCATCATTAAGTCTCCTAACAAGAAGAGAATTTGATCCTAAAAGTTGTTTAAAATTTTTGGTCATACTTTTCTGTTCTGGTCCAAAAGCTTTCACTCACAGGATGGCTAACCTGAGACCCTTCCTAGTCAACCTGAAAAAGTTGGTGAAGCAAGACGAGTAGATCCACAGAATAGCCTATTTTTTATGTGACTGAGGAAACTGAGCATGACTTCTAGTCCTCTGTTTAGTGGCATGCTGTCTTATGGGTTCCTTTTCAGGAGGTTAGTGGTAAGATTGATCTAAGAGTAAAATCTTGAATCCAGCATGTGTAAAGAACTAAATTAAATCAGTTTTTTATTTCCTAGACAATTTTTCTTGAACAAGTCATACAGAAAAGAAGGTGCTATTTGTCTTCTCCCATTTGTCTAAAAAGAGTAGTCTTGCTCTGTTTTCTGAAAGAACACTGCAGTAAGAGAATGGAAGATAGGCATGGCTCAGGGTACAGACCCAGGCCTAGCATTGCTGCTCTGCTGCCCTTGCAGTCTATTTTCTGTTGCTGTAAAACTGCCTTTATATATTGCATTTTCAGCACTAGCACCTTAAAGCAAATGTGTTAAAATCCTTTCTTAATTTGAAAGCAAATGCTGCATCACCAGCTGAATCTCTGGGAAGTACAGAGCTGCATGATTTAAGTGCAATTGACTGCATTACGTGCTAGCAGTTAGGAAGTCAATATTTTTTATAGTCCTTTTTTCTGTTGACATGAAAAAATGGCCACTTCTGATTGCATACCCCAGTGAGAGCTTAGGCTTATGGATTTCAGAAAATTGCTTGTATCTGAAGTGTCCCTTGACTGATGCTTGATGTACGCCTAAATGCTTATGTGTCAATATAATTGTGTTAAGAAACAGCCTGTAAAGAAAACTGTGCTGCTAGCTCTGCTCATCTGAATGTAGGCAAAAATCTGCTCATCAGGACCTTATTTGATGATGATGCAAGAAAAACTGTTAGTAAATAACAGGCAGGCAACATTATTCATGACAAAGTACTTTTCTACACATGTGGAAAGTGTTGATCTTGAAAACTTTGCAGTGGTTGTATTGTTTTGTCCAGAAAATCTGTTTCAAAGGAAGTTTTAAAGGCAATTGTTTTTTTTTTCCCTTCTCCTCCTCCTAGTTTTGATGAAGAGTATTTTTAAGCATATTTTACACTTTGAAGCAAGTCAAAATGTAGTCTTTTACTGCAGTCTTTTCTGGAAGTCCTGATGAGTTCTCTTTAAGTAAGAGAAACTTAATCATATATGGGGGTGTCTGCTTTATCACATGCAGGTGCCATTTTTGGTAACTTAATGCTGTTTCTCAGGGTACTGGTTCAAACATCTTCTGAAAAGCAGTGGAGGGAAAAAAGCAAAACATGACAAAATTGTTTTAGTAACAAACTGAAGTGTTAAGCACTAAAAAAAAAGTTACACATGCAGGTAGGTCTAAGCATCCTTCCATGTTGCTTAAAGCCCAAAAGTAGCTCTTTGTTGCTGTCTTACTTCTTTATGCCTACATAATAAACAAAATGTATTTTTTCATCATTGGCATCATCTGTAATTGGCTTATAAATAGCTGAAACATCAAACTTGCCCAGCTACCTACTCCTATTATACTTTGTGCTCATGCTTAAATGCATTGTGTTAATTCAGTGCATCTAGTGATCCCAGAAAGTTCAAAACATGTATTTAAGAAGAATAGTAGCATATTTTAGGTAGAATATTTAAAGATGCATTCAAAAGATATACTTTATATATTTTTTTAACACTGAAAGAAAAATAAAACTGGAAGGGAAGACTGAGAAATATAATATTTACTAGATTATGCCACCTAAAGTGAACTGCATTCTGCATATCCTTGTCAGGCACACATTTTGACCTCAGAGAGATATTGCAGGCCTCTGTGCAGTCCTTAGAGGAAAGCTGTTTGCAGAGCTGATAATTTGTGACTTTAACTGTGTGGTTAAGGATTTAATCTTCTTGGACAATAGATTTCCATTTTTCCTCAAGAAGTAAGCTCTCCCTACCAATGAGTTAGCTTTCATTTTTCAGACATGAAGGCATGTTTGGAAAGCACCTTGGGAAATACAGAGCACTAGAAACTCTTAATGATCCTGGAACCAAGTAATCAAAAAAAATTCAGATTTTTTTCCTTTTTTTTAGTATAAATCGCAAAAACCAGAAGATGTTGCAAGATCAAGAGAAGTACTTAATTTTTAGAGTTTTAGAATAATTCTGAAATTATTTGTCTTTGTATGAAATACATCAACAGCACCACAGCTGCCCTTCCTGAAGGTGACAGGAAAGAAAAATGTGATAAAGGTCAGACTGTCAGGCAGCCTATTATGAGCAAAACACTTTCCTAGGATAGAGCCTCGCCAAGGGTGGGCTGGTTCCACCTTGACATTACAGCGTCTGTCAAAAGGAAAAACAACTCATGACTCCAGGTAATAACTGAAGGTAGTAAAAACAACTCATTTGCCCTATTTCTTCCATCTCTAGGGGGAAAAATACATCAAGCTACCATGTAGCAATCATATTAAAAAGTTCTGCACAGTTGCCTCAAGCAGTTGGTTGAGATCTTTTACTTTATTACTAAATACAGAAAAGTAAAAGCTTATCTCTAGGTTTATGGAAGGAGCCCATGGTAAATATATTTTAATTTATTTGGCTTTATTCACTGTTAAACATAGTCATATTTGGAGAAAGAGCAATAAAAATGGAACAGCGAAGATGTGTACCTTTAGAGGTAAATTTTTAAAATTCTATTTAAAATTTTTTCCCTAATTGCAAAGGCTCCAGACTCAACCTAAGAGTTTTGGCTTATTTTATTGTATTTCTTGCATGATTATGAGAAATGCCAAGCTACCTAGAGCAGAGTGCAGACAGGATAATTAAGTATTAAAAGTGCATTTGACAAAGCATGGTATTACTGAAGAAAGAGAAGGAAAGAAGACAGCATGACTTTCTAACCAACCGAATTTTCAAACCTGATAAAAAACCTCATGTTTATCTGTATAAAGTAACACGAAAGATCAACATTGGTTGCAGAAAGTTTTGTAAATATCATTTTGATAAAAGGTGTTTTCCTTGCAGACCTAGCTTTGAATGGAAATATTTTTGACATGACACTGATCAATGATTTTGGCAAAGGTTATATCTGAAATATACCTAGATTTTTAAATTTAAACCTATGAATCAAAAGCTAATAAGAAAATCTGCACAGCAAACTTGATCTCTGAAAACTGAGAAATGGCCTTCAAAGAAGAGAATTCATCCCCATCTGACATAGCCATTTTCCTCTGATACCATGTGCCACAAACTTACAGGAAACAGAGGAAAACTTACACCTTTACATAACTTGTTCTTTAAGATGGAAGGCTGCTTTAAGATGGAAGATGCCACAAGTCTCAGGTGTCCATTTTGCGACTAATTCCAGTAGGATACAATTTCTTAACTACAGTACTTAAAAAATGTCTTTTATTTATTTGTTCATGATGCAATATTGTTTTCACCCTTAGATGACAATTCTTTCCTGTCCATGCAAATGTTGAGGTTTGTAGCTTTTGGTACATGACAGGTTTAGCAGCAAATACCCATGCTTTAATTGGAGTGTTCACATGCTTGTTATCAAAGGAATGTTAGTTTGATGCTGTCTTGTGTAGCTTTTGTCCTGCATAAAAAAAGACCTAAAAGTCTAAGGGAAGGCTGACACAGCAGTCCTATTTAGAGCATTGAATGCGCTGATCACTTAAGACTTGACTGCATTGTTTCTTTACTGCCTAAGGTTGTGGTGATAATGCCATTGCCAGGAGGCACTGAAAGTGTCTGTCACTGCTAGTTGCAGATGTCTAGAAAGCCTACTGTTAGCAGCAAAAAATACCAGAAAATCTTGGCTTTTGTTTTCACAGTGTCTGCTTTCACGTCATGGTCTCAAGAGTACTGTAAGGTGCAGGTGTCATTGTAAAAAGATAGTACCACTTTATTCCTAAGAGAAATTAGTCATAGAAGAAAATCTTAGCTGAGGAAGTAGTACATCCATCCACAATCCCCAGAGTGGTATTTGAGTTAGAAAGTGCCTTAAGGCACTGAGCTTCAAATACTTGGGTAAAACATCATACATGCTTCCTCGATGTTAGTCTGAGACCTTGTCAGCTCTTTTAGATGATAGAACAGCAGTGTTATATCAAAAAGATACTGAACTATCTGACAAAATTATATCTGGCATCACCATTAAACTTGAAGGACCACAAAAACCTTTACCAACTGGAAGCAAACTGTGGTGCCAATGCTAAATAAGACAACTCCCAGGGCAGACATACTGAGGAAGTGAAAAGTCTTTGTTGTCTCTTTGAAAATACCTTGTTGTCTCTTTAAAAGATTGTGAAATCTGAGATCAGTTTCATTAATGCCTCCTGTGGATAGACTAAAAATCCTCACCTATTAATGAACAATCTTGTATAGTCTTTGTTATTCAAGTCTTGCAAAAATTTTAGTAAGCTTGAACAGTTGTCTTCCGTGCGTGTACAGATTAACCTGCGTTTCATTAACTTGAAAAAAAAATTATTCAAATAATATCCAAAAATACTCACCCTCTGTGCAGTAGAAATGTGTTTGCTGAAACAGGTGATGGCAAGTAGAATAGACTTCTGTTTTATAATTAAATGCTGTCAATATCAGAATACCTTTGGCAAGAGTCAGCTGTTGTGTTAAATAAACTTGCAACTGAAAGTAGTCAGGCACAGGAGGAGTCATGCCTCTGTGGGGTTAGATGGCTAGATAGTTAGCACATGCCCCATTATTGAAAAACAAATGGATACAAAGATAATTAACTTAGAGAATGTATAGATGTTTATACCAAAAATATTAAGACTGGTGTAACTGAAGCATTAACAGAAGAATATATTAAAGTCTTAAAGACAGCCAAGCCAGGGGTATGGTATGTGTTAATTGCTACAGAATGCTGTATATAGTTTTTCATTCATATTCCTTGATAGTGTCATGCATTGACATTGGCTGGATGTCAGGCACCCACAAAAGTTGCTTGCTCACTCCCGTCTGCCGCTGGACAGGGGAGAGAAATGTAACAAAGGGTTCGTGAATTGAAATAAGGATCAGGAGAAGTCTCTCATCAAATATCATCAGGGCAAAACAGTCTCAAATTAGAGACATAAAGTGAATTTATTACTAACACATTCAGAGCCGGATAATGAGAAGTAAAAAAAGCTCTTGAAAACACCTTCACCTCACTGCTTCCTCCTTCTCAAGCTCTACGTCCTTACCCCAGTGGTACAAGAGGACAGGGAATGGGGATTATGGTAAATTCATCAGCCATGGTTTATCCTGCTGCTCAGGGGGAGGAGTCATTCCTCAGCTGCACTGTGGGGTCCCTCCCACTGGAGACAGTTCTCCATGAACTTCTCTGATGTGAGTCCCTCTCAAGAGCAACAGCTCTCTGTGACCCGCTGCCATGCGAGTCCCTCCCATGGACACACAGTCCTCCCAAAACTGCTGCAGCGTGGGGCACTCTTCCAGGGGGTTCTTCAAGGAGTTCTTCCAGCAGTTCTTCAAGGAGACTCCACAGATCTCTCACAGAGCCTTTCAGGCATTCCCCTCCTCCAGTGTGGAGCTCCTCCATGGGCTGCAGGTGGATCTCAGCATCCTCATGGACCTCCATGGGCTGCAGGGGCGCAGCTGCTTCACCATGGGCTACACTACAGGTGGCAGGGGAATCTGAGCTCTGGTGCCTGGAGCACCTCCTGCCCCTTCTTCACTGACCTTGGTGTCTGTAGATTTGTTCCTTTCACATGTTCTCACTCTGCTCTTCTTTGGCTGGAATTAAAAGTGTGCCACCACTCTTGTTTTGATTTCTTCTTAAATATGTTATCACAGAGGCCTTACTGCCATTTATAACTGGCTCAGCCTTGGCCAACAGCACACCCAACTTTGGAGTCACCAGGGATTGGCTCTGTTGGACATTCCAGCAGCTCCTCAAAGAAGACACCTCTGTGGCCCCCCCCTCTGCCACCCAAAAAACAGGCTGTACAAAGCCAACAGAGATAGCAAGAAGGGAAAACTTACAATGTTATTGCTGGTAAATTGAGAGATCTGGAGCCACAAAATGTTCCTAGAGGAAATTAAAAGAACCACAAGTCTTGGGCATTTGCTCCAGTACCGTCCACATTGAAGGATTATGTTTAGCATATTCCCCAGTCAGTGTGCAGGAGTCAATCCAAAAGAAATCAAGATGTACGAAAGTTCTGTAGAGAGCAGTGTTGGTCCTCCATGGTGTCACGATCCGTCCTTATGAACAGGTTTTGTGATGGTTCGTGGATTTGATCTCAGGGTGCAAAAAACCAACACGGCACAGGCGTATGCAGTAATAATCAAAACAAATGCACCTTTATTGAAATGACCACAGCAAAATGCAATAGCAGGATTAAGGGAGAGAAAAAGATAGAGAAAGAGAGACAAAGAGAGAAAGGGAGGGATATAGCTACCAAACATAGAGACAAAGTCCTTTGGTCCAGTCCAGACGAAGATCTGTCTGTTACGTTGGGGGGATCTCAGAGGTGTAGTCCATCTGGACTCTAATTATACTCTTTTTTGATGAGGGAAGGGGGGAATGGTATTTGGAAAGGGTACACACAGTCTATGTTCACAGTGGTGGGTGACAGCCATTGTCTTCATGGTCTAATGCTCACACCTGCAACATCCATCTTGCTCTGGTCAGCTTGCCTCCCCCCGCACACCTCCCCTGGGTTGGGGGTTTCAGTCCCAGTCCTTGGAGGGAGGAGAGAGGCCTTTTCACATGGGGGTTTCATGTCTCAGTCCTTGATGGAGAGACTTCTTGCATCTCAGTCTGTCTGTTACGGTGGTTGTAAAACAGGTGAGGGTCTTCTGTGGGAGACCACCTGAACTCAGGAGAAGTCTGGCCAGGCCGAGAGGTGGGACAGCTTCCAAAAGCTATTGTTGCAAACGGGGCACGGTGTCCCCTTCTTAGCCTACAGCAAACAACACCTGTGAAAACAATAACTTAGCAATGCTCTCAGGTCTCAGGGCCTTGTTGGCATGTGACTTTTTCCTTCAGAGCCAGAGATTTTAGACAGTGGGGTCTTCTCTTTAGTGGTCCCCCAATGACGATCATGAGGCTGAGGCAGATGAGGGAAAAGTCGGACAAACTTTCACACATGGTGAGCCCAAGGGATTCTCACCAGACTGCTTAGGTGTCACAGAACCGTAGAACCATGGAATGGCTTGAGTGGGACATTAAAGATCATCTAATTCCAACCTGCTTACCATGGGCAGGGATATTTTCACTGAGTCAGATTGCTCAGAGCTTCATCCAAACTGGCCTTGAACACTTCCAAGGATGGGGCATCCACATCTTTTGTGGACAACCTGTTCCAGTGCTCACCATTCTCCTAGAATTTCTTCCTAGTGTCTAAACTAAACCTGCTGTCTTTCAGTTTGAAACCATTCCCCCTTGTCCTGTCACTGCATGCCCTTGTAAATAGTCCCTTTCCATCTTTCTTTAAGGCTCCCTTAAGGTACTGAAAGGCTGCAAGTCGGTTACTCTGAAGCCTTCTCTCCAGATTGAACAATCCAAATTTTCTCAGCCTTTCCTCACAGGAGAGGTGCTCCATCCCTCTGATCAACTTGATGGCCTCCTCTGGACTTACTCTGACAGATCCCTATCCTTCCTGTGAGACCTGTCCTGTCCTCTGGGACCCCAGAGCTGGATGCAGGGTTCCAGGTGGGCTCTCACCAGAGCAGAGCAGAGGGGCAGCATCCCCTCCCTCCCCTGCTGCCCACGCTGCTTTGGATGTAGCCCAGGACACGTTTGGCTCTCTGGGCTGGGAGTGCCCATGGCTGGGTCATGTCCAGCCTCTCACCCACCAGCACCCCCAAGTCTTTCTGGGCTGCTCTGTATCTGTTCATCCCCCAGCCTGTAAAAGAATAAGAGAAACCATACCTTGGTACTTCAGAGAATGCAGCTCCATGCACAGTGTATTTGAGATAGTTTTCTTTAATGAAATCACCTCCCTCTTCTATAACATCTTGCATTGAGTTTTGCTTCACTAACTTCTCATAAATATAGGAGTGAGTTAAAAGCCTTGCCATGACTATTGGCATTTTAGCAGAGTGGATGATGACTGCGTAGCACTTTGCTTTGTGTTGTGAAAGGCAAGTGGTGCTACCAAGAAGGAAGTCTGTCAGAGGATCATTTCTTGCATTGCTGGCAATGCTAGTTCTGAAACATTTTGGTTTTAGTGTCTTTCCTTTATCTCAGGCAGATGGTCTAGCTGTGCAACTGCATTAGAGAAGATTTAGGAATGCTGCTTTCTGTACAAAAGGGAAGTATACAGCAACAAATGTTTTAAGTATATTAAAAAATAATAAAGCATATGTACGTGTATTGATGGTAGTAATTGCTAGAAGGAGGAGACTTTGTTGACCCAATACCTATTTTTGTATCTTCATTAGGAGATCATATGGTACCTCAGGAAGGGACTAGTATTTGGAAGCTTGTTCTGGACTTCTGATTTTGTTTACATATATTTTTCAAGCGATTTACTCTAAGTTATGTCTAGCTTGGTCCCCTATGCTAAAAGTCTCCACCACACAGGTAGTTTGGAGATATCTAAAGATGAAATGTTTAAAGGCTGACTAGACTTTGCTGTGAAAGAGGAACTAATTGCAATGCCCAAGGCATTTGTCTAGTGTACAGGAAAACCATCCTGTGTAAGCAAACTGTTCAGTAGAGCGAGCTAAGGGAAGGGTGAGGCGGCGACAGCTAGAGATGTCCCAGCAAGCAGGCCAGCACCGCTTGCAGCCAAGGGGGCACTATCCCGACCTTAATGTCAGGCACAGCGCCTAAGGCCAGCACCCTGCGTTATAGTAGCGGTGCTGCCTTGAGGGAGGACGTGGCCGCATTAAAGCTTCAGCCCGCAGGAAAGAAGAGAGCGCTCTTCAGTTGTGGCTAGTCTGGACTTACTGTAAATCCACGGAAGGCCAGGAACTGAAGGGGGGGGGTTACATCAGGTTATAAAGGGTGTGGGAGGCAGGGGTGGAAATCGTTCAGGAACGAATGGGAATCCAGGGGGGAGTGGGGTACAAGGGACTGAAATAGAAGAAACACCAACAGTGACAAACTAAGGGAGGGGCTCCGGCCCCTGAACCAATCACTCAACGCCCTAGCTAGAATGTTCCAGAGAAGAAGGTGGGGGTGCAGAGTGACTGGCAGTCAACTGGGGTGGGATTTGGAAGAAGATACATTGGTCTCCAGGGAGACTGGGGAGGAGTCAGGGAAACTGGCAGAAGGAGATACATTGGTTTCTAAGGAAACCAGGGAGGGGTTCAGGAGAGGATACATTTGTTGTCAGGGCAACTGGGGAGGAGCTAGGAAGACTGACAGAAACAGGGAGGGCAGGAGAACCAGGGCAGAACCATTTCAACATAGAGGGGGAATAGAACAAACCAACACAATACAACATCTCCCTCTTTTTTGTTTAAAAAGAAAAATAATGAATGGTCTAAAAGGAAGTGAACTGAACTTGGTTGTTGTGCTCATAGTCCGGACATAAGTCTCCAAACCAGGGGTGGCTTAGAGGGGCAGGAGCCCACTGATCTTCCTCCGGGGCTTTCGCTTCCTCTGACTGTCCATCCTCAGAGGCCACCACCTGGTTAATGACTGGAGTAGGAACAATCCTAGTCAGTAACCTCTTGATCAACCTCCAAATGATTGAGCACGCAACCAAAACTATAACTAAGATGAGAAGAATTTAAAGTATGGTCTTTAAAATTGACCCCATCCAACCCGAAAGGCCCCATTCCGAAAAGATGTCCCCCAGCCAGTCTGACGTCTCCTTCTTAATGTCATGGACCAAGTCTTGCATTTTGTTGATGGCTGTCCTGGTGTCCTCAGCCTTTGACATAGATTGAGGCAGCAGAAATCTTCAAACTCCTCGCACTGGTGGTTGTGGAGCAGAAGAAGAAAGTCTATGGCTGCTCTATTTTGGAGCGTTGCCTTCCTTGTTATTTCCTCGTCTGATACAAGGTCCGATAGCGTGGCTGATGTAAGGTTGGCTTGTTTAGCTACCCAACACTCTAGGTGGGCCAATTCACCTAGAGCCTTGGCTGCAGATACCCAGGGCAAAAACACGATAATCGCAACCCCCTTTGGCTTTGACCAATGAATAATTTCGGAGTCACACTCGGGGTCGAGATCTTTAAGATCTCTTTTAGAGCGGGCCGAATTCAGTGTGACGTTTTTTGCCTTCCAATTATTAATTTGGGTTATGTTGGGCATAAACAGCGTCAGCTGTCCCAAAGTACAAGGGCCTCCGATAAGGCGAGAGGGGATGCCTGCCCATGCTCGGTCTCTGCAAATTAAGAAAATACCACGGGGTAGGGACAACGGCTTGCCACCAAACGTGGATGGAGTATGTATTTGGGGAATGATTCTGCACCATTGGCTAGCCATGTATTCTTTCTTAAATTGCCATACTGATTCAAATCTTTTGTCTCCAGGGACTGGGGAGAACACAAATTGAAAACAAAGAGAGGCATTGGCAGAGCCGAGCAAATCAAATTCAAGGGGTTCGGAATCTAAAGGAGCCAGCCCTTTGATCCCGTTCCTCCAGGCACTTTTAGGGTCGACGGGAGAGGCAATCTTTTTGGGCATCAGGGTAGTGAGGAAGGTATTAAGGAGGAAAGGTAAATCATTAGGAGAGAGAGGGATCCCCACAAGGCAGGATGACATTGGGTCCTCTGCTGATGCGGTATTAAGGCATATATGTTCTTGGCCGAAGACTTTGGCAAGAGTCCACCAGATGTTGGCTTTTGGCTGGGGGACGATCCAGGAGCCCGAAGATGGAACAAGGGACCCCAACGCTGTCACCAGCAAAAGGATGTTGGTTGGAAAACAGGCCGTCTGGGTGAGGGTCACTAAAACCATAAAGAAATAAGAATGAGGAGATAAACTCAAAACTTTGGTTCTGCCCTATGGGGATGCTTAGAGGAGGTCTAAGTCTAGGGTAAAGGGTTTTTGCCTCCTCCTCCAGCAATCCTGCTCAACCTGTGCCACAATTCTGACCTTTGATACCTTCTTCGGGAGGAAGGGCCTGACCCACTTAGATGGAACCCATTTCCGCCCCGAGGTATTGGACATGCAAGCGTATCCCCTCCCCCAGGTGACTAGGTCAAATGGCCCTTCCATCTTCCAGGTCTCCGGGTCCTTAACTAGGACTGGAGGCCTGGCCTTCGGCTGCAGCTGTTCATGTTGCCCGAAATGTCGCACTATAGGAGAGTTCAGGTTCTTGAAGGAACAATTTAAAAAATTGATCGTAAAGATTGCCTTTGTGAGATGGACATGGGGGGCACAGCTGTGCATTGTTGCTCTAGAACCCTTTTTAGGCTCTGGTGGGTCCTCTCCACCACGGCTTGGCCTGTTGGGGAATAGGGGATGCCGGTCTGGTGCTCTATTCCCCATTGCTGCAGGAAGCTACGCAGCTCCCTGGACTTGTACGCTGGGACGTTATCGGTTTTGATGACGTTGGGGATGCCCAGGACAGCGAAAGCCTGAACAAGATGCCTTTCTGTGTCTACTGTCCTTTCACCTGTGTGGGCAGAAGCATAGACGGCACCGGAGAAAGTGTCCACAGAAACATGTATGTAGCTCAACCGGCCAAAAGACAGAACGTGCATTATGTCCATTTGCCACACCTCACAACTGGAAAGGCCTCTGGGGTTAGCTCTGGAGCTGAGTGATGGGAGCTGGTGGGACTGGCACTGGGGACATGTAGCCACGATTGCCTTGGCCTGTTCTCGAGTAAGTTGGAACTGCCGAACAAGGCCAAGGGCATTCTGATGGAATTGCTGGTGGCTGATCTTCGCCTGACCGAACAGATCCAGGAGCGGGGCCATTTGGACAGGAGCAGCAAGGGCTTTGGCTCTCCAATTACTCTCTGCAATGAACACCGGCAGGTCGGTGTGTGACCTGATATGCATCACAAAAAATGGTTGCTCTCAGTGGGAGACCAGAGTGACCAACTTTGAGAGCAAATTAAACAGAGGGATGTTAGATATCTCTTGTAGAACTGCGTTTTCTGCTCTGGACACTACACCTGCAACATATGCTGAATCTGTAACCAAATTGAATGGTTCCGAGAACCTCTCGAAAGCCCTGACGACTGCGTTGAACTCAGCTACCTGAGGTGATCCTTCCACCTTGGCAACATCAGCCTTCCAAGTAATAACAGAATTGTGGGGCGTTCCAGACCTGTCAATAAACACAGTCAGTGCTTCCAAAAGGGTCCGACTCTGAATTCTTTTTAATGACAAGGAGAATTGAACATCTTGACTAAACAATTATGGGCCGGCCGATTGACAGCAATTTAGCCAGTATAACTGTCCAGAGCAAATTGTAACATCTCATTAGTTTCAAGCAGTTCATCGAAAGTTCTCTTTTTGAATTGGCCCGATTCCAATTTGACAGGGATGTGAATGCTGTCGAAGTCACAATCAGCCAGCTCCCTGATCTGTGATCTTGCCTTTCGGATCAGTTCTGCCAACAGCTCTGATGGCTGTATCATTCTTATGGACCTATGATGGCTCAGGAAGACCCACTCTATGATCAAGAGAGTGTCCCCCTAGCCTTGGTCCTTGCCCTTGATAGAATCGTCCCATTGAAAAATCACCCCATGGAGGTGTGGCAACTTTCCTAGAATCACAAACCTGAATGGCAGGCCCGGTTGGTATCTGTGGGCCTGCCTGGCCAAAATGGACCCTTGGATTTTCTCCAGTGTGCCTGTGCCTCTGGGGTAAGTGACCTAGGAAAACTAAGCTCCTCTCCCCCTTTCAATAAATTGAAAAGGGGGGGGGGCTAGGTCATCAGTTGCTATTCCTAGCCAAGGCCTTACCCATTTCAAAGAGCCACACAGCTGGCACACATTCGCTAAGGTCTTAATGTTAGTTCTGATGGCCAATTTTTGTGGAACAATGGTTTGCCTAGTTATCTCCAGATCCAAGTACTTCCAAGGTGGCATCCGTTGAATTTTGTCCTGTTGAAGCTCGAACCCTGGAGCAACCAATACATTGAGTGTCAGGTCAAGCACGTGGGTAAGTATGTCGTCTGTCTGAGCACAAACAAGGATGTCATCCTTGTAATGGTAAATGATGGCATCCTAGACAGCTGTACATATCGGGGACAGCAAGGAAGTGACGTACCATTGGCAAATGACAGGGCTGTTCTTCATCCCTTGTGGAAGAACATGCCAATGGTAGCGCTTACTTGGGGCTCCCTTGTTGATGGCAGGAACCGTGAAGGCAAAACATGGGGCATCATCTGGGTGAAGAAGAATTTGGAAAAAACGATCTTTTATGTCCATAACAGTCAAATTCCAATCTCGGGGGAGCATCGTTGGGGACGGCATCCCTGGTTGGAGAGGACCCATATCTACAATGATGTTAATTTGGCAGAGGTCGTGAAGGAGCTGCCACTTAACTTTATTTGGTTTCTTGATGACAAACACTGGGGAGTTCCACTCTGACATAGTCTCCACCAGGTTGCCTTTAAGTAGCTGCTCCTTGATGACCTCGTTGAGCGCCTTCAATTTTTGTTTGTTGAGCAGCCCTTGTGCTACCTGTACTGGTTTATCTGATTTCCAATTCAGTTTCCAGTTAGTGAGTGCCTCAGTGACCACTGCCCGAAAAACCTGGGGACCCGCTGGAAGGTCAGTTCGGGATACCCACTGGGCAAGGAGGTCTCTCCCCGACAGGGGTTCCGTGTAGTCCAAAACGAATGGGTGTACTGAGGCCAATTGCCCATCCAGCCCCTTAATTTGCTTGGTGCTCTTTGATTGTTTTGCCAATTGCAAACCCTCGGATGTGACCCAACACGTCCTGCAACTCCTGTGCAGAGAAGAAGGGATTTTCCTGCTTTAGCCATGTGGCTCCCTCCATCTTGGACTC
The DNA here is from genome assembly GCF_023055355.1 of Agelaius tricolor. Taxonomy (NCBI): domain Eukaryota; kingdom Metazoa; phylum Chordata; class Aves; order Passeriformes; family Icteridae; genus Agelaius; species Agelaius tricolor. Next base: position 18,028,945 of record NW_027269264.1, read on the forward strand.
CATGGGAGCCATCTTGTGAAGGGAGACAGAAACAAACTGAAGGTTTCCTAACTGGGGGCTTGTGAACTGGGAAAGAGGGGGAAGGAAAGGGATCCCTAAGAGTCTGGCCAGGACTCCTAGGGCGGGGGGATTGGGAGCTTTGAGGGGAGCCAGGGGAATGATGGACTCCCTGTGCCTGGCTGGAGCGAGCTGCTCCTCTCAAAATCCCAACTTTAGGGTACACAGGAGAGGGAAAAGGGCTAGGAGCAGGGGTAGAGGTAGAACTGGGGCACAAACTGGACAACGAAGGCTGTCTTCCCAATTTTGAACTTGATTTTAATATAGATCTTATTTGAGAAACCCAATAAATTATTTCTGTTAACGAGGAGTCCCCTGACTGAACCGAATTTTGTAATTTAAAATTTACACCATGCCAAAAACCAATGTCATATATTTGTTTGGGGGAAACTTCAAGAAATTGAGAAGACAGCCATTTAATCAACTTGTGTAACTCCCTTTTTTGAACTTTAAAACCCACCCCTGCAAGGATTCCCACAACCTGGGTAGAAGCTCTCTTTTGGGTTGCAGAAAGTCTAGAACCCATGATGAAAGATCTTAAATGGTGCAACCCAAACTGCCCCCCATTCTGGAAAAATTGCAAAGAAAATAAGGAAGAGCCCCACACCGGCCCCTGTTAGAAGTATAAAGCTGCGCAGTGAAGAGAGAGAGAAGAAACCTTTGACACCACCCACACTGCAAAGGGACAAAAAGGGTTAAAAGGACAAGGCAGAAAAGAGGAAGCACTTACAAATCTGATGGGGGCCAAAAGAAATACGGAGCGAAGGGTCCTGCGGTGGGAATGACTCCTTGGGCACGAGGAGCTGCCGTTCCTGGAACCCCAGGAGCGCCACCCACTAAAACAGGGTCTGCTCCCACTGGGGGTAGTTCGGCGGCCAGTGAGACTTTCGTGAGTCCTGTCTGTGGGGTCTGTAGACGCCCTCAGGCGATGCGATCAGGCAAGGCGATGCCAGGAGCTGCTCTCAGGCCCCACATTGGGCACCAGAACTGAAGTGGAGACAGCTAGAGATGTCCCAGCAAGCAGGCCAGCACCGCTTGCAGCCAAGGGGGCACTATCCCGACCTTAATGTCAGGCACAGCGCCTAAGGTCAGCACCCTGCGTTATAGTAGCGGTGCTGCCTTGAGGGAGGACGTGGCCGCATTAAAGCTTCAGCCCGCAGGAAAGAAGAGAGCGCTCTTCAGTTGTGGCTAGTCTGGACTTACTGTAAATCCACGGAAGGCCAGGAACTGAAGAGGGAGAGGGAGGGGTTACATCAGGTTATAAAGGGTGTGGGAGGCAGGGGTGGAAATCGTTCAGGAACGAATGGGAATCCAGGGGGGAGTGGGGTACAAGGGACTGAAATAGAAGAAACACCAACAGTGACAAACTAAGGGAGGGGCTCCGGCCCCTGAACCAATCACTCAACGCCCTAGCTAGAATGTTCCAGAGAAGAAGGTGGGGGTGCAGAGTGACTGGCAGTCAACTGGGGTGGGATTTGGAAGAAGATACATTGGTCTCCAGGGAGACCGGGGAGGAGTCAGGGAAACTGGCAGAAGGAGATACATTGGTTTCTAAGGAAACCAGGGAGGGGTTCAGGAGAGGATACATTTGTTGTCAGGGCAACTGGGGAGGAGCTAGGAAGACTGACAGAAACAGGGAGGGCAGGAGAACCAGGGCAGAACCATTTCAACATAGAGGGGGAACGGAACAAACCAACACAATAGAACAGAAGGGCTTCAAAACTGCTCTGAAATAGCTGGTGTGGATTTAGCCTAAAAGGAACAAATTTTCTTTTGCCTTTTTTAACCCCTCTTTCAGATTAAAAGGTGAAATTCACCTTCTTTTTTCTTTTTAAAAACATCTTCTAAATTAGGTCTTCCATTGTAGTGGATAATTTTAAAGGATTCTGAGTAAGGCCTCTTTGGTAGCTCTCTGCCTTTGTTGACAGCTCTGTTCCTCTAGGGATAGTCCTCACATAAATTTTCATGGCAGTGCAATTTTTCAAACTACTGAGGACTTGGCCCTCAAATTCAGTATCTCAGGTCACACCTCAGAATTATCCCAACTCTTAAGAGTCATTTGCAAAGCTGCCTGCCATGCTTGTAGTGCTGAAGTCTGCCAGGGCTAGTTTTGCTGAAGTCAGAATAAAATTAAATGGGCACGTAAATCTTTGCAGAATTATATCCTGAGACTAGAAGGACCTTAAATAGATTGATTTTAGGTTATGTTTGCCCAGTTCTTTACAGGCAAAACCAGGTTGGTCCCGCTGTTGCATACTACCAGTATGAGCATGGTGTGTTCCCACTTGGAGCTGTGTGGGTCCCATAACCACAGCCAGCTCTGAAATGAAATCCACACAATAGATCTGTCTGCAGGGCCGGATGTATTATCACAGATTTCTTGCAAGGGAATCATTGCTCCCAATTCTGATCTAAGTGGGAAAAGTGCAATTTTAAAACTGGCTTCAAATGATGACATAGATAAAACCTTTAACATATTAAGACCAACAATGGCTTAATAAGAACTCTTTGGTGATAACTGTTTACACCATCATAGGCTTGCCTTTAATTTCTTTTATAATTCTCTAAAATTTCCATTTTTTCTTATGCTAATCTGAAGGAAATGTTATCTTCCAGAATGTATATTCTGCTCTATGACCTTTACATACTGACACACAAATGCCAACTGACTTAATTTTTGCAAATGTACTGTAGCTAGTGAAGCTATCTATAGAAACATTTAAGTGTATATGTTTTTGCAGGACATAACATTCATGTTAGGATCTGTTCTTTCTCTCCTCTTTTTCTCTCTTACTGTGTATTATTCATTACTTGGTGTTCATGTACCTTTATATGTTCATAAAAACAGCTTGTTTGAATCTAAACCTTAGATTACAGAGAGAATTCAGAAAAATGCATCATTAATATTTTAAGTATAATTATTATAAATGCACACCTTGTTATAAATGCAGGTTCCTGAATTTTCTTAGTCTCTTTTGTATCCATTGCATGTTTGTTTTGCTGATGTCTGTGCCTTTGTAAGGGTTCACTTCTAATGAATAAACAGTCTTTAACAGCAACAATTGTAAAAAAACCCAAAACCATATTATTATCCAGTTGTTAGAAGATACAGCTCAGAGATGACATAGTAAAGTTAAACAACATTAATGAAAATATCATATAGTTTCCTGCACCATTGGAATCAGTGCTGGTATGAACTTAAAATTTTCATGTAATTTTCTACTAGAAAACTAAACATAAATGAAGAACTAGCATATTCATGAACTAAATGTTACCTTCATGCAGAATTTTATGTTCTGATAGCTAAGGTACTGAAATATGTTTGCAATTTATTTGTCATTTCCTTAAGCTACAACTATAAAAGGTTTTATTACATTTCAAAAATATTTAAACAGTGCTAGAATTGAGTTATTGTGCTCTGAAGTCAAGTGACCACTAGCTGGCAATGTTATACAGCTCTTCCTGTTACAGATTCATTGCATAATACATCATGGTTTGACTCAAGACCTTTAATTTTAAAAATAGAAAAAGAAATTGGATTTCAGTGGGGCTGGGCACTTCTGAATATTTCACCGCTCAGGCTCCAGTGCAGATTAGCAAGAAAATAGGAAGGGCAGTGGACAGAAATAGTTTCTAAAGTAATAACCTTTGCTTATAGGATTTCTTTTGTTTCTCTGATTCAGTGTTTTTAGTTTTAATTTTAATTTTAAATGTCTTTCACTTACCTCAGACCATCCAGGGGGTTGAAAATGAAGCTTATGTAATGATCTACAAATAGCCTGGACAGTGCTGTCAGCTCTTTGAAACTCCAGTGTAGGTGTCCTTCATTGCACTTATTTCAAGTGCCTTTCCTCCACATTCAAATATCTTAAAACTGTATTATTTCCTGCCTATATACTATCCTTTGCTTCCTAAGGCATAATTTCATGTCTCCTTTGGCTATTAATCAAGGGAGACAAACAATCAAAATAGTGTACTGAGGATGGCTACCAATGGCAGGACAAGCTGGCTACATTTCTATGCTCATGCACCAGATACATCCACTGCCATTATTCACTCTACTCTTTTATTGCTGCCAGATCTCTTTCTTGTAAGTAGGTGGAGTCTCACACATATATGAAATGCAGTGGTCAGAATCTATTATTTCCTAATATGAAAAGAAAATGTAAATGAATGAAGCACTGTGGTGGTTTGACAGGAAATGTGTTTTTTGGGATGCTGTGTTTTTGGCCAATGGATATTCAGACTTTAATATTGGCATTTAACCTGGCCATTGGGATATGGACACGCCTCTGAGAACACGGGGTTAAAAGCAGAGCTCTCCCCTGGGAGGGTCCTCTTGGGTTTCCGGCGGGAAAGAGTTCGGGTCTCTCCCCCGGCCCAGCTGCTGGCTGGGCAGGGGGAGGGGAAAAGCCATGTGGCCGGGAGAGGTAGGCCTGAGCCCCGGGGTGGAAGGGTGGAAGAGAGAAAGAGAGAGAGAGACACCAGGAGCCATCGGGCAGCCCCCCCGAGAGAGAGAGAGAAAGAGCCGCTGCCTGGGACTGTAACCTTGAGACTGGATAAACATGGGCCTGTGCCGGCAGCACGGCTGGGACGGAGAAGAGGGGGGGGTTCAGCCGGCCTCTTGTAGGAGCTTTTAACCCCTTTTTGGAAAATGAGAACTTTACAGAACATTGACCTTTCCTAGAAGATAGAGTGGAAGATGAGGAAGGAAATGGGCCAGTGTGAGAGAGGTCTGGGCGAGTGAGAGATAGTAGAAGAATAGAGAAGAATCCTAGTGGGAAGAGATGATGGAGTGGCTTTTGCTGGACTCTTTTTGTATAGCCATGGACAGAACCATGTTCCTTGTGATACGGAGACTGCATTCTAGGGGGAGGCAATGGCCTCAGAACCAGGAGGGTTCAGTGTTGGTGCCCCTCGGCCCCAGGGGGTGAAAAAATATGGGGGGAACAGGTGTCCCAAAGGAGAGATTGGGGACAGGTGTCCCAAAGGAGAGACTGTGCCTTTTTTGGATCGGGACAGAGCATCCTTAAAAGACAACCCTAGAAGCAGCTCTGGTCCGTGTTCAGTGGTGAGAGCACTGGACATGGAAAGGAAGAAGTCACCACGGCAGATGTTCTCCGGGCGGTGCCATGAGTGACACGGAAACACACGAGGCTTCGACTGTGTTTCCAGGGGAAGCCCATGGTACAAGAAGGACTCCTCTCCTCTTGATGAACTGAGGATTGATTGTCTAAAAGGTGGTGCTGGACCGAGAGTTGGTGATTTGAGGAATAAATGTATTGTGTTGGAAATTTGGTGGGGGGAGGAGGAAATGCATTTGTGAGGTTTTCATTTTCCCTGTGTGTGTGTTCCTTTTTATCTGTAGTTGTAGAGTAGTTAATAAAGTTCTGGTTCTTTTTTTTTTCCTTAAGTAGGAGCCTGCTTTGCTTATTCCTGGTCACGTCTCACAGCAGAAACCAGGGAGAAGGTATTTTCATGGGGGCACTGGCATTGTGCCAGTGTTAAACCATGACAAGCACTTAGGCAAATGAATTTTAAAACAAACAAACAAACAAACAAACAAACAACAGTTTCAGTATTTTGCATTGTAAAGTCATATATTTTGTCCTGGAAAAGGCCAGACTGGGGAACAGAAAGGTGTCATAAATGCCTGCTTTCAATTCTGAGAGGATTATGGAAGAGAAATCATGCTTGTGTCAGAAATTATTTAATGTACATTTATTGCATGAAGAGTTTTGAGATTTTTATATCTGTAAGATTTTGGAACATATTGTTTGTTCAGTTAGAAAAAGTCTTGTGCAGGCCTTGTATTTCCTTTTCTTACTCTAGTCACTGCTGCCATTTGGTAACTTCAGAAATAAGTAAAGAACAAAGCCCTGGTGAAGAAAAAATTGTTAAAAGGAAAAAATAGAGTCATTTAAACAGAGGCATTTAGAAAGCAGAGGTGCAGAAGGAGGACATCCTGAAGTTCAGCTTCAGCATGGAACAAATTCAGCATAAAGAGCCAATAATTTCGTAGAGTGCAATTCTTTGCTAGTCCAAAGTGGTGGCCCAGCACCCTCTTAATACAGGGGGAAATTTGGGCCACAGTGACTGAAATCATCTACTAAAGGACTCCTCTACACATGAATATTCCCCCTCTTTTGAGAAAATTGCTACCTTTACAGGGAATAGATATGTGAAAAGTACAGCTGTATATTAGACATAGCAAGCTTTTATCTGAAAATAAAAAGTGACTTCCAGCCAGCGATTTGCCTAGTGGAGTTTGGCTACAATTGGAATGCTAGCAAGAAGACTGAGGCTTTGGTATTTAATTACTTCTATATTTCTTGGGTTTTCATGCTGATTTTGATACCTGCCAACCAGTCTTTAATATGAAAACTCTTTCTTCGATCATTGACACCCTCTGTCCTTTTATCTTTTATCTGAAACATGCCTTCTCTCTTAGGAGAAACCGTTCCCTTTAGAAAGGTTAATGAAATGTTTTGGAATTAGGAAATTAGGAGACTGTTAAGTCAGTACATATCTTTTTGTGCTGGATAAATTTTCAGTAATCCTCACTGAGAAACAAAGGAACAAGCTTGAGCTCAAATTGTGAAAAGTATGCTTTTATTCCTGCATAAGCATTCATTAAGGAGGGAAGCTTTTTAGTGAAGTGATAGAAAAGCCTTCTTACTAATATAATATAACTCTATTTTCTAATATTTAAAATGGGCTTAACTTATAGTAATTACAAAGATTTTTCTGACACCAGGACTCCTGAGGTAAAAATCTTCTCAATTTCTAGATGCTGGGATTTGTTCATATTTTTTTCCTGAGTGTGTCCAAAAAATCTGTGCTAATGATCTCAAACTGTAGTAGCACTTAAAACTGAGACACATACTCCAGGTTTTTTGAAGTTAAAACAGTCTGCTCCCATGGAACAGACCACAGAAGAGAACAAGTCTAAACAACATGTTGCTAAATTACATTCTTAAAGTAGTGTGCTGGGCAAAAATTGCTATTACAGGCTAGAGGAGTTTTATATCATCATAAAATGGCAAATCTAGTCATCCTTTGATACCCAGTGCCTTCTAGCTTACTTCTCCTGAGATCACTGCAGCTTCAAAAAAGATTACTAATGCTAAATTAGTATTTTGAATTTCTGTTTTCTCTCCTCTGCCAGGTCCCTAAGGCAGCACCTTCTCTGAAATGGTAGCATGACAGCTAATCAGAGAGTTCATGAAAAGATTTTGTTTTGAGAGGTTGCTGAAAGAATGAGGAGTTTGCCAGAAGTATCTTAGCAAAAATGACGTGCTCAATTTTGGCAAAGAGCTGGGCCAATAGGCACAACAAAGTGGGTGGAATTATGGTGATTAAATGTTGAATGCTGTTGCACTTATTAATAACAAGTGTCTGTTACTGTTTTGACACCAATTGTAGTTCTCCATTATTTTGTGGGTGTTCATCTGGATTTCTTGAAAAAAAAAAAAGAAGAATGGAAGTGTGGCAATAAAGGATCTTTTAATTTAAAAAGTTGTCAAAATTGTAGAAAGAGCGTGTTGTCTATACATGCTGCTCTCAGAGAAGTCCACATTACAGTATAGTTCTATTTCTATAATATCTCTGGAGTTAGTCAGGGTTTTTTAACTGTAAGGATGATTATGATGATGATTAATGATGATGTTTATTGTAGACATTGTCTTGGAAAGGCCAGCAAATGGAATAAAAACAAGAAAGGCTGTTCATTTCTGAACCATTTCCCCTTTTTATCTTGTTTACTGCAACAAGAATTTAGACAGATGCAAAAATGATGTTGAATGATAGCTATCTGGATTTTAGTGTGTTGTGCAGCTATTTAACTTGATGGAGGACTCTATTCTAACAGGAACCATGCCATTTGCACATTTGCTTTATTGAAATACAGACCTCAACAGTAGGCATAAGTAATGTAAGATGTAAGCAAACTGGTTCCAATGCACAAAATTATGTTAGTGGTTGTCATTTCTGTGAAATGTAATTGGTTCAGATGGTCTTATCATTTCCACACTCTGCTTCACTGCACCTGATCAGTTTCTGAGTAGACTTTAGCAATATCAAATCTTATTTAAAAAGTTTCCTTTGCAATTAAACTGTTTGCTGTACCTGCTAAAGAAATAAGATTTTTCTTCTTGTTCTTTCTGTTTTGAACATGAAAATATGAGAATTAGAAAATGTAATTTTCTTGGCTTGATCCAGAAAACTTACCAGCTAAAAAAAATTGGAAATTTTTAATGATGTCTTCAGATATGACTATCCGGTTTCCATTTTATTTATTTTATAATCTGTTCAAATCTAAGATTACTTAATACTTTCTCTGTGCTTTTGCATTTTTAAGGATTATTTTATTTCTCACTTGCAGCTGAGCACACATGCAGGCAATACAGCAGGTTTTTCTTCATTACTATTACAGTGCATCAGACTATCTTAAAAAGGTTGTGAGTGATAGCATATTAAAAATAGAGAAATTTTGAGAGTAGCTGATTCATTCTTTCCTTAGTAAGAGTAATTCCACAAAACCCCAAAAAACTTCAAACATACCCACTCCCTCAAAAAACCAAACCAGGAGTCCAAAGTACTGGGATTATTTTAGATTATTTTCTTGGCCCATTATCTTTTCACCAATATCTGTGATACTTGAAAATTAACAAGTTATTGGCTAGAGTGTAAATCATCATTTTAATAATCCCCATGAAGTAAACTTTATCCTGATTCTGTCTCTTATTAATACTGACAACTTTGATTGTCTATCCCTAATTATTTGAACTAAACTGCAGTGTATATCAGAGATATGTAAAAAGAAAACCAGAAGATAGGTTGCTTTTGTATTTAGCTCTAGAGCAACTTTTTTCAGAATGTTGGATCTTTTATAAGTGTGCAAAATTCAAAATAGGAGTTGCTAAGTCTGAGAAAATTCAGTGAAGAGTCAAGAAAAGAACAAGTTTGCTGTAAATTGAGAGATTCCAGGAAATATTTGGCTGGTAAAAGAGAAAGAGAAGGAATTGTAATTTATGGATATCTGAGAAGGGACAGATGTCTTCTAAGAAATATATGAGAAGAAGAGATTGAAGTTATAAAAGAAGACCCAAGTTTTGGGAATTGAAATTAGATTTATTCAGATTTAAAATGAAGGCTGTCACCAATGGCAATAAAGTTGTGGAACAAGATAGTAGGTGGAACAAGATAGTAGTTGTTTGCACCAGTATGTTTTCTGTTAAATTTGTTAGAGATTTAGGTTTTTTTTGATGTTGTTTAATTAAAGAGAGCCCTTAGGTTCATGGCCTGTACCTTGGTATAGGATCTAGGAACACAGCAGTAACTTTCAGTATTTCCTTCTGCCCTTCTACTCTAAAATTTCTCATGAATAATACCACTACTCTACAGTTCTGAGGTAAGATTTAATGTGTCATTATCTTCTGATTTTTTTTTTTTTTTTGCTATAACACTCCCTATTAGAGCTAAATTTTAAAGGACTGGTATTGATTGCACTTTCAAACATACATTTCCACATAGTGTAACATGTGGGATAAAGAAGAGAGCCTGTCATCTGGGCAGTGTGTGGACAGAATGTATTTTACTGAGCTGCCAATCTTTATAGCACAGCTTAATTATAAAGTCTGTGTCAGCAGACTGAGAGTGTGGACTGCACAGCCCAGGTGAACCAACTTTATTATTAAATGTAAGGGCCAGGATTTTCAGTACCTTTGCTGTTGTCACATCTGAGTAATGATGAAGGCATGAGCACAAGCCTGTAGTGTGCAGGAACAGCTTCTCTTGAAGCTGTGTCCACCTAGTGTGTGGAGAACAGGGGAAACACCAGGCAACAATTGCTCTCTTAGAATTTGTAACATTTTGGCTTGACTAATGGGTCCTATGTGAGAGATGATACCAGCTTCTAAGAGGACTTTTTCTTCTGTGGCCTCTCTCAAGGGTAGAAAATTGCTGAATTCATAAGATCCTTTGCATTGATTCAGGTGTGGTTCCTGGGCTGGATTCTGTGGCAAAGGCATCCTATTTTAGGGGCTGATAGCCTTGCATAACACAACCCCAAAGTTAATAAAACATTAGTCTATTCATAGCTTTTCTGTTGTGACAAGCCATCTGGGGACCTGGCCTTGCTGGCTGTCCTGAGGTGAAATTCTGAAAAAAACAAATGGTGGGACGAGGGCTCAACATTTTTTCACATAGGTAGGGTAAAGATGCAATTATACATTGATAAGGATGGAAACCCTCCTTTATCTCCTCTAGAAATGTGGACTTTGTCAGCAAAATTTTTTGAAGGCCTGGAAGGGCTTCACTTATTTCATATTTATTAGTTGTTTGCACCTGTATTACTGCTTAAAATTTGTTTGCTGAATGTATTGAAATGATCAAAAGTAAATTAATTTATGACTGAAAATGGTTTCCTGTTTTTATGTGTTTTTTATGTTGTTGTTTTTGGTGGTGGTATTGTTAATTTTATTTTTTTTTCTTGCACTATTGCTCTGGCAAGGATTTTCTGTAATTAGTTAAGGGTTATTGTGGAAATCAGGTTTTCAGAAGCACTTGTTTTAAATTAATATTTGTGTTTTGGAAGTCAGTGGTGCCGATGGGACTGATTTATCTGGGAGCAAGTGAGGAAATATTCTGTACTTTTCATAATTCCAATTAAGTTTATAATTGTGAAAAGATATGAAATTAGTAGTCACAAAATACTTGGTACACTTCATGGCTTGTTTTTGAGTGTTGGCTCTCTACCCACCTGGAAAAATTCAGGCATGCATTCACATTTGAAATTGAATACCAGAGGTCACACCTATTTGCCTAATTATTTATTGAAGTATAAATTTCATGCAAACAATATTTTATCGAACTCTTAAACTCTCAAAGTCATTAACTTGAATGAATGTGTGAATATATATTAAGGGATCCTGCCCGTCAGTGTACATCTTTATCCAGATTGAATATTGCAGTTCCAGATGAATGTTTTATATTGTTCCTTCTAATGCATGAGATGTAGAAAAATGAGAGCAATGTAGAATTCACCTTGAAATAAAAATTTTCATAGATTTGTAAGTATTGATGTATTTTGGATTTTATTATAGCTATGAATAACTCTCTGTTGTTGCAATGCGAAAGTAGTAATTGTTTTGCTTTGGATCTTGTCTTAAGTATTTTTTTTAGAGGGAAGATTAATTTTTTTAATATTTCCATTGGAAGATAGTTTTTATAACTGTCACATTTGCCACATTCATCCCTCTTGAGAGCTTAGTGAAATCAGGAATGAATTTGATCACAGTGATGTGAATTTTAAGACAATATAAAGAATAACCTGTCCCTTTTTCCCTTGCAGTTTTCTCATTTAGATAGGAAAAATATTCTCTTCTTTCCTCCAGTGAAAAAGATTTTTGTGTTGAATTTAGAAACTGTCTTCAATAATATACAAGGTAGTTTTTCTGGTAGTATTTACAAGACATATGAGATATTTTTGTTAATCTCTAGGATGACAGAAGTCGCAAAATTTTTGTCTACATTAAGGTCTGCTTTGTTCATCCTGAGTATCATCAAAGATTAGGAGACTTAATTATTCTTTGTGCTTTTCTACTCAATCTGGGATCTTTAAAATAATGTGAGACAAGTTAACTGAAAAGATAATAAAAATGAATGGAAATTTTCTCACGCTGCTAATAGCAGTGCTAAGATAAGACCTACATTTATTGTAGTTTTTATTTTAGAGGAGATTGTTATCATAAAATCATGAAACAGTCAGCCACTGATATAAACTATTAATACAAAGCATATAAATATTTTTCCATCTGTTTTCCGAGGCAGACTTTTTCTACAAGGTGCTCTTTGTATGGCATTAACTTAACTACAGAATTAAAGAAAGCAGAGAAAATAACTCTTGGCTGGCTGCATAGAAAGAGTGGTAATTTGACTGACTGTAAGAATGACAGTGGGATGTTTGAGATTTTTCTAGGCCCAAACATACTGTCTTCCAAAGAGACCAGTGCATTACACATAGTAATTTGCAAGCTTTTCAAACTATACTTCTTTACTGCCTGTTTTATTCTTGAACAAGGAATAATGCACCTGTGAATAAATGCCCCACCAAACCATCAACCTACAGTATTTTCCAGACTGCAGCAGTTTTTTGTATTGATTATTTTGTGTCTGATTTCTAGAGGAATAAGCTTTTACTGAAGCTGTGAGAAACAACAAAACTGGTGTTTTCCTTTCTGCTTTGAGTAAACTCAATGTTGTTTTTCTGAGAACACATACAAATCCAGAGGGAGATTTTTTAAAAAAATATTTTCCAGAATATGAGAATCCTGTCTTTCTAACAATTTAAGCCAAAAGTGAATATGGATTAGTGTGCTCTTTCTGGAGGCCCATGAGTTTGGAAAGCACTTGCAGCTGGTTTGGGAAGTGATCAAGAAAAATCTTGCATTTTGGGTTTGATCTAGCTTCTCCCTGTGGAGCAATTGACATCTGCAAGATCAAGGGTTTTCCTCACGGATTGTATTGTAACTGGCCAGCTTCTCCAGCAACATCTATCCCACTGTTGCCTTCTATGACCACAGTGGCAGCCAGATATATGTTAGGGATAGATCATGATCACTTGGGTCTCTGGAGACACCTACTCCAAGCAGCTGTTGGCAGAGCCTGCTTTCTTATCCATAATGTGTGTGTGAATTCCAGTTCTGGCAACCAAGTAAGACCTTAAGAGCAGCAGTCAGCTTTTATCTCTCATCAGAAGGAAAAAACAGGAGATCAGCCTTAATTCTTAATATCTCTATTAGTGATAATAATTTACTCCCTCCCTTCCTTCCTATTAGTAAGAAAATTGGAGTGATTTCTAATTAGTGTTTTAACTTTAATTATTAGGACATACACATCTTTTTTTGGCACATACACAACTTTTTTTTTTTTCCCCCACTGTGAATTTCCTTAGGCACATTGTTGTTGAACTTCCCTTCATTTGGAAATACCATTGGTTCTCATGGTTTGGTCACACATCACATTTGTGGAAGACTTTCAACCTGGTATCCTGGAACTGGGTTTTGTTGAGATTACAGCAATCACGGAATGAGTCATGTTGAAAGGGAGCACAGTTGGCCATCCGGTCCAATCTCCATGCTCAAGCAGGGCCATCCTAGAGCACATGGAACAGGGCTGTGTCCAGATAGTTCTTGAGTATCTCCAGTGAGGGATACTCCACACCCTCTCTGTAACTTGGTAACGTGCTCAGTAACGCTCTTCCTTGTTTCCAGGCGGAACTTCTGTGGACCAGTTTGTGCCCATTGCCTCTCATCCTATTGCTCAGCACCACAGAGCAGAACCCAGCTCCATCCTTTTCATACCCTCCCTTCAGATACTCACAGACATTGATCAGGTCCCCCCTCAGTCATCTCTTCTCAAGGCTGAACAGGCCCATCTCCCTCAGTCTTTCCTCATAAGAGAGATGCTCCCTAGTCCAATAATTTATCCTCCTGGCCCTGCACTGGACCCCCTCCAGGACCTCCTTGTCTCTCTTGTACTGAGGAGCCCAGAACTGGGCACAGCACTCCAGATGTGCCTCACCAGGGCACAGCAGAGGGGCAGGATCACCTCTCTTGACCTCCTGGCAATGCTCTCCCTAATGCACTCCATGATGCCATTGGCCTTCTTGGCCCCCAGGGCGCACCGCTGGCTCATGGACAGCTTGCTGTCCACCAGGACCCCCAGGTCCTTCTCCACAGAGCTACTTCCCAGCAGGTCACCCCCAGCCTGTGCTGGTGCCTGGGGTTGTTCCTCCCCAGTGCAGGACCCTGCATTTATCTTTGTTGAGTTTCAAATAATTCTTCTCTGCCTGGCTCTCCAGTCTGTCAAGGTCCCTCTGAAGAGCTGCACATCCCTCTGGATTATCAGCCACTGCTCCCAGCTCTGTGTTATCAGGGAACTTGCTGAGATGTTACTGCATCACTTCATCCAAGTCACTAATGAATAAGTAAACAATGCTGGGCCCACTGTAGCACCTTGTGGGACACCACTCATAACAGACCCCTAACTAGATCCTGTACCACTAGTTACAGCTCTCTGTGATCTTCCATCCACCTCACTGTCCACTCATCCAGCCCACACTTCCTGAGTGTACCTCTGAGGATGTTGTGGGAGACAGTGTTGAAAGTCTTGCTGAAGTCAAGGTAGAGAATATCCACAGCTCTCCACTCAGGTACTTGTTTCATTTAGAAGCAATCAGGCTGGTCAAGCATGATTTACCTTTGGTGAATCCATGCTGGTTGCTCCTGATCACCTTGTCATCCATGTGCTAGAGATGGCCTCCAGAATGAGATGCTCTACCTCCTTTCCAGGGACTGAAGTGAGGCTGACTGGCTGGTAGTTCCTGTGGCTCCTTCTTGCCATTTTTGAAGACTGGGGTGCCATTTGCTTTCTTCCAGTCCCCAGGCACCTCTTGTGGTTGCCATGACCTTTCAAAGGTGATAGTGCATGGCCTTGCTACCGTGTTCAACAGCCCTCTCAACTTGGGCATGCATCCCTTTAGAGCCCATGGACTTGTGGATATCAAGTTCACCAGGGGGGTGGGTTCCTCCCTCCCACCCTCCCCTGCCGTCTCCCCTCAGAGATTCCTGATCTCTGGTCGTGTCAGTGAAGACTGATGCAAAGAAGGCATTCAATATCTTTGCCTTCCCTGTGTCCTCTGTTACCAGGGTTCCCCCTCCATTTAGTACTGAGCCCACATTATCTTTTGTTTTCCTTTTGTTGCTGATGTGTTTGAAGAAGCTTTTCTTGTTGTCTTTGACATCCTTGGCTGCATTAAATTCCACATTCCTCATCTACTTTCCATTTTGCAAATTCTCTATATTCATTCCAAGTGGCCTGAGTGCCTCCATCCCCTGTGTATTTCCTGCTTAATGCTTGAGTAGTGACTGGAGTTCCTTGTTCATGCACACAGAGCTCTTGTCCCATTTGCCCCATTTTCTTACTTGTGCAGTCAAGAATGAAATGTCTTTCTTACTTCAGTCTCTTTTCTTTTTACAGTCAGTCATCCATAGGGTATGGAAATGGGTGTCTTTCAGCCAAAATAGTCTTTCTAGAATCACCCTTGAAATAGCCTAAAAGAACTGGAAAAATAAAATTTAAGTGCAGGAATGTGAATCCTGAGGAAGAAAAAATAGGAGAATATTTCCCATACACTAATTTTTCTGTGTATGTTTTCTGACAAAAATATTGGCCAACTGGACTTCAGAGTTTTATTGGAAAAAACAAAATTACAGTAATCTCTAAAGAATTAAGAACTTTCACTGGCCTTTTATGGCACCTTTCATAGTCCCTTGAGATTTTTTTTTGTTTTGGGAATATTTTGGTGTAAATTCCAGTATAATCACACATTTGTTCTTCATGTTGGTTTTCAGCTGTTCAACATCTGCTAATGTTCCCTCTCTTGGCTCTCAAATTTTCTTTTTAGAATTTCTTTCCAGTTTTATTTAAAGGTGGCATTATAGTTGCAAAAGATTCTAAATTTAGAGCTTGAAGAAGACTTGAGGGAATGAGCATGGACTATTTCTAAGGAAATAATCTGCACTTCAGCAGTGTGTGCAAGAGATTTAGATAATTAATTTGTTTCTAAGGTTTTGACCCTAATCAGGAAAAGACATGTAGGAATCCCTTTTTACTTCTTTTCTAGGGCAATGGATCTCTAATACCACATGGATTGTTATTTCTTAGCATGACTTTTCAAAATCACCATGAAGTACCTTATATAAGTTTCTCTCTAAGTGAAAAGTTTCAAATAGTTATCTTTCATAAGGGAATAGAGAGACTCATTCTCAGAGGACTCTTCCATATTTCTTTAGCTCCTGAAGAAGAAGCAATCAGCAATACCTAAGTATGTCTGCAAGGCACTGAAGGGAAAAAAGTCTCCACATTTTTGACCCCGTCTTTTAAGTGGAAAATAGAAATGATGGAATTGCTTTAAAGGAATCAGAGAACACCTTGCTGAATATCCCAGAGTCTTTTTTTCCTCTGGTGTTGTCTCTCCATGTCTGCCTCCCATCATGCATCTTAGACACCTTTGTGAGGCACCCCTTAATGAAAGTGTGAGTTGGTTATGAGTATTTTTGACAAAATGCATTCTAATGGGGCTTTAGCAGGTGTGACTGAACTTTCAGAAAGTCCATTGGAGGTAGTCTTGTATTAAAATTACAAAAAAAGAGGTAACAGTACTTACTTCTTATACAGCACTCAAGTTCAAATCTCATCTCAATTAAATAACTATCTGTAGCAAGTGAAGTGCTTCTAACAAGAAAATATTAAATGAAACTCACTCCAGGATAGAGAGTGTGTGTGAGAATTTGAAGTTGCCATGGTTTAACCCCAGCCAGCAACCCCAACCCAGGCCCATGCTGCCACTCACTCACTCCCCCACCAACAAGGCTGGGGAGAGAACCAGAGGGGTAAAGGGCAGAAAACTCATGGGTTGAGATAAAGACACTTAAATAGGGGAAACAAAAGCTATGCACACAACCAAAGCAAAATATGGAATTAACTCCCTTTTTCCCATGGGCTGGGAGCTATTCAGCCATCTCCAGCAGAGCAGGGCCCCATCACACGTAATGGCTACCTGGGAAAACAGACACTATCACAACAAATGTCCCTCCCTTCCTCCTTCTTCCCCCACTTCACATCCTGAGCATGATGCCACATGGTCTGGAATATCCCCTTGGTAAGTTTGGGTCACCTGTCCCGGCTGTGTCTCCCCTCAACCTCCCATGTACCCCCAATATCCTTGCCTGCATGGCTCTGTGAAAAGCAGAAAAGGCCTTGGCTCTGAGTAAGTGCTGCTCAGCAATAGCAAAATCATCTCTGTGTTATCAAGCCTGTGTTCAACACAAATCCAAAACAGCCCCATGCTGGCCACTGCAGAAAATTAACTTTACTCTAGCTGAAACCAACAAAGATGACCAAACTTAAATGGGAATATCTTAAAGGCCACATGATTGCTCTAGATGCTGGGATGTGGGATGTTTAAAAAGAAAAAAAAGTTAGAAAGGGCTGTTCATTTCACTGCAGGACAGAGCAGAAAAACTTTTGAATTCAAATCTCACAGTTCAGAATTAGCAGATGAATTGTTATCAGGGAAATGTTTTCCTGGAAATTTGTTTGGTATGGAATTTGTAAAAATGGTCTATTCCCTGTGTAAGAAATGAACCCTTTATCACACTATACAGCACAAATACCAGTATTCTTGGGGGAACTGAAATATTTGAACAATTTTCTTCACTGAGATTGAGATAGACCTGTTGATATCTTCAGGACAGCTGCAGATATAGCCTGCCATTCTTCCATGATTTGTGAATGAATCTGTGATCTTCAGGCACACTGAGTTTCAAAACAGTTCTCAGTTTCCATTATTCAGTGCTTGAACATTAGTTTGGAAATGTTCTACTCATATTTCATTTTGGGATTTGACTGCTTCTGGCCACTGGACTACCAAGATAACTGATTATTCAGCCAGGTATTTGGTATGTACTGAGTCCACCTGTTTTGTTCAGATAGAGTTTTATTCCTTCATATCACTGTACATGGAACAATCTCATTAAGCAGCTGACAGTTGCATCTCTTACATCTCACTGTGTTCACCCTGCATGTTATCTTACTTGGGTTTTATTTCTTGTGCTGTGCTGAACCTTAGCAGTAATGTATACTGCAGAATATATTGGCACTGTCTAGGCTAAACCCATTTTTTCTTGAGCCCAAAACCCACAAACAGAGGTCCTCAGACTTTTACCTGTGGAGTGGAGTTTGTGGCTGCAGCTCAAATCACTTAATACTGACAGGTGGCATCAAAACTCCTCCTGGGGTGTTTCCTCTGCTTCCACATCTGGAGAGGCAGAAGTGCAGAAAAAACTAATATGGAGTTAATACAGCCTTAAAAGCTCAGAAATTAAATTTTTCTGTAACCTGTGTATTCAGAGCTGCATGCGATCCCCGGGGTTTGTACTCTGAGCCAAAGTTATGCACATACAAATAATGTATTTACTTTCTGCATATAAAAGCATGTGTATGGAACAAGTTTAGAAAATCTGGAGTGGTTGAAACTGAGTGGAATTGTTTTGAATAATTAAAATTATTTTATTTCCAGTGAGTTCTCAACTGTCTTTCCTTGGGACACTTGCCACCTTGAAAGGAACTACAAATTGGCCTCTAAACTCCAATCTCGAGATGAAGCATTGAAAAGACTGACTCATCAGTATGAAAGCAATTCAGACCAATAAATCTGGGAGTTCTCTAGCCAGTATAAAACAATAAACTGATCCTACAAAACATTCCAAACCATTTTTTTGCCCTAAGACTGAAATACTTTCATACTACCCCAGGGAAAATATACAATCTTCTACAAAACCCAGACAGTAGGGATTTTTTTTTTACTCCATGAAATCTTGAAATTTGGGATTATGGAAAATTTACACTGAAATAAATCCTTGCACTTCCAAGATTTCTTTTTCTGCAGAAAAATGGAAGAAAAGATGTCTGAAAGAGAAGACTAATGTAGCGCATGAGAAACCCAGGTGTTACCCTGCTCTTCTCATCCAAGGCCAGGAATTCATACCCTGTCTTGCCAAGTCCAGGTAGATGCTTTGACCAGCTGCCTTTTCTGGACCAATGAACCACTGCTTTGATTACTTAATCCATCTTGCATCTAAGAGGTATTTTGGTCTGCAACATCCATTTGTATTTCCTCAAGAAAAAACAGCAAGACCATTCCCAAACAGCTCCACATTTGACCATGTTTATGTTTTGGCAAAGAACTTACCATGTGTACAAAATTTACACCTCAGCAAACCTGGAGTTCTACAGTCCATGAGGAATGATGTGCTGTCATATGTAATACAGGTACTGCAGAATGTATTGCAGATATTTCAGAAACAATATAGTTTAGATTATATACTAAGCAATTTGGAATCTAGTAGCATCTGGGTTGGTAATGCTCTGACAGCTCATTCTGTGAAAAATATGATAATTACTCTTTGGGTTTGGAGACTTCAGCTACCTAAGTTTCATTCTGTGATTTGTTAGCTGACACAGAAAGGGAGCAAAGACCAGTTTGTCATTATGACAGCAACTGGGTTTAGTACTGTCATGGAGGAAATGGCTGCCAGAGGGTGGGCAGGAGAGTGCAGAGCTGCCAAGTTAATGGCCTGCTATCATCATCTGGAGACTGGGTGGGTGTTGGATGCCTGACAAGGTCTTGTTGCTCCTGACCACACTGCTGCTAGCAATATTGTCTTTTTATATTTAGAAGTCTGGGTGTTTAAAAGAAGACAAAATATAAGATTGACTCTGTCCCTTGTTTCAGTCCCTGACAATAAAATCATAGAATATTTTGGGTTGGAAGGGGCCTTAAAGACCATCTAGTTCAATCCTCCTGCCATGAGCAGGAGACACCTTCCCTGGACAACCTGTGCTAGTGCTTCACCACCCTCACAGTAAAGACTTTCTTCCTAATGACCAATCTAAATTTAATCTCTTTCACTTTGAAGCCATTACGCTTTGTTGTATTGCTCCATGCCCTTGTAAAACATCCCTTTCTTATAGGTACCTTTTAGGCACTGAAAGGCTGCTGTGAGGTATCCCTGGAGACTTCTTTCCTCCATGCTGAACAACCCCATCTCTCTCCCAGCAGGCCTTCATAGGAGAGGTGCTCCCCTTTGGTGGCCTCCTCTGGACTCACTCCCACAGTTCCATGTCCTCCCTGTGCTGGGACCCCAGAGCTGGATGCAGGGTTCCAGGTGGGCTCTCACCAGAGCAGAGCAGAGGGGCAGAATCCCCTCCCTCCCCTGCTGCCCACGCTGCTCTGGATGCAGCCCAGGACACGTTTGGCTCTCTGGGCTGGGAGTGCCCATGGCTGGGTCATGTCCAGCCTCTCAGCCACCAGCACCCCCAAGTCCCCCAAGTCCTTCTCACAGGGCTGCTCTCAATCCCTTCCTCCATCCAGCCTGTGTTTGTGTTGGGAATTGCCCCAACCCAGGTGTAGGATCCTACACTTGGCCTTGCTCAACTTGTTAAGGTTTACATGCATGGATCTCACAAGCCTGATGAGTGTAATTGAGTGTATGAGAAAGGAAAATTGTAATTGAGTGTATGAGAAAGGAAAAAAAATGTTTGGTGACCCATTCCATTATGCTTACATTACCCTATAAATGGAAAACTTCTTTTCTTGAGTTTCTCACAGTAGTGAAAGGAGGCATAGAATATCTCCATGAGTGAGGATTAACTGCTTAGCTTTTCTCCATATTATGGAAACAAAGTCTTGGTTTATTAAATATTAAAACTAGTTGTGATAACAAGATGGCAACTCTTTCTTGGGATGATTTGTCAAAAAGGTGTTGCAGACCATTAGCTAAGCCCATCCAAGTGCTGGTGTCAACACTGACAGATGTGCTGGTGCAGTGACTGTATATGCCAGGGACGACATTGACCTTCCAACTCTGCTTGTTGACTTAAAGAAAAAAAAACTTGTGGTCAGCAGTGTGAAAGTCTCCTATATGGAGACAATGGATTCTGAATTAATGTGACTGAGTAAAAACCTAGACAGAACACCTCTGTTAGGCAAAACATCTGTGTTAGGCAGAACAGAAGAGAAAGATGAAAACTAGTCTGAGAAAGACTCCAAACCTTTCTATTTTAAATGCTACATAGAATGTAGAAAGTTTTGCTGTTCTCACTTTTACTTGCCAAGATGCCTCAAAGTGATGTGAAAATTACAGACATGAGAAAAAATAATCAGGTGCAAAGCAGGACCTTCTATTGGAGATTTTTCTTATGCAGATATTTTTGTGGATTTAAGACAGACTAGATATATGAGAGAAGAAAATATTGAAAAAATAAAACGAAAGAACAAATCTACTCCAAAAAGACACAGCTGGAATATCTTGTTTATTCCTAATTTCCATATCTAACACTTTCAATTTGCAAGTAAAAAGATGTGGTGTTTATCCTGGATACCAAGTCAATTTCTTTGTACCCTACCTGTCGCTGCCACTTGTACTCTGCAAGTAATGTACGTAATGCCACCTGCACTAAAACTCATTCTATCTGGGATCTTCAATATGCTCTTTATGGAACATGTTCAGCCCTTTATTGAGCATGCAAATATAATTCCCTGGATTTAGTAATGCTTAGAGAGGAATGAATGCCGATGCATGCAGCTAGACTGTGTCTGTGGGGCCTAGTGGAATGAAATGACTGTTTCCAAAGTCAGTACATCCAACCAGCTCCTGCAACACGCAAAGTTGAAACGTGCATTTTATACAGCTCAATTAGGTGGTTTTTCCAACCTTATCTCCAATATCTAAAATGCAGACTAAATGCGTTCTATGAGATTTTACTTTTTATTGTATTTGTTTATTTTCATTTCTTAATTTCCTAGCCAGCTACTGAAGGCTCAGGTCCTAAATTACCAGTTTTTCAGAATTTTACCTGTCTTTGTGCAACTTTGCTGCCAGGCAGCCATAGAGGCTGCACTCTATGTTTCAGTATGATTGCAGTTGTGCAATCACTCATTTTCTTCCTGCTTTTATGCCCAGCTGGTGCTGGCAGGGTGTCAGTGAGCTGCTGTCAGAATTCTTCATGTTAAGCAAAAGCAGTGGCTTAAAAGCTGAACTTGTGCTGCACTGCTTCTTATTTGAACAGAGGCATTTAAACTGTTTGCATGGTTCTTCATGTTCTCATTTTCTGCCTCAAATATTTCCTCTTGCCAAGCACCCTTCTCTGTCGTTGCTTCTGAACCTCAGAGTTCAGCTCCTCAGACCTGGTTTGTTATCCCCACAGCCAGCGGACAAATTCTCTTGCAATGATACAGTCCCCAGTCCTTCTCTCACAAACAATTTGCCTTTTGCACCCAGGAAAAACAGCTTGAGTCAGACTATTCAAATATCTCAAATGTTTGTAATGCAGTGTGGATCCTTTTTATTGGGTCTATAGGGTGGTTTGCTCTCTCAAAATGGTATGTGAAGTGGGACCACTGATGTATATAACCCTTGATTTGTTTCTCAAACAGAATACAGTTTGTCACCAAAAGGTTTGCACACACTTTCTAAATCTGTTTTTCTAGGCAAGATCAATCTAAACTGCTATCATGACAAAAAATGAGAAAGCCTTTGAGTGTGAAATTCCCACTCTGGTGTACAAGAAGGTGTATAACTAAATTCACAATTTACAGTTTTAACTAAGCAATTTGAAAGACAGCCTCACATGGAATTTGTTCAGTTCTACCTCAAATTCATTATGATATAAACTGAAATGTACCTCTCTGCAGGATTTTGCTTAAAGCCTGATTCCAAATATGCACCTCATCATAAAGGGTTTGCAATCACCAGTGTTGCACAGTATTTTGCATATGAACAGCAATATAAATTAAATTATCATCTTTTTAAAATTTGGATTAAAGTCTAATTACAACAATTTCAGCAATATGGAATGTGACTTCTTGATTTGGGCAGAACTACAAAAAATTTTGTCCCCTGTGATATTTATTCTTCCTTGACTTGATCTCATATCAACTTCTTAAATATTGTACTGAAGCATATTTGACATACAAATATTTTCCAACTGAATATGCTCAGGAATTAAAATTTGTTTGAAGTGTTACGACACTGATGTTAAGATCATTAAGTCTTTACATGTTATTTAGACACAATTCCCAGTCCCTGGATAAGTCTTCAGTATAGCCAGCTATTCCAGCTGTTTGTGTATGTCTTTTCAACCATTAGGCTTAGCTGGAACAGTAAATGCCTTCTCTAGCAAAGATTGGCAAGTTTGAATCCAAAGCAGAACTTCAGTGGATCCAGCAATATAAGAAAAGACCTGTCTTACCTAATGAGTAGAGAATGCCAAGGAGAGGAATGAAAGTGTGATTCCTGTTCTACGCAGCTAATTAGCTAGTTAAGCCCAAAATAGAAGGAAACATCTAATGCTACTCAGCAGTAAACCCTATCCTAAAGCCAGGGTCAATCCTGGGTAATGAGAAAAAAGAAAATACAAAAGTTATTTTGTTTAAACTAGTGGATAGAGCATTTAATGGGCTGGATTCTAAAGCACCTTTATTTTCTGATCTGGAGAAGAGATCTAATACACCACACTTTTATTAGATACTCCAGGCTTGTGTTTTTCCTTCTGTGAAATGATTTAATTTTCTATGAATATTTTATGGAGCTGGGGGTTTGACTAGCTCAATGAGTGCTCTAACAACTGTATTATCTCTTCTACTTCTTCCTACCAATTTTCCTAGGAAATTCTCTTTAGCTGTGTGAAGCAAAACAGCCTTAGGTGGAAAAATAGGGAAATAGAGAAAAGAGGAAGTCCATGTTACTAAGCAATTCAGGCATTGTCCAGAGGTGTGGAAAATTTAGACAAGCTCTTGATCCAAATCAGGCCAAGTGTTGGATCAGATTCATGCTCTGACCTATTGGACTGTGGCAGAGAGCACTTCCTTCCAAAAAGTCTTGTCAATCACAGCCTTTTGTAGAAAGTTTAATTCAGATTCACACCCTAAAGCCACCTTTATATCAAAATTAGCACTTTGGAGGAACATCTACTGGTGTTCATCATGAGTTAAGATGCCTGTTAGAGCAATGACATTAGGTTGTAGATGGTATCATGCATACCCTGTTGTTTTGGCATGCTGAAATTTTACTCAGTGTAGATATGGTTTAATGGGTATAGCAAGGCTTGCAAATGGTGGAGCCCTCTTGCTGAAGAGTATTTTGGTTTGCATGCTTCTAATTCCATTTTTTAAGTTGTAATGATTGGAAGATTTTCTTTAAATTTGGATTCTTTAAAATGGGAATAGTATTTCTCACCTTAAAATTACTTTCTGTAATTCATGCTACAAGCTAAAAATCTGTCTTCAGTCATGTTTATATCTCTTTTTTCTCTCATTTTTTCACCTTCTGTAATTTACCACCAAGCAAGGCACTTAATCACATGCATAGCAGATGATAAAGGAAGCTATGGACACTAGTGAAAAATCCCTAAGAAAATAGTTCCTTTAATACTTGTGAAAAACAGACAGAACTTTGCATTCTTGAGTAGTGACCACAGCTTCTGAGGTGATGAAGCTGTCACTATAGTTCTTGACATTCAGAAAATAATTTATTTTATTGATGTTTTTAAGGGACTTTAAAATGATGTGAGATGCAGTTCTGCAGTTCTGCAGTTTTCTTCTGCAGAATTGCAGGAGCAAAGTAAATATGAAGATGTGAATTTTATTCAGAAAGAGTCTTAAGTCAGGATAAGTTAATGAAAGATGTGTTCTGTATTACAAAGAAAGTAAATTTTCCTTATTTCAGTTTACATTCAGATCTCTTTTTCTATGCATATTCTTAAGTAAAGCTTTTCAGTTCAGATCTCCTTAGATTGTGGGGTGATGTCTGAATAGACAAACACACATCCTATATAGAATTTCATCTTTATATCTGTCTACCCTGCCAGTACTCAGATAATGCAACTCCATTTGAGGAGGGACAGTAGCTCTTGACTAAGGGACCAGTTTAGGACACGATTAGGGTGTAGTTCACAGTTTTGCTAAAAGCATCCTCTGATATTTCTGAAACAGTGGACACCGATACTATTTTTGTATCAAAATATGAACTCATCATGAATTATTAAGGCTTGTTGGCTTGCCTTAACTTAAATGCGCTTACCCAGTATCTAGAATTATGTGTACTGACCATCTTTGGAATCTTTAGGTACTTTTGTCATTAACACAAATAGTACACAATCATAACATTAAAGCAAAAATACATTTGAGATCTACTCAGGCTTAAGGTTTGTTTCTAAAATAAAATACACAGACTAGAAAGACAGAAGGCACCTCCTCTTGCTTGGACTGTACTGTGGTTCTTGTCTCCTAGAGCCTGTTGCTCTAATAAACTTGAAAAATTTTGCTGCATTACTATAGAAATTGAAGGACCTTGACCAGCTAAAAATGTTGTTTCATATTGGTATTTCCTATGGCGTTACCCTAAACTTTGTCAGCAGGTACTGTACATTAACTTTTTACTAAGATATTAAATAAACTGTATCATTCTCATTTGCCTCTCTGTACATCTCTTTCTAAGCACTTACAGAAGGAAATTACTCTAACTACCTGTGAAGGCTGAAGGATGTTTGGAGTTACAAAGTTTTTCTGTATTCCTTCTCAATTACCTAATATTTTGTTGATCTGGCTTGCTGGTCCCCAGGAGTAAATAACATCTAGCAAAAGGCTCAAGCAGGAGATTTCAAAGGAGCTCAGTGGATCATGACAGATTATGATTTCTTGTTACAGAATGATGGCTATTATGTAATCTTTCCTTTTGATTATCATCATAGATATGTTAAACCATCCAGAAATAATTTAGTTAGTTGGAAAATTCTTTTCCTCTGTTGTCAGTGATGGAGAGAATAGAAATTGTTTATGTTCCAGACTGTGAAAATATAGCACAAAATTCTCAGTGTATCTTCCCCACTAGCTTTTAGCACCTCTCTCTTCAGTCCTCCATTTCCCACTGTGACATTCTAATTCAGAGATGTATCTCTGTACCTTGATGTAGTACCATGTCTCACAGAATAAAGGCCACCGCTCTTTAATTTAGGGCCTTGAAGCAGGGATTGAGCTGGATAATGAGTTCACCCAGAAGGCTTGGTGTGGGTTGGCTGCTGGGAGTGGGAAGCAGATAGTTTTTACAATACAGAAGTGACTTTAGGGGCTCTGCTTTCTGCACATCTCTCTTTTGCATTGATATCCTTATCTCTATGTGCTCAAGACTGGTTTTTATAAAAAGCAAGAAAAGCTAATAGGCTGTTAATGAAAAAAATCGTGATGATCATCATGTTTAAGCACTTTATTAAAAGCTTGAAAGCAGGGAGCTTTAAAACTCCTGGAACATTATTCCTGTAAAGCAGCAGAGAGACTGTGGCAGCTTTTCTCATGGTACATCCAGCTGGATTGGCGTGACTTTGTAACAGACTCCAAACTGAGCTTTGCTCTGAATAATCCACCTATCATACTGTATCCAACTTTTAATTTCTTTTTATAATTCCATCTCCCTTTTTTTTAAAATTATTCAGGAATAATTATCTCTCTTAATTAGCCATAGATCCTATTAAAAGATGAGTTGTACAGAAGCAACTAAGACAAGGACGGACAGATTGCCTGCTACTATAAAGTAGACCAGTAGAGGGTACTAATGACTTTCATTCTTGACTCCTGCTTAAGTAAATGTTAATATATTCAGTGCTGAAATGTGTATTTGAAAAACAACAGTATACCACAAGTTATAAACAAAAAGACAAATTTGTCATCGTTGTTGTTTGCTGCCTGCATTCAGTTTCCAGCTCTTCAGTAGACGTTTCAGATTCTCTTTTCTGTGTGGCATGAGTTGGCTAAAAAGGTTGAGAGGATAAGTGACCATATTGGCACACATACAGTGGAAGACTACAAAGCTGAAGAAATGTATAAGCAGGTGCCCTAATCTGCCATCTATATGTGATATTGTTATAATACAGGAGGGTGAATGCTTAATGCTTTGGAAAAGCTGCTTGATGTATACTGTAATTATGATTTTATGAATAGCAGACAAAACTTTCCAAACACATGGGTGCACAAAAAACTAGGGAGGACTAACAAGTCTAAGTTTATTAGCAGTTTTCTTTGTGTTTGTATGCTTGTACCTGGAACTGGGAGGTAGTGGGTCCAAGCAGTGACCAGCCAAGGGGCCTGCCAGGCAGGACATACAGGGTCCAGCCCATGAGACACAGGTGGACTGGCAGCTGGGCACCCCCAGCCCTGTGTCAGGCCATGCTGGGGAGCTTGGCCTGGGCCATGGTGTCCTAGGTGGGATGGTCTGTCTGTCAGGGACTGCTGTCAGGCTGCAATATGGGGCCCTATGCACTGTGGAGCCCACTGTGCCGACCAGCAGCAATAAGCATCTCTGTGCTCTACCTAAGGTATTTCTGTGTTGTGCACTTATTTGCTGTGCACTTGAACCATGCTTTTGTCTCAGAGTCCTCTCTGGCTTCCCCTTGACATTCAAGGGGCTTTTTGCTATTTGGGTGCTGTGAGAATCACAGTCATAGAATGGCTTGTGTTGGAAGACACCTAAAGACCGTCTGTTTGTAACCCTCCTGCCACAGGCAGGGACACCTTCCACTAGACCAGTTTGCCCCTCCATTCAATGTGGCATTGAAGGCTTCCAGGCAAGTGCTGTATGCAGCCCACACCAGGATGTAAAGTGGGCCAGACAGCAGGAGACAATTAAGAGAAAGCAGGCCTCAGTAATCAAATGAAATACTATCAGTAAGGCAATGAACAGTGAGGTGCTGCATGGGGAGGTCTCCAGGCACTGTTGCAACTAAAACCTGTCAGCTGGCAAATTGCTGCCAGCAGCCCCTGTGGCTGTCCAAGACAGAGACCATTCCAGCCTCCTCTCTGCCAGCAGCATGTACAATAGCACATATTACAACAGTACCGTAACAATTGTGCTGTCAATAGCATTAATTAGGATAATCACAAGCTCCTTTTGAAAAATATTTTTCTTGCTGTTACATTTACTGTGTAGAAACACGTTTCCAATTCCAGAATGCAGACTCATTGCACACAAAAAGTAACATGGTAAATCATGGCTCAAAATTTAGAGGCAGATGGACCTCCTTCCTGTCTGCATCTCTGAGACAGCACCACAGCATTGTTAGGATGTTTCTGAGGTGATGTTTGAGAGGAGTGTCCAAACTCAGTTTGTCTCCCTGTGTTTTTTGTTGGAAATGCATGGAACATCATGTGTTTGCATCTAAGCTCTGCTTGCCCTAGACATTTTGGAAGTATACCACTTGTAGTGAGTGTAACCAGTGACAGCATGGACCTTAACCCAGTCAGTGTAATATCTCTCAAACTAACATGGAAATTTTTAAAATCTTGCTCTACATTTCCTAATACTTGTTGTTGTAATAGTATAACTCACACAAATATTTTTTTTTACAGTAATAGTTTATAGAAATTTTTCCTAGCTTTTTCAAGTTTATGACTTTTCCATAGAATAAAATTTACTTTAACTATATTAGTCTCTTTTCTGGTAGTCAGAAATGCAAAACATTCAAACTGAAACACAGAGAACATCATCCTTTTCTGAATACAGAAAATTTATTTTCTTCTTTTCTGAAGCATTCCACTAGTCATTCCCTGTACTAGGAAGTTCAAGATATAATAATTCAATATGTTTAATTCAGTGTTGTGGTTTGTTCTATGTTTGTTCAGTTTTCCCCCAATCGTTGTGTTAATGGTTCTGCCCGAAGGTTCCAGTAAGTGTCAATCCCTGTACCCCTCCCACGTTGTCATGGTTTCCCCAATGTATCCCGTTTGTTCCCCTCCCCTGGCTGCCTGCCAGTCATCCAGCACCCCTGCCTCTTTTTCCAGAAGCTTCTGGCTGGGGTGTTGGGTGATTGGTTCAGGGGCCAGGGCCCCACCTGCAACTGTCTCCCGTTGGTTGTTTGCTGTTGTCAATCTTCAATGTATCTTTTGTATCCCTCTTCTGATTTGTTGTTCCAGACCCTGCCCTTTCCCTATAAAACCTGAGGCTTTTCCCTGCCTCGGGGCTCCGGACTTCTGCTCCCTATCCCTCCACATCCCTTCCAATAAAACCTCCTACACCAAGAAGCCGTGAGCCGCCCTTTCTTCAGCGCCCTGCAGCTTTGGAGTTTTTCCACCTGCGGCCACTTGCCTGCAAGCACTACACCGCTTGGGCACAGGGCCTGGGTTTCGTGCCTAGGCAGTGCTCGACTGGCTGGAGGCTGGCTGGACATCTCTTCTCTAGCCTGGGCATTCTTTATCATCCGGCCACTGCTCCAATTCAGTAAAGGTATGGATATAGTGGGATAAAGAAATCCTAAACCACATTTTTATATAGTTGCACATATTTGCAAATCAGACCTGAGAAGTTTCACAGAGCCTGAAAACAAACTGACCTGACAGCTCTTACTGCAGCAGTATTATGGATTTTGTCATTTTTTTACAAGGAAGGGTCATGAGTTTGCAACAAAAATTATTTTACAGCAAATTAACTGGTCTTTTAGCTTGTAAAACTGTTACTCAGATATGCAAAATAGTATTAGTTAAGGTATATATGCCATACTTTGTTGTCAAATATTGTTTATGTCTTACTCATCCTGGTAAAGCAATTGTAAGACTATTTTCAAGAAGAATTTCAAATTTGGTGTTCAATTTTCCCTCTAGATTTGCAAGTCTGCTCACCATACAGTGTAACTTCTTGGGGCAATGGTTATGTCTTAAAAGTTTTTTAATAAGTTGCAGTATGAAGAAATATTTACTAGTCTCTGTGGAGTAACTCATAAAAAACTAGATCCACTGATGTTGGTGCAGAGTACAGGTTACCCCTTCGTATGTTACTGGGAGTATGTATGTCCCATGGGACACATAATTCATAAAGGGAAGACAGAGCGAACAGAGGCTTTAGGCTTTATCAGGTACTCCACAGATGTCAATGCACTGAATTGCCTCATCTTTTGTTTCTGAGTTAATGTCTCCTTTTTAAGATAGTTCAAACAGGAGTGTACTGTCCCACCTTTGTGGCTGACTTCCACAGGAAGGAGGGAGGAGTGGGCTCTGGAGCTTCAACTTTATTCCCAATAGTAAAGTTCCCGTGTTAAATTCTGAAGGCGCATAAAAAGGTCATAGAATCAAAGAATGTCCTGAATTTCAAGGGACCTGCAAGAATCATCAAGTTCATTGAGTTCCTGGTCTTGTACAGGACAAACCTAAAAATCCCATCATGTGCCTGAGAGCATTGCCTGAACTGCTCTTGAACTCTGGCAGATTTAGTGCCTTGACCACTTCGTGGGGAACCCGTTGCAGTGACCAGCTGCACTGTGGGTGAAAAACCTTCCCCTGTTTTCCAGCCTAACACCCCCAGCACAGTTTCATGCCATTCCCTCAGGTCCTGTCACTGGTCACCAGAGACAAGAGATCAGCGCCTGTTCCTCCACTTCCCCTCGTGAGGAAGTTGTAGTCTTTCCATTGACCAGTGTCCTCATCTTCCTTCCATTCAATACTTTCCAGTATCTCATTCCCCAGTCTGTCTGTCTGTATGTCCAGAGCTGACCCATTCCAGGTGCAGAGTCCAGCACTTGTTTTTGTTAAACTTCATATAGTTGGTGATTTCCCAGCACTCTGCTTTGTGCAGGGACTCTCTGCCTCTGAGGGAGTCAACAGCTACACTCAATTTTGTATCATCAGCAAACTTACCATTTCTCAAGTCCTGCATCTGAGCCATTTATGAAAGTATTGAAGAACACTGGCCCTAGGGTGGGACTCTGGGGAACCCCACCAGTGACAAGTTCCCAGTTTTACGTCACCCCATTCACTACAATCCTTTGTGCCTGGCCCATGAGCCAGCTGTTCACCCGTCATAAGATGTATTTATCCATCTGTATGCTGGACATTTAGTCCAGAAGGATTCTGAGAGAGTGCCAAAAGCTTTACCAAAGCCCAAAAAAGATTACATCAATTGGCCTCCATTGAGCAGCTGGGTGGGTTAACTTGCTGTAAAAAGAGATTAAGTTTGTCAACCAGGACAAACTTATGGGCATATGTAAAATGGCCTCACACGAATTGGCTGAAGTTGTGCAGCTCAGATGATCCCAACTGTCATTTTCTGTCTGCAGTACACAACTACCATGAGTTTTCCAGGACAATTAAAATGTTTGTTGACATGCTGCCCCATAAGAGTGTATTATCCAGCAGGTATCTCTGAGGGAATTGGTGTATTATCTCACTGTCTGTGACAAGCACATGTGCTGGAGGCACAAGACAAAAGATCATTCCCTATCTTCTTTGACTTGATTTTGCTTGCAGGCATTTCAAAACATAAAGTCCTAGGAAAAGCTGGCTTTCCTCTCAGCAAAGTGTCATTTTACTGCAGACAAGCATTTAATGAAAGAAAAATAATACTAATGATGACTCTGGAGTATGCACATAGGATTAACTTGTTCTACTTGGTGGCTGTGTGTAGCTGAGGTACTAAATGCTACTTATGGGTAGGCATAAGTTCTGGCTTGAACTGAGCTAACATTTTCAGGTTTGTTTTGTGCAGGATACTAAAGAGAATTCTTAGAGAAAAGTGGCCCATTCTGTTGATGGGGGTTTTTTTGGCTGTGGTTTTTTTTTTTTTTTTGTTTTTGTTTGTCTGCTTGTTGGATAATACCTTTTTTATTCTCTCCACTTGTAGCAAGACTCAAAGTGGTCTTTGCAAGTGCTCCACTCTTCCTCCAGGTTAATGAATTAATTAATTGATTGTAAAATGGGCACATTGCATGATAATAAACTATGGCTGCAAGGACAAGCCTTAAACTAATGCAAAGTGAATAGGTTGGATTTATTCATGTTAATATCTATTTTATTCATGAAGTAAGTATCTATTTGTTTATTTATTTGAATCATAAGGTGGTTTGCAGAAATGAACTTATTCTCCTGAAATAAAAAGGGAATTGTTGCAAGTGTTTATCTCGTATTGTATTTGTTAAAAAAACTTAAGGAAGTAGGAAATATACCAAGGAGTCAAAGGAGGTAAATTAAGACAATAAAGCAAGTAACACGTTAAGAAGAAAATATGAGAATATCTGATATCTGCAAAATAACAGATCTTTCACTGCCTTGTTTATAGTTGCTTAAATCTTCAGTATAAAGATTTATCTTGTGTCATCAAAATTAAGAGTATGTTTGTAACATGGCTTATCTTCCATGATAAACAGTCTTATAAATAGACAATCTTACAAACTATGATATCAATGCTTCCCAGTTTAATTTTTACTCTGTACTGTAAAACTGCAAATCAGCAGTAGGATTGTGTCTTCGCCTTCATCAAGATCTGTGTGTTGCTATAGTGCCAAGGAATCAAACTGAGAAGTATCAGGGGACTAATCTGTTTAAGACAGGAAAAATATCTTCACTTGTCTCCAAAGGAGAGCATTTTCAAAGAGAGCTGCCTGCAAGATTCTACTTCCTCTCTGAATAGCATGTGGAAAAAGGATGTGGCTCAGGATACCAACCAAAGCTCTCTTGTTCATCACGTGTTGCCAGAAAATCCCTCTTCACTGAATTTGAGCTGTTGAGTCAATGAAGCCAGGTAAAAGACACATAGGGTTTCATTACTTCTGTTCTTTTGATTCCATATGCAATGGACAAAACCAAGAACTGATCTAGCCCTGTTTAATTCTTCTATCAAATAATAATTTTTAATAGCTTTGTTTGTTTATTTGTTTGTTTTTGTAATATAAAGCTCTAATAGCTAAGACAGAATATCAGTTGATAGGTAGCTTACAAGAGAGTGTCTAGGAGAGCTTACAAAGTGTCTAGGGGCTCTATCAGAGTTTCCTTCTACGTGCTGGTAAAAGTCTCAATGGCAGTTAGTCTGCACTTAAAGTAAGCTCAGAACTCAAGTAAGTACCAAAACAATTCCCCAGTGGGATCTATTTCCCTCAAATCCTACTGTAGATTGTATAAATCTGGAAGCGTAAAAAATATTTAGGTTCTATGGTGGATACAATTTTAATTTCAAAGGATACGATCAATATCCGACATCCAGGATCTCAAGGACTGTGAACAATACCAATACTGAGAGAAGACTATGAGAAATTAAACAATGTGGACATTCTTGAACTGAATGATTTTTAAACTGTCTTCTTGCATAAACAATCTTACAACCATTTTCTTTGTAAAATTTTGAAACTCTGTGATTCCTTTTGCACTAAAATGTTAATAAAAATCATTATTTTTATTATTTTTATATGCTTCTATATGTTGAGATTATATGCTTCTTATAATGTTGAGATCTTGCAGAACAAACTGCAAGTTTGTATTTGAGAGCTGTTGTAACCATGAGTTTGCAACAAATACAGCTAGATAACATATAAATTATAAGAAATAATACTATGATTATCTTGTAGTGGACATCTTGGATGTCGCTCAGAGTCACATGTCTGGCATAGCTGGAATAGCTAATTTTGAGTTGCCAGTGGCAAAGGCTACAGTAGGGACACTGTTAATTTACAGGTGGAGCACCTGGGAAGACATTTATTCTACATGTGGTGGCTGGTTGCTGAGGAAAAGAATGAGAAGGCTACAAACTCTAGTCATGTTTAAAATTACATGAAAAATTGTGACAAAAAGGAAGGGAAAAAGAATTAGCTAGCCCACCTGAATTAACACTTCACAGTGAATACAAACTTTGGAGAGATTTCAAGGATTCACCCATTCATGCTGTTACTGGATACTGTGCAATGATGACAATATGTGGGTCTCAGCCTGACCCTTTTAATCTTTGGACTGATGAAAGAGAAGAATGCTTGAAACCATAGTACATATCAAAGGGAAAAGAAGTTGTAAGAAAAATGATAACCTTTGAAGACGAGCCACTGTTTGAAAGCATTTTGTCACAACTTGAAAGATAGGTCATTGTTGTGGCCAGAATAGCTGCTAGTAAAGTCCAGGGTGAGGAAGAAAGAAGGGCCTTTGCATGTTATCCACAGATGTTTATTCAGCTGCCTGGTAAGATGTTCAGGATCCAAAGCACACATACATGGAGGGTCCAGATTTCTCTCTCTGAGGGCCCCTGGGCTGACCCTGGTCTTGGGGCAGAGCAAAGGTGAGGGCCAGCCAGGGAATAGGGAGGGAGTGGCTCAGGGACATAGGAAAGGACATAGGAACAGGGGAAGGAGCCATTGGGGTCTAACAGCTTTTTGAGGGAAGATTCTTGTGTCTCCCCAACCCTGAGGGATGCCCCCCAGGGAAGACTGTTGTGTCCCCACAACTCCCTGTTTTGCTATTATTAAGAATGCTTCTCTGAAAGATCAACTGAATCAACACAAAATGACAAAAATAATCAAAAGCGCCCATAAGACAGTTTTCAAAATGCAAACAATTCTGAGTCCCCAGTGTCCAAATAGATTTTCTTGGTGCTGGCAGGATGGATGCATGGCTTTCTTAGTATGGTTTATCAGGAAACTGAGTCAGGAGAAGGTTCCTTCAGCAGGGGCTGGTTCTCTGCCACCTGTGGCAGTGTTTTTGTCTGTGATTAACTCTGTACGAGGTACTGTAGGGGGTGGTTGGAAACTCCAAATAGAAATCATTAACTTTTAAGAAAAAGATAGTTACTTTAGGGAAACTTTCCTTCTTTCACTCTCAATCAT